>NW_028152198.1:0-421841 GCF_964638095.1 Poromitra crassiceps
CTGTTCCTGTGGGATGTCAAACAGGCCGAGTCCTTCCTCAACAACCAGGTGAGCCATACAAGATTAAGATTCAACCGGACGGACAAACCCCGTCTTTATTTGTCACAAACACCGTGGCATGCACACATGCACGGTGGCCAGTACACACACACACATGCTTGTGAAATGTGTCCTCTGCGTTTGACCCATCCTGGCTCGTCCTCCTCCATGGTCAGGCCAGGAGCGCTGGGCAGCTGCAGTGAGAAGACCAACTTCCACCGCTGGTCAGATGATGATCTTCTGCATGTTTTTAGTTGGGAGTTATATATGGAGGAATCCCAGGGAGCACGGGGAGAACATGCAAACAAACGGACAGCAGGGGGCCATAAAGGAAGTGCCTCCAGACACGTGTTAAAGGGCCACTTTGCCCATATTCAACCAGCTTTGTATCATGACAAAATCAGTAGTACTGTATATGCAAATGAACAATCAGTAATACTGTATATGTATGTATCATGACAAAATCAGTAGTACTGTATATGCAAATGAACAATGTTTAACTTCCCTCCATGTCGTCTGGACCCAGAGCTCCTTGTTCATTTGCAGAACTTCCTGGACCATTATGATGTCATGTGGGGATGCTATTTGGTGATAGTGATGTATTAGGCCCTTTTCACGGGGGCCATTTTGTGTGGAAAAGGCAGGATAAACACAGGTGCAAGCAAAACACTAATGAGGGTTTCCAACTTCCAATCATGGAAAAGGAGAGAGCTAAAAAGTAGTACTAAAAGCTAAACATGAGCATGCTGTGTGTGTTTACTGATGCCACGTTACTAAGCCAATAATAATACAGCATCAAAGTCCAAAAAAGCTTTGGGTAAAGTGGAAATAAGGCAACAACAATGTGAGTGATGCTGTTTTACTGGAGGTCATAGAGGTGGGAGGTTTTACTGGCTCTGTCCACACGCTCCCATAATCATTTTATAATGGTTACGTTTCCCAACTGTCCCTGTTCAGCTGTGTGCTCTTTGTGTATGAATTGGCTGTCTGACTGCAGCAGAGCTTCATAGAGATACACTGTGTTGACTGCTTGCCTGGATGGCCTGGGTGTGGCTGGCTCAGTTCTGCCACACTCTGTCCTCAGAGAGACAGGGAGAGAAAGGGGGGAGAGAGAGAGCTAGAACATCACTGTGCAGCATCTGACTGGAACATCCATCTGTGTGTGTGTATGTGTGTGTGTGCGTGTCTCTTTTTGTAACAGTATCCGTGCATTATGTGATATTAGAGCAGGGCCGGACATGCAGCATCTTCTAGTAACTCTAGATCTACGCTGTAGCTTCACGATAATGTGTACCCTGGCCACCTGCCACTGCTGAGAAGTGTGTGTGTGTGTGTGTGTGTGTGTGTGTGTGTGTGTGTGTGTGTGTGTGTGTGTGTGTGTGTGTGTGTGTGCGTGTCTCTTTTTGTAACAGTATCCGTGCATTATGTGATATTAGAGCAGGGCCGGACATGCAGCATCTTCTAGTAACTAGATCTACGCTGTAGCTTCACGATAATGTGTACCCTGGCCACCTGCCACTGCTGAGAAGTGTGTGTGTGTGTGTGTGTGTGTGTGTGTGTGCGTGTGCGTGTGCGTGCCCGCGTGCGTGTGTGTGTGTGTGTAGCTAAAATTATTTGTCAACTTTATTCACAGGATATTCCAGATCTAACAGAATACTGTATCGAGTCAATTATACGTCTGATTGGCTAGATATGTCCATTATTTTTCAATTACAAATAGGAATAGATCAAAAAACAGATACAAAAAGTTTGCAACCCATAATTTACAAGATTTTATCTAGGGATGTCCGATATTATCGGCCTACCGATATTATCGGCCGATATTAGCATAAAAAAAATCGATATCGGAAAATATCGGTATCGGTTTTCATGCCGATTTTTTTTTTTTTTTTTTTAATACAGGGGGAGTCTCACTGTGAGCAATGCTCTCTATTTCAGGAGCGCCCTGTTCACATTCACACACACATTCATACCTGGAAGCTGACCAGTACAACCACAGTCTGATCTGCTGGCCACTGAGCAGCTCCACTGGAGCGGTTGGGGTTAAGGGCCTTGCTCAAGGGCACCTCAGTGGTGGTAATGAGGGAGGGGCAAGCGCTGCCTTTTCACTTTCCCCACCCAGATTTATCCTGCCGGTCCCGGGGATTGAACCGACGACCTTCTGGTCACAAGCTCGCTTCTCTAACACTTACAACTTTAACACAACATGCATATTATATATTAAACTCTTCAGCTACATTAAGCTACATTATGTAACTTGTTACGTGAAATTTTGGTGGAAAAAAAGCCCGCTTATATCGGTATCGGTTGATATCGGTATCGGAAATTAAGAGTTGGACATTATCGGATATCGGATATCGGTAAAAAAGCCAATATCGAACATCCCTAATTTTATCTTAGTTGTGAAGCATTTTTGGAAAAAATGGAGTGATATGAATACAATGCAGTTATACAATAAAACATCATATTGCAATTACTGTATTTATTTGACAGATTATTGCAGTTTCTGATTTTCATTATAATTCCAGTGTAGTTTTAGCACAATGTGGGAACATCTGTTTTTTAACCTCCTCCTGATGACCGATCTCATATTATTTATTTTGCTGGGAAATAAGTAAATAATTTAGGGAAGTTTGTTTGCCAGACACTTCTCACTCTGTTCTTCTCCTCCCCATTGTGTGTATTATGACATAGAATACAAAATGCCTATAATCCGTAGCAGTCTTTGGGAAGTTAATATCACAATATAATATGACTTCAACACATTTTCCAGACCTATAGATGAGTCTGTGTCTGTTTACGACATACAAACCAAGATCAGAAGATACAGAATCGCAGTGGTAAGCGCTGTCGCCTCACAGCTCGAAGGTCCTGGGTTCGATTCCCACCTGGGACGTTGTGAACGCTGAAGGAATGCGTGCCCGTCCGCATGTCCTCGAGTGCCCACCGCCCGGGTGGGGTCGTCAAAAGGGCCTTTCTGTGTGGAGTTTGCATGTTCTCCCCGTGCCTCCCGGGGGTTTCCTTCATATCGGAACCCCTCACCAAAACATGCAACATCCTGGTTGCTAATGTGGTTCCTGCTCTGGTCTTAAAGGCGCCGGTTCAGAGGGAGGGGAACTGGTTGGAATAGCGTGACCCTCCCACGTGCTATGTCCTACCGGTGAAGCTTCCTCTGTCAGGTGAAAAGAAGCGGCTGGCTAACTGCCCATGTCTCGGAGGAAGCATGGAGCCAGTTTTGGCTTTCCCCAGATCAGCAGAGGGTGGAGTAGCAACCAGGATAAATAAATTAAATTAGCACTAATGGAGGATAAAAATGGAATAAAAAATCGGGGGGGGGAGGGGGGGGGGGGGGAAGATACAGAATCACAGATCTGGCAGTCTGCATTGTTTCCAGACTCAGTATCACACACAGAGCAGTTTGCTTTCTGAAATATTACAAGGTATTGCTGTCCAGACTCCTCCTCGTGTGTGTGTGTGTGTGTGTGTGTGTGTGTGTGTGTGTGTGTGTGTGTGTGTGTGTGTGTGTGTGTGTGTGTGTGTGTGTGTGTGTCTGTGTGTCTGTGTGTGTGTGTCTCGTGCTTGCCTGCCAGGGCATGTGTCTCTTTAGGTTTGCTAACCAATCTCTACCAGGGACCCAGCTCTTCACATTAGCCTGGAAGGCCAAATGCAGAACCAGCGTTATCACCATGGCAATCAGTCTTACCGGGAGTACGGTGGCGCAGTCGGTAGCGCTGTCGCCTCACAGCTAGAAGGTCCTGAGTTAAATTCTCGCCTGGGACGCTGTGGATGCTGGAGTTGTGACCCCCCCCATATCTTCAGTGCCTACTGCCCAGGTGGACATCTCGTCGAAAGGGCCTTTCTGTGTGGAGTTTGCATGTTCTCGCCGTACCCCCCAGGGGGTTCCTCCGTACATAACCCCCCACTAAAAACATGCAGAAGATCGTCATCCGACCAGTGACGACAACATCCGAAGTTGGTCCCCGGGCGCTGGAAAGAAAAAGCGACCACTGCTCCTGGCCTGCCCCTCGGAGGAAAGGACAAGCCAGGATGGGTCAAATGCAGAGGACAAATTTTACCGGCCACCGTCAGCATGAGTGTGTTGTAGTGTTCGTGTGACAATAAAGACGGGCTTCCGTCTGAAATCGTGTTTAAAATCTTCTGGACAAGTAGTTATAGCTAATTAAACTCTTGGCAGTGTGTTTTGTGAGAGAGAGTTTATGTGTATGATCTCTTCAACCGACTGAAAACCGATATTTTGCATCAATTCTTTACGCTATATATTCCACTTTGAGTATTTTGATGCCAAAACATTCCCCAAACTTACAGTACAAGGATCAGTACATATCTATGTCCTTATTTCAGTGCCTGTATGGACGCCCGACCAAGCCGGAGGTAACACGGGCTCGAACCTGAGACCCTCGTGTTGGTAGGCAGATAGTCTGAATCAATGCTGAGAAGCAAGCTGCAGGTATAAGCTCTGCCATTGGCTCTGACCATTTCAGTCGGAGCGAAGGGAAATCCCTTTCCATTCCCTGCCTGTCCGCTCTCAAATGCCTCTGCTGCTGTGAAACAACAACAACAATGCTAGCTAGCAAGCTAGCAACCTACACAGAAAATGACAAAGTCTTGACGAAGATTTGGATGTCCAATAAAGCAGGCCTGCTTGGTACTTTCAGTGGCTGTTCTAAAGATAACAGAGCATTTTCTTTTCCCGCTCTACCAGAATGAGAGTGAGTTCAGCCAGACTCTCTCCTGCACTGGTACAGCACCAAATGAAGTGTGGAGATAGTCTGGCAAGTGAGACTAGTAGGCAGGGAATGATCTCCATACCTTAACTGTATGTTTTCCCTGACCTTGCTCCTCCAGGAATCGGCCCTGGCCCACGTGGAGCTGCCCACCACAGTGGAAGCCACCATGAAGAAACACAAGGACTTCACCACCACCATGGAGCTCAACCTGCACCGCATCAAGGCTGTGATGGAGGCCGGGGAGAGCCTGATCAGCCAGAGCAACATCTACTCCCAACGCATCAGGGAGCGCGTCGACACGCTCGCCAACAGGTACGACTGGCCTGCATGCAGAAAACACATGGAAAGGAGGATGTGTCATCATCATTAAGTTGGATAGTGAGCAAGTTGGAGCAAAACATGAGGCTTTGCACCGCAAAATCTTTGATTTATCAAAAAGTATTGAAAAGTTGAATAGTATGACAAAGCTTCAAAATGTTGCATCCAAATTGGTCAGGCCTTTATCAGTAAGGGAATATTTCAATATCCAGCAAAATAAAATAAAAACTATTTTATTTATTGTTATGGGCAGTGCAGACTTCATTCAAGGGTTGAGGTCTCCGCTTTGACCGCTTTGTGTGTGCGTGTGTGTGTGTGTGTGTGTGTGTGGGTGCGTGTGTGTGTGTGTGTGGGTGCGTGTGTGGGTGCGTGTGTGTGCGTGTGTGTGCGTGTGTGTGTGTGTGTGTGTGGGTGCGTGTGTGTGTGTGTGCGTGTGTGTGTGTGTGTGTGTGGGGGTGCGTGCGTGCGTGGGTGCGTGCGTGTGTGTGTGTGCTGCAGTGGGGGTTGGGGTGTTTATGTAGGTATATGGGGGGTAGGGTAGGCTTTGGTGTGCGTTTGCAATAGCAATATGGAAAGCCATATGGTTTTTGAATTCAATTAACAACACAATATATTATGTGAGGTGCTTTGATAAACAGTAGGGGTCTTCAACCTTTTTCAGCCCAAGTACCCCTTGGTTGACAGCGAAACTGAGGGACCCCCTACGATTTGAAATAAAATTGTTACATTTTAGGTGTGGCCTATAATTAAGCAATATAGCATGAGAGCCAGTGTGTTGTGAAGAATATATCCCACTCGGCCTGCGGCCTCGTGGGATAACAGCTGATCAGGGGGATATATTCCACAACACACGCAGCTCGAGTGCTATATTGCTTTTATAAAACGGTTTCCAAGTATGATAATATAATAATAATAATAATACTATAAGTCCGACTCCGACTGGCATGTCATTCTGATAGAGTCAGTTGAAACACTACTGTAAGGCGGGACCGCAAGAACATGCGGGTGATTTGATTGGATCGTTCTGGAGACTGAAGTTGACATTGGCCAATCCTGGCGCTTGCTGAGTAGCTGAGAGCTTTCTGGAATCCCCGACAGGCAGCTCCAGCGCAGCGTTGCATTCTCAGCGCTTGCTGAGAAGCTGAATGCTTTCTGCAAAGCCGACACCAACTAACGTTACGGGGTTAAATGCGGGGTTAACAGCCTTTCTTTTGCAAAGAAGACATTAGCCCGCATCTATTCTTGTACAAAACATCATTTTCTGCGAAGTATTAGTAAAGTTATAAGCGAAGATCGATTCACAAGGATCTGACAGCTGTCTCCGCCATTTTTTTTTCTACGTTGTCATTTGAGGTAAGCCTTATTATTACTCTCTTAGTAAGAGAGTTGCCATGGCAACCAATAACCCATGGCCATGGGTTATTGAACTCGGTTACTGGAATTATACAATGGCTGTGAACCAATCAGATTGCTTGATTTGAGAGAGCCGTTTTATAATAACATTTATAATCCAGCGCACATGAGGATATCAGGGTTTGACACTTCTTTTTATTAATAGATTACATTAAAAAAGCAAGGAGTAAACAATCCGTTTCGAACATACTGTAGATTAATCAGATTTGCTTTATAGATCATTTTTGTCAAAAGTAGCTTATTATTGCCTATTAATGCTGAGTTTACTCAATATTAGGCTGCTCAGTATTATTTTATTTTTTTAATATTGTTTTTTTTCACAAACTACTTTGACAAAAATTGGCGGAACTCCCTGTTGAAGACCACTGACCTACAGTATGTTGTCTGTGGGTATGTGCAGGTACTGATCATTTTTGACAAACGTCAACCAATTCCATCTGAGACCATAATTGCAGCACAGCGCCAGACTACAGCCTTTTTTACATAGTGATTTTGTGGATTTGAGGTTTTTCAGTTACATTTTTCAATTCATGTGAGCTTCTGACACCATGTGACACAAAGTTTTAACAACTTGGATTAGTTTTGTAAAGTAGCTAATTTTCAGAAATATAAATTCACATTTTTCACTTTAATTCACTACATGTGCCAAGTGACCCATATAAAAAAAGGCAGTGCAAATCAGTTACCAATGGGGTCTCTAAAGAAGATGGTAAACCATGTACGGTAGCCTAATGCACAAAAAAGTAGTTATTTGCTATAAATAGTAAATAGTGACATGATTTATAGCAAATAAATATCTTATTTCATGCATTATATGATTTCCCACCTTTTCTGTTGGATAAATGATAAAATCACATTGTCACAATAGAGATGAGGATGCTCATTAGAACAATTTCAAAATATCATTAGGTTGTAAGTAAAATGGATGCTGACTTTTTATTCCAAAAACAGAGAACATGCTGGAAAGTGAGTTTTGAAAGCCAGAGAGCTGTCAGAGCAGCTGATCAACAACCCCATCTTATACAGTACAGGTACAATTTAGTGCTATGGGACAGTATAGATCTTAGTTATTTTACCTTTGAACTAAGTCCCCTGTCTGTCTGTCTGTCTGTCTGTCTGCCTGTCTGTCTGTCTGCCTGTCTGTCTGCCTGTCTGCCTGTCTGTCTGTCTGTCTGTCTGTCTGTCTGTCTGTCTGTCTGTCTGTCTGTCTGCCTGTCTGTCTGTCTGTCTGTCCCTCTCTCAGGGGGAACCAGAACTGGCCCAGCAATGGCTGGAGAAACTCAACGACATGTGGGAGCTCCAGAGGTTTCAGCAGGACTGTCACGAGGTATGAGACCCACACATGCGCACTGCAGGCTGGTGACAGGGCTATGAAGGCTTGACACTGAGGGGAGAATTACAGCAGTTTAGCAGCATTTTTCATAGGGAAAGAGTGAACAGGATGGCAAGCCTTTTGGTTAAAGCATCGATTGTAAAGAAAAGTGGACGTAGTGAGTGTGACATCACCCATACATGTAGGTTTCTGAAGGGCCGTTTTGAAGCCAAACGTTGGTGTCTACAAGCACTGCCATGTTGACATGTTTTGGAGCTGGAGCAGCCATGAGCGAAGCTGAGGGTTTGCCAGAGTTTTATAACCATTGTATCCCATTAATGATGCAATTATTTAGACACATCTTAGAAGAAGTGAAATGAGCTACTAAGACCATCATCTTGTCGTGACTAGGCAGACCGGGCAAAAACAAACAAAATAGCAGACAAGGTATTTTACTGAGAGTCCAAGTATTTACAATGGGCTCTCTGGCCAGAATGTGCAGAGAAGAGTGAGCTTGGCTTGTGGAGGCTGAGGCTGGTTGCAGCATGGATGAAAGGGTGGAGCCGCTCTGGGCAGAGGAGGACTTGAGGTCCCAGGTTGGAGGCTGAGGCTGGTTGCAGCATGGATGAAAGGGTGGAGCTGCTCTGGGCAGAGGAGGACTTGAGGTCCCAGGTTGGAGGCTGAGGCTGGTTGCAGCATGGATGAAAGGGTGTGTGATGACGTTGCACAGAAACCCATCTATTGAGTTCATAACCTGTTGAGCATTGGTTAGAGGACAGCTATAAAAATGTGTGCTGTAAACAGAAATCCATTCTTCAATTTTAATCCAAAATAATGCAACTTCCGGACACGATACATTTTGCCGCAATACTGTATCGATATTTCAGAAAAATATACCATATCTATTTTTTTGCACGGCCGTGTGTTCAGTAATATAATAAGAATACTTTTTATTTCAGTGCCTTCAGTAAGACACTCAACACTCGGTAGTTTTGACTCAATTTGTCCACTTATCAGTTATCAATATAAAGTGATGTACATATTATTACACTACCTGGGTGGTGTACAGCGTGTTGTATTTTTAGCTCTATATTTAAATTTTCAGTAAATTATGTAGAGTATTGCAATATATCGCAATATGTATTGTATCGCAATGTATCGTGATACAATCGTATCGCGACCCATGTATCGTGATACGTATCGTATCGTGAGGTCCTTGCCAATACCCAGACCTATATGTGTAATATATTAAGTGTTCCTCTGTGCTCTATGAGGCCATTTAGAGGCCATTTACACCTGGCGCTAACATGCGTTTTCTGTGATCAGATTGTATTTGATCACTTCAACCTGATTCCATTTACACCTGGCGCTAACATGTGTTTTCTGCAATCTGATTGCAATCTGACTGCAGAAATTGTTGTCCTCTCAATCCGCATAAAGTTGCTGTATCCAGATTGAGAGGACACATTGCATTTACACTTGTGTTCAATGTGTACACAATGCATCCCTGACCACCTCCGGAGGTGGTTTGGCCGATCAGATTGCAATCCTTCAATGCGTTTTGGGGGTGTTTACACCTGGCATTTCAAGTGATAAAACACAATGTGATTGCAATCTGATCACAGAAAACACATGTTAACGCCAGGTGTAAATGGCTGCTAATGCATAAGCTCCAGCGCACACATCATTTACATATCATTCACATATCATTTAACTACAACGGCCAATCATCATTTTAACAACCTGTTTTCTCGATTTCTTAAAGGTTTGTAACAGAGGTGACAGGTTCTAGACTAGTAGCCTAACACAATACAGGGCTATTCAGGACAGGGTTTCATTTGAAATAGTACATTAAGGATTGTGTCATTTGTGTCTATTTGTGTTTTCAGCAATCTGTCCTGGCTGCTCTGTGATGGAGGTAAAGTCACAACTTAGCGTTTCACTTATTGGAGCTCCTTCATCCCAACAGCCGTCCGTATTCCAAACAAACAATGAAAGACTTTCACACACTGTCATATTTGCACGTTGCCACATGCACTTTTACTTACTTTTAGCTCTAATCGTATGTATGTTTTTAACCCTTATGTCTGTTTATTTGTTTTTGTCGTTTCTACCCAGTTTTCTCATGTTTCTAAGCTGACATAATAAATAAATGTTAATATATATATATATATATATATATATATATATATATATATATATATATATATATATATATATATGATATATATACACACACACACACACACACACACACACACACATACATACATGCATACATATATAATATAAACATATATGATGATCTTTGACAGGAGTTGATAGGTTCATAGTTAACCCACTTCACAGGCTGAGAGCCAGTCTTGTTGTTAGTGCGACACCTAGTGGCCAAACATCAAACTCGGCGTCCCTGTAATAGACCAAATCACCGTGACGTCACCATGTAAACAAATTTACTTCCGGGTACCACTTGGGGAAGGCGGCAGGTTTAAATGTGCGTGTTGTCAAATAAATGCTGTCAAACCCTCTCGTTGTTTTCGGCCGACTACTTTCAATTTAAATGGTTAAACGGTTGGTAAACATGCTTGTCCGACGTATCTAGCCTTTCTTCTGTGTTTGTTTTATGTAGTGTTAGCTAGCTAATAATGTTTGTTTGTCTGTCAAACTCGCTGTTTTGCAGACTCATTAACGTAGAAGAGCCTGGTGACGCGAGGTTACGTTAACGTTACAAACAGAGCTACTGACGCCACGTTAATTTAATTTAGCGTCAAGTCTACTCTGGTCTGGTCCAACAGGTAAATTAGCTAGTCTGGTCGTTAGTGAAAGTGTTGTTATGAATGATATTAAACAACAACACAACACGGACGAACCATTTTTGTCTTCTTTGTCTGTTTTTGTCTTCAACACGTCAGTTTGTGCCGTCCACCGCCATTATAATGTGTGGACCCAGGGGTACCCGGAAGTAAATGTAAACATCCAGGTGATTTGGTCTATACAGTACTTTTGAGTTCAGGCTCTGGCAGTCTTTTGAATGGCCCATGTGTCTTACATTGTGTTGCATCAGTATTCCTTGAAAAACACCCACTTCAAATGTATTCATACATTTTCCTCTCATGTTCTATTTATGATAGAGACAGACAGCACTTTGCCCAGGCCATCGCCATTCTGAACACCCATGAAGGTGAGAGGTCTGCCCTCCACACATTACCCAAACATCTCTCTCTCTCACTCTCTCTCTCTCTCTCTCTCTCTCTCTCACAGATAGATTTAATTCACTATAAATAATATCACTTTATGTGGATATTCATATTATTTTCGTTATTTTTCAGGACTACCAGCGCATGTTGGATTTGATGAGGGACATCATTCTGGCCACAGACCTGGCTCACCACCTTCGCATCTTCAAGGACCTTCAGAAGATGGCTGATGGTGCGTAGTGTAGCAGTAATACAGTGAAGTGTCAATGAACAGCCGTATACATCAGCTGCTCTCAGCTTCTTTCACTCACAACCTCTACTTGAGTCCAAAACTGTGACACCAACACGTGGTCTTTATTTTCCTTCTTCACGTTATTTCATTAAGATTAGAAGTGTTTACTGAATTAGAAACTTTTGTGTTGTTGAAAATCATTTTGTGATGTTCCCAACGGTGCACCATGAGTATACCCATCTCTTCTGGGGATATATTGTGGAATTACAATATATACTGTACCAATGTTACCATTATGCTTTCCTACGTTTTGCTTCATCTTATTCTCATACCTCTGAAGTCAAACTCCAAAATCCCCTTGCAGTATCCATCCATGGCTTTCTTACCTTCTGATCATTTTATCTGACTAAGTTCCCCCTTCATAGTGTAAAGAGACAATGGGCTACATGCACAAGTCCACTACTTCCTGAAATGAGTACAGCTTCTTTATTTCCTGTCATCACTATTGGATGAAGTGATTAATGTCAGGTGTGCTGCAGTCACAACAGTCATCAGGCACACCTGATTCATCAGTTCATCCAATAGTGTAGGACAGGAAATAAAGAAGCTGTACTAATTTCAGGAAGTAAAGAAGTTGTGCATGTAGTCTATTGCTCAGTGCAGCCTTATGTAATATAATTGGCTATAACTTCCTGGCCAGTAGTTTGCTACGCCTGAATGCAATCAATGCTACATTACCGCGAGTGGAGCTGTCCTCAGTCGAATCAATTTTGAGCAGTTAAAGTGCTTCAATGACATGAATAACCTCTTAACTGGTGACTGCTTTACACCAGTGTGAAACATGTCAAACTTGCTCTACAGCACAATTAAACCAACACAGAACGACAGGCTGCTACTGGGTCTAAATTTCATTAAATATATAATTTCTTCTTACCAAACTACACGTGCCCAACACAACACAATCCCTTATTGTGGCGTTTAATTATTTTCTACTTTCTATTCATAGAAAGTCTTAGGAGCACATACATCTGAGTGTGGGACACTGAATACAATTTGTGATAATCAATTACTTTTTCAATCAGACATTTTATGGCAAAGCTAAAGCGTTTGTGCCAAAGGATAACTTAGATTCTGATAATAGACCTTATTCGCTAACCCTGACGCCACCATATTGTTGACATACCGTCCTGCGCGCACACAGCGCTGCAGCTGACAACTAGTAATAGCCTTATTGTCATTTCTGTTCCATTACAAAATAGCGATGGTAATGACAGCAATAAAAACCCCACAGTTGTTTGTATGCTGCCGTTAATGCCTGTAATAATAAACAAAAGAAAAAACGAGGTGAACAAACTTTGCTGTGAGGAGCTGTCAGAAAGTTTCACCTGTCTCTCCTAACTATCCACACCTCTCCTGTGCTGCTGACGTATCCTCCGTCTCGCTCCCTTCACGTCTGTGGACGGTAGAGATAGAAACAAACCACAGGGACTTTATTGCTGTCATTACTACAGCCGTGTGTAACGCATGTCACCATCCAAACACAACAGGAATGATACAGGTAACGATAACGGCGGCTAGCTTCCTATAAACGCTGCTCTCACATAGGCTGTCACTTAAAGCTGCAGCGCTATGTCAACAATATGGCGGCGGTGTGCGTGCCCGTACGTGAGTGACGTCAATCGAATAAGGTCTATAGCAGTATGGAAAAGTCAATTTTATTTATTTAACGCCAAATCATAACAAGTTATCTCGAGATGCTTTATAAATAGACGGTTTACAAATAGCTGTTCAGAGAAAGTGATTTATGATAGCGTGAACGACATTGTGTGTGTGTGTGTGTGAGATACAACCCAAAGAGTCGGACCCACCGCTCCATGCTGTTGTGCCTGTTGATGACATCATGTGACCTGTCAGACCAGACCAAGGGTTGGAAGACAACGCGCAAGATCGCTGTCAGTTCAAAGTCGACAGCAATGTCTATAGGAAGCGTTTGAGCCCAAAACATGACTCGTTTATTTTTTGGGTTTACGACAACAACAAAAAATTAGCTCAAAATAACTATTACTGTAAATTTGATTACACGCCACATTTTTTACATTACACCCCCCCCCCCCCCCCCCTTCATATCTTGTTTTGGAATGAAATTATTCCTATCTTAATCCAATGCTTTGCTTTCACTTCACAGCTCGCCGTGGGGCTGCAATAGGTTTATTTCAATTGTGGAAGCAAAATGGTGTGAGCCAAAGCAATGCTATATCAATGCTATCAGCACTCAGATATTTAGATCTTATTCCTGTGCACAGCCTACTATGGGGTTTGAACTACACTGTCTGACAAATATAGTTTATTCCACAATACAAATATTGCACATTATTATTACAATGATAATCATTTGAACAATTATCACTCTCATGATTAGTGTAATATCAGATAGTTGTATTGGGTTCAGAGATATTTGTCTCTGGAGAACTATTTTCATTCTACTTCTACAGTGACACTAAAGTTACTTATGGCCCATTTCCACTGCAGGTAGTAGCGCGGTCCCGCTCCGCTCGACTTGATAAATGGTCTCATTCCACCGGTAAAAACTGTCCCAGCCCGGGTTGTATTGGCCTCGAGTCGTGCTACTTGTCGTACCTGCCTCGTCTGGGTTCTATTCTGTGAACCCGGTACCATACGGTGACGTGAAAACATTGTTGACGACTGATTGGTCAGGCAGAATCGTGTCAATGCAATGCTGCATACCAGTTTAGTGGGCTTACCTTCTCTTCTGTTATGTATATTTCCATCAGTCTTTTGTTTTGCTGCCTTCGCCTCTGGTGAAATAAAATCGCGGCGGTGATTTCAATTGTCTGAAAAAAGTCAGCTGCTCAGGAAGCTAGTTGAGTGCAGCGCTCCGCTAGGCCGCAGCGGGTCTTTGGTGAAGCCGCGGTCTTGCCTGGTCAGAAGCCGCCGGGGTACAGGCTTCACTCTGTTGCGCCTCTCCCGTCCGCGCGCAGCGCATGCCTGTGAGTTTGACTAACTACAAAGTGATATCCATTCTCCTGGCCGATTGTCACATTTGCCCATGTACACTGTAGGTCATTTAGAGGCACCAGTATTTCATAAACAGTTTAAAAGTTCTGTGGATGGATTTAATTGTAACGTTATGTTATAGCCTACTTCGGCTATTAGGCGGAGGACAGATATGCGGTCGCTATGACGACCAGCTGTGGGCGGGGGCAGATGAACGGCGGTCGAAGCAGAACATCCATCGGGCCGAAACGAGTAGAGCCGACTGGTGACGAGCTGTGCAGGGCAGTAAAATGTGGTGGAAATGAGCCATAAGCTACCGTAAATTCCGGACTATAAGCCGCACCTTTTTTCCCGTTTTTTGGCCTTTTTTGGCCCCTGCGGCTTATATAACGGTGCGGCTTATCTATGGATTTTTTCAAAAAAAAAAAAAAAAAAAAAAAAAAAAGCTCTTTTTTAGCACTCTTTCTAACTATAAATCCACTTCTGTTTTAATTTCCTCTCTTGCCCTCTTTTCACCACACTGTATGACACTGTATGACACTGTATGACACTGTGTGCACTGTAAATAACAACACAGGTGGTGTTGTGTTATGTTGTTTTGTTGAAATGTTAATAAATGGGAGCATACATATGGTAATTAAACATTAAAACACAATAAAAAAAAAAAAAAAAAAACATTAAAACACCCGTGGCTTATAGTCCGGTGCGGCTTATATAAGAAAAAAATAGTCAACTTTGAAGGTGCGGCTTATACACCGGTGCGCCTTATAGTCCGGAATTTACGGTAATTAAACACAGTCCAACAGCGGTTTCTAAACAGATTAAAACATGCATTAGCGCCACCCACACTCACTGCTCAAATGACCCAGCCCTTCAGATTACTTATTTTATTGTTAATGTAGGCATTACAGGTGGTATTTATGTAAAATATAGAGTGACAGCTTGGAATAGATATAAAATTTAAGTTTCTACACTTCACTGTGGGTTTGTGATGCACCTGTGTTGAACCAATGGGCGCTCAGCTTGATGTGTTTCTCGTCATCCTCTGTCAGCCACAGTCAGGCGCAGTTGGTGGGGAGCTCGTTGCTGGACCTTCCTGTCGGGTCTGTTTGAGGAGTGGTTCTCCCTGTTGTTCCTGTGAGGTGATCGGGAGCGGCTCCTCTCGTGGCGTCCCGAGTGAGCAGAGGACTGGTGATGTCTTCCAGCAGGGACCTGAGAAGAGATTTCACAGTTACTGGTTCCAGTGCCCTGTCAGTGTTTGGGCCCTAAGCCCTCCATATTAAATTGTCTGGATGGGCCTGTCACTGACAATACACATCAGTGGAAAACTAACCTGCAAATTAAATATGGCTGAATTTGTGTGCCGTATCCTCCAGACTGCTGCATTTTTCACTAAGTAGGGATGCCGCTAGTTATTAAGACTAACTTTCATATTTATTTCAATGTATTAGAGCAGCACAAATTAACTCGATCATCTTGGCTATCGTCAGCAACAGGATTTTGCTTAACACGTTCACTGCCAATGACGTGTTTTTACGTCAAACAAAATCCAACCGTTCACTGCCAATGACGTGTTTTTACGTCAAATTTTTTTTTCGATTTTGTTTTTTTGACGGTGGGATGTGCATCTAACCCTTTTACATCTCTTATATAAGTATTGGACGTGTACAACGTGTACAACCCATTCCACCGACCCACTAAGTGGCGACAGTGCTTTCCTGACTAGAGGAAGGCAAGCAAAAAGCAGTGTGACGAAGCCATTCTCATGAAAATGGTTTGGCGAAAACGCTTTCGTTTTCGCGCTGATTGCTGGCGATGCGGGATTGCAAATTTGCATAATAGATTATGGGTGGAACACACTTTGAAACACGCAGCATAAATATGACCAGAATCGCAAAAGCTTCATCAAAGCTCTCAACCAAAACTCCAAGAAGCGAGCGAGTCCATCCAGACTTCCTCAAACAGCGGCCGCGCAGACAGGCAGCAGCAGCAGCAAAGCAGTGAGACTGGTGACAAGCTTGTGACACGGCCGCTGCAGCCAAGAAGAACGCCCACGGAGGGAGGAGTTGGAAGCAGAGGGGGGTTTCCTGCTGTTATGGAGGAAATTACTGTTCAAAACTATTGTTTAGATGTCTGACGTCTTACTGATGCCAAAAATGAATGGTTAAAGTGACTGTTCTATCGAATTTCACAAAAAGCCGTTTATCTCTGAATAATTTTTCTGACGCTGAAACCATGCTGTATTCAACTGCTAATGCTTACATAACTACTAACTCTACAAACTAACTCTTTTAGACAGAGAAAGCACACATTCTATTAGTTCTTTTGAGATATTGTGTGTTCACAAAATCTTAGCAGAAAAGAATCCTCGGGTCTTGAAAGATGAGCCAGAATCCTCAAAAAAACCCTCTGGCAGAACCTACCTACAGTAAAAAAAAAACGTCTGGCAGTGAATGTGTTAAGAAAATTATATTATGAAATTTTAATATGTGGACTGGAATTCCCTGCATGCAGTGTAAAACAACTTGAACTAATGCTTACATCTCCGCCACCATCCTGCCCCGCCCAGAACACCATGAAGCCAGGGAAGCAGCTCCTGAGCGAGAAGAGCTTTGGTGTGGCGGTTTGCTGTTTGTGTTTAGTTAAGATGCTGCTCAGCATTTTTAGATTAAAGGCCCATTCACAACTAGAATGTTTACTATAAAGACGCTTTTTGAAAAAGACCATCACCTTTTGGGATTAGCGCTAAGGCTGTTTACTGACCTGGAAGCTAGTTTGCTAGTTAGCTTTTGCTTGCATGATGCTAAGAAAATAGCATAATCTCTTGGCCACCCTGACTGCAAAATGCGGTATTATCCTATGTTTTCAATATGAGCAGGGTTTAACCACATGTGTCTCCAGTAGCCTGTTGAAAGCCATTTAGCCACGGTGAAGTTACAGGTGTTTCTTTCAACCCCATGCTCTCAACATGGGCTCCAGGGGACTTGACTCTTTGATCCACAGTAGGCTACAATAGATTTGGTGTGCAGAGTCACCTACTGCTAAAAACTTGGTGGCCATTAGCACCATTAGCTCTGCTCTCATAAGCACAATCATCTCATGAAAGCACCATCAAACATGTTCTCTGCCATTTCCTCTCTTTTGCAGCAATCCATCAACCCAAATCCATTGACTATGTTGTTATTTACTTTAGAGAGCAAGTCAAGTAAAAGCACGTCGCTAAAGTCATCATGGTCCATTTTTTCTCTGAATATTTGGTGCTGATATTGTTGGTAGTGTGAACGCTCTCTCTTCTCTACTCCCCTCTCTTCTCTCCTCCCCTCCCCTCCCCTCTCCTCCTCTCCTCTCCTCTCCTCTCCTCTCCTCTCCTCCCCTCTCTCCTCCTCCCCTCTCTCTCCCCTCCTCTCCTCTTCTCTGTGCAGGAGGTGCAGGTACGTATGGGCGAGACGGAGCAGCTGTATGCAGAGGTGGCTGAGGTGGCGGTGCTCCAGCAGCATTGGCTCCACGACACTCTGGCCGTCTACAGCATGTTCAGTGAGGTCAACGCCTGTGAGCTGTGGATCGACGAGGAGGAGCAGTGGCTGGACAAGATGGAGATCCCCGAGAGGCTGGAGGACGTGGAGGTGGTGACACACAGGTTAGTGTGTTACAAACTGACTTTTGTATCCAAGAGTGGATACTATGACTGTCCCATTATATTCCAAAATGCCCTTCCCTGTAGGTTCGAGAGCCTGGACCAGGAGATGAACAGCTTGATGGGAAGGATCCTAGATGTCAACCAGATAGTCCAGCAGCTCCTGGATGGAGGTCATCCGTCTTCTACAGAGCTCAGAGGCTGTCAGGACCACCTCAGCTCCAGGTACTGACCTCACACTGGCCGCCCACTCTGGGTCTTTAAAGCGTTCGGCTCTGGGCAAAGCGTCGGACCGCAGGCCGCCCAGTGTGGGTCTTTAAAAAGCATATTGGCCTAAGCAAATTAATGGGTCGCGACTTAATGACTAAGGAAAAATGTGGGTCATGAGGCTAGACCAGTTGAGAACCACTGCTCTAGGTGGTATTGTTTCTAAGCTACAGCTAATTAAATTCAAGATTTTGCCAGATTTTTCTAAACCCCATTCAAGTCAATGGTGGAGAAAATGGCACTTAATCGCGAATAGCACCCAGAATGCCCAAAATGTTTGGCAGATCGAAAAATAGGAGTTTATAGATTGTGCCTTGCTTTCAGAAAGCACAATAGTAGAATGTGAATGACTCTTCTCCCTCCCTCTATCCCGTCAGGACCTGGACTCGTTCCTGACCTGGCTGGTCCAGACTCAGACGGCTGCAGCCTCGGACCAGCTGCTCTGGAGGAGGCGGAGCCTCGGACCAGCTGCTCTGGAGGAGGCGGAGAGACTCATCAACAAACACGCCGCCCTCAAAGAGGAGATCGGACGGTGAGCTGCTGAGGGGCGGAGCCACGGCTGTGGTGACTTCAAGAAAACTACATTACAAAACACAGCATATTGTGTTGACAATTGAAACAAGGAAGTGCACACAAAGCATCAAGGTGTCAGGCAGCTGAAAGTAACATCAAACTAGACTAGACTAGAGGTATTGAAATGAGTAATGTATCAAAACATACAACATTTATAGTAAACATGTTATCCCCCACCAGTGATGTAGTTCCACCCTTGGGTCAGTCCCATTCATTGTCAATGCCGCCCCCTAGTGGCACAAAGTCAACATTACTGTTTGACTGAACAATCTGACAGATGGATCCATAGCCCCCTTTAGTTCATGCATTAACATCATGCATCATGACACAAATGGGACAAGATGTCACTTAGTTTCCTCAGTAATAGTAATGACATATTCCCATTAGCTATTGCCTCTATGCCGGTCTACCTAAAACCATTGCTATCTTTCTAAAGGACATACAAAGAGAAAACACAATCTAATGTCTCTGTGGACCCGGACATGTATTTTAATCCCATGAGTAAAAGTCCTGCAACCAGGCTAAACCGTAACTAGACACAATCTGGATGAGAGAAATGTGTTAGGGCCAGGTGTAAAGGCAAGTGGTCCTGTGTCCGGCAGGTATGAGGAGGACTACCAGTGTCTGCAGGTGGTGAACGAGCTGTTGGAGTCCGAGGAGGCTCCTCTGCTGCACGCTGCCCTGCAGCAGTGGCTCCAGAAGCTCCACGTCGGCTGGAACAAGCTGCTGGAGATGTGGGAGAGCAGGAGGGAGGTGCTGGTCCAGGCTCACATCTTCCACCTGTTCCTGTGGGATGTCAAACAGGCCGAGTCCTTCCTCAACAACCAGGTGAGCCATACAAGATTAAGATTCAACCGGATGGACAAACCCCGTCTTTATTTGTCACAAACACCGTGGCATGCACACATGCACGGTGGCCAGTACACACACACACATGCTTGTGAAATGTGTCCTCTGCGTTTGACCCATCCTGGCTCGTCCTCCTCCATGGTCAGGCCAGGAGCGCTGGGCAGCTGCAGTGAGAAGACCAACTTCCACCGCTGGTCAGATGATGATCTTCTGCATGTTTTTAGTTGGGAGTTATATATGGAGGAATCCCAGGGAGCACGGGGAGAACATGCAAACAAACGGACAGCAGGGGGCCATAAAGGAAGTGCCTCCAGACACGTGTTAAAGGGCCACTTTGCCCATATTCAACCAGCTTTGTATCATGACAAAATCAGTAGTACTGTATATGCAAATGAACAATCAGTAATACTGTATATGTATGTATCATGACAAAATCAGTAGTACTGTATATGCAAATGAACAATGTTTAACTTCCCTCCATGTCGTCTGGACCCAGAGCTCCTTGTTCATTTGCAGAACTTCCTGGACCATTATGATGTCATGTGGGGATGCTATTTGGTGATAGTGATGTATTAGGCCCTTTTCACGGGGGCCATTTTGTGTGGAAAAGGCAGGATAAACACAGGTGCAAGCAAAACACTAATGAGGGTTTCCAACTTCCAATCATGGAAAAGGAGAGAGCTAAAAAGTAGTACTAAAAGCTAAACATGAGCATGCTGTGTGTGTTTACTGATGCCACGTTACTAAGCCAATAATAATACAGCATCAAAGTCCAAAAAAGCTTTGGGTAAAGTGGAAATAAGGCAACAACAATGTGAGTGATGCTGTTTTACTGGAGGTCATAGAGGTGGGAGGTTTTACTGGCTCTGTCCACACGCTCCCATAATCATTTTATAATGGTTACGTTTCCCAACTGTCCCTGTTCAGCTGTGTGCTCTTTGTGTATGAATTGGCTGTCTGACTGCAGCAGAGCTTCATAGAGATACACTGTGTTGACTGCTTGCCTGGATGGCCTGGGTGTGGCTGGCTCAGTTCTGCCACACTCTGTCCTCAGAGAGACAGGGAGAGAAAGGGGGGAGAGAGAGAGCTAGAACATCACTGTGCAGCATCTGACTGGAACATCCATCTGTGTGTGTGTATGTGTGTGTGTGCGTGTCTCTTTTTGTAACAGTATCCGTGCATTATGTGATATTAGAGCAGGGCCGGACATGCAGCATCTTCTAGTAACTCTAGATCTACGCTGTAGCTTCACGATAATGTGTACCCTGGCCACCTGCCACTGCTGAGAAGTGTGTGTGTGTGTGTGTGTGTGTGTGTGTGTGTGTGTGTGTGTGTGTGTGTGTGTGTGTGTGTGTGTGTGTGTGTATGTGTGCGTGTCTCTTTTTGTAACAGTATCCGTGCATTATGTGATATTAGAGCAGGGCCGGACATGCAGCATCTTCTAGTAACTAGATCTACGCTGTAGCTTCACGATAATGTGTACCCTGGCCACCTGCCACTGCTGAGAAGTGTGTGTGTGTGTGTGTGTGTGTGTGCGTGTGCGTGTGCGTGTGCGTGCCCGCGTGCGTGTGTGTGTGTGTGTAGCTAAAATTATTTGTCAACTTTATTCACAGGATATTCCAGATCTAACAGAATACTGTATCGAGTCAATTATACGTCTGATTGGCTAGATATGTCCATTATTTTTCAATTACAAATAGGAATAGATCAAAAAACAGATACAAAAAGTTTGCAACCCATAATTTACAAGATTTTATCTAGGGATGTCCGATATTATCGGCCTACCGATATTATCGGCCGATATTAGCATAAAAAAAATCGATATCGGAAAATATCGGTATCGGTTTTCATGCCGATTTTTTTTTTTTTTTTTTTAATACAGGGGGAGTCTCACTGTGAGCAATGCTCTCTTTTTCAGGAGCGCCCTGTTCACATTCACACACACATTCATACCTGGAAGCTGACCAGTACAACCACAGTCTGATCTGCTGGCCACTGAGCAGCTCCACTGGAGCGGTTGGGGTTAAGGGCCTTGCTCAAGGGCACCTCAGTGGTGGTAATGAGGGAGGGGCAAGCGCTGCCTTTTCACTTTCCCCACCCAGATTTATCCTGCCGGTCCCGGGGATTGAACCGACGACCTTCTGGTCACAAGCTCGCTTCTCTAACACTTACAACTTTAACACAACATGCATATTATATATTAAACTCTTCAGCTACATTAAGCTACATTATGTAACTTGTTACGTGAAATTTTGGTGGAAAAAAAGCCCGCTTATATCGGTATCGGTTGATATCGGTATCGGAAATTAAGAGTTGGACATTATCGGATATCGGATATCGGTAAAAAAGCCAATATCGAACATCCCTAATTTTATCTTAGTTGTGAAGCATTTTTGGAAAAAATGGAGTGATATGAATACAATGCAGTTATACAATAAAACATCATATTGCAATTACTGTATTTATTTGACAGATTATTGCAGTTTCTGATTTTCATTATAATTCCAGTGTAGTTTTAGCACAATGTGGGAACATCTGTTTTTTAACCTCCTCCTGATGACCGATCTCATATTATTTATTTTGCTGGGAAATAAGTAAATAATTTAGGGAAGTTTGTTTGCCAGACACTTCTCACTCTGTTCTTCTCCTCCCCATTGTGTGTATTATGACATAGAATACAAAATGCCTATAATCCGTAGCAGTCTTTGGGAAGTTAATATCACAATATAATATGACTTCAACACATTTTCCAGACCTATAGATGAGTCTGTGTCTGTTTACGACATACAAACCAAGATCAGAAGATACAGAATCGCAGTGGTAAGCGCTGTCGCCTCACAGCTCGAAGGTCCTGGGTTCGATTCCCACCTGGGACGTTGTGAACGCTGAAGGAATGCGTGCCCGTCCGCATGTCCTCGAGTGCCCACCGCCCGGGTGGGGTCGTCAAAAGGGCCTTTCTGTGTGGAGTTTGCATGTTCTCCCCGTGCCTCCCGGGGGTTTCCTTCATATCGGAACCCCCTTCACCAAAACATGCAACATCCTGGTTGCTAATGTGGTTCCTGCTCTGGTCTTAAAGGCGCCGGTTCAGAGGGAGGGGAACTGGTTGGAATAGCGTGACCCTCCCACGTGCTATGTCCTACCGGTGAAGCTTCCTCTGTCAGGTGAAAAGAAGCGGCGGTGGAGTAGCAACCAGGATAAATAAATTAAATTAGCACTAATGGAGGATAAAAATGGAATAAAAAATCGGGGGGGGGAGGGGGGGGGGGGGAGAAGATACAGAATCACAGATCTGGCAGTCTGCATTGTTTCCAGACTCAGTATCACACACAGAGCAGTTTGCTTTCTGAAATATTACAAGGTATTGCTGTCCAGACTCCTCCTCGTGTGTGTGTGTGTGTGTGTGTGTGTGTGTGTGTGTGTGTGTGTGTGTGTGTGTGTGTCTGTGTGTCTGTGTGTGTGTGTCTCGTGCTTGCCTGCCAGGGCATGTGTCTCTTTAGGTTTGCTAACCAATCTCTACCAGGGACCCAGCTCTTCACATTAGCCTGGAAGGCCAAATGCAGAACCAGCGTTATCACCATGGCAATCAGTCTTACCGGGAGTACGGTGGCGCAGTCGGTAGCGCTGTCGCCTCACAGCTAGAAGGTCCTGAGTTAAATTCTCGCCTGGGACGCTGTGGATGCTGGAGTTGTGACCCCCCCCATATCTTCAGTGCCTACTGCCCAGGTGGACATCTCGTCGAAAGGGCCTTTCTGTGTGGAGTTTGCATGTTCTCGCCGTACCCCCCAGGGGGTTCCTCCGTACATAACCCCCCACTAAAAACATGCAGAAGATCGTCATCCGACCAGTGACGACAACATCCGAAGTTGGTCCCCGGGCGCTGGAAAGAAAAAGCGACCACTGCTCCTGGCCTGCCCCTCGGAGGAAAGGACAAGCCAGGATGGGTCAAATGCAGAGGACAAATTTTACCGGCCACCGTCAGCATGAGTGTGTTGTAGTGTTCGTGTGACAATAAAGACGGGCTTCCGTCTGAAATCGTGTTTAAAATCTTCTGGACAAGTAGTTATAGCTAATTAAACTCTTGGCAGTGTGTTTTGTGAGAGAGAGTTTATGTGTATGATCTCTTCAACCGACTGAAAACCGATATTTTGCATCAATTCTTTACGCTATATATTCCACTTTGAGTATTTTGATGCCAAAACATTCCCCAAACTTACAGTACAAGGATCAGTACATATCTATGTCCTTATTTCAGTGCCTGTATGGACGCCCGACCAAGCCGGAGGTAACACGGGCTCGAACCTGAGACCCTCGTGTTGGTAGGCAGATAGTCTGAATCAATGCTGAGAAGCAAGCTGCAGGTATAAGCTCTGCCATTGGCTCTGACCATTTCAGTCGGAGCGAAGGGAAATCCCTTTCCATTCCCTGCCTGTCCGCTCTCAAATGCCTCTGCTGCTGTGAAACAACAACAACAATGCTAGCTAGCAAGCTAGCAACCTACACAGAAAATGACAAAGTCTTGACGAAGATTTGGATGTCCAATAAAGCAGGCCTGCTTGGTACTTTCAGTGGCTGTTCTAAAGATAACAGAGCATTTTCTTTTCCCGCTCTACCAGAATGAGAGTGAGTTCAGCCAGACTCTCTCCTGCACTGGTACAGCACCAAATGAAGTGTGGAGATAGTCTGGCAAGTGAGACTAGTAGGCAGGGAATGATCTCCATACCTTAACTGTATGTTTTCCCTGACCTTGCTCCTCCAGGAATCGGCCCTGGCCCACGTGGAGCTGCCCACCACAGTGGAAGCCACCATGAAGAAACACAAGGACTTCACCACCACCATGGAGCTCAACCTGCACCGCATCAAGGCTGTGATGGAGGCCGGGGAGAGCCTGATCAGCCAGAGCAACATCTACTCCCAACGCATCAGGGAGCGCGTCGACACGCTCGCCAACAGGTACGACTGGCCTGCATGCAGAAAACACATGGAAAGGAGGATGTGTCATCATCATTAAGTTGGATAGTGAGCAAGTTGGAGCAAAACATGAGGCTTTGCACCGCAAAATCTTTGATTTATCAAAAAGTATTGAAAAGTTGAATAGTATGACAAAGCTTCAAAATGTTGCATCCAAATTGGTCAGGCCTTTATCAGTAAGGGAATATTTCAATATCCAGCAAAATAAAATAAAAACTATTTTATTTATTGTTATGGGCAGTGCAGACTTCATTCAAGGGTTGAGGTCTCCGCTTTGACCGCTTTGTGTGTGCGTGTGTGTGTGTGTGTGTGTGTGTGGGTGCGTGTGTGTGCGTGTGTGGGTGCGTGTGTGTGCGTGTGTGTGCGTGTGTGTGTGTGTGTGTGTGGGTGCGTGTGTGTGTGTGTGCGTGTGTGTGTGTGTGTGTGTGGGGGTGTGGGGGTGCGTGCGTGCGTGGGTGCGTGCGTGTGTGTGTGTGCTGCAGTGGGGGTTGGGGTGTTTATGTAGGTATATGGGGGGTAGGGTAGGCTTTGGTGTGCGTTTGCAATAGCAATATGGAAAGCCATATGGTTTTTGAATTCAATTAACAACACAATATATTATGTGAGGTGCTTTGATAAACAGTAGGGGTCTTCAACCTTTTTCAGCCCAAGTACCCCTTGGTTGACAGCGAAACTGAGGGACCCCCTACGATTTGAAATAAAATTGTTACATTTTAGGTGTGGCCTATAATTAAGCAATATAGCATGAGAGCCAGTGTGTTGTGAAGAATATATCCCACTCGGCCTGCGGCCTCGTGGGATAACAGCTGATCAGGGGGATATATTCCACAACACACGCAGCTCGAGTGCTATATTGCTTTTATAAAACGGTTTCCAAGTATGATAATATAATAATAATAATAATACTATAAGTCCGACTCCGACTGGCATGTCATTCTGATAGAGTCAGTTGAAACACTACTGTAAGGCGGGACCGCAAGAACATGCGGGTGATTTGATTGGATCGTTCTGGAGACTGAAGTTGACATTGGCCAATCCTGGCGCTTGCTGAGTAGCTGAGAGCTTTCTGGAATCCCCGACAGGCAGCTCCAGCGCAGCGTTGCATTCTCAGCGCTTGCTGAGAAGCTGAATGCTTTCTGCAAAGCCGACACCAACTAACGTTACGGGGTTAAATGCGGGGTTAACAGCCTTTCTTTTGCAAAGAAGACATTAGCCCGCATCTATTCTTGTACAAAACATCATTTTCTGCGAAGTATTAGTAAAGTTATAAGCGAAGATCGATTCACAAGGATCTGACAGCTGTCTCCGCCATTTTTTTTTCTACGTTGTCATTTGAGGTAAGCCTTATTATTACTCTCTTAGTAAGAGAGTTGCCATGGCAACCAATAACCCATGGCCATGGGTTATTGAACTCGGTTACTGGAATTATACAATGGCTGTGAACCAATCAGATTGCTTGATTTGAGAGAGCCGTTTTATAATAACATTTATAATCCAGCGCACATGAGGATATCAGGGTTTGACACTTCTTTTTATTAATAGATTACATTAAAAAAGCAAGGAGTAAACAATCCGTTTCGAACATACTGTAGATTAATCAGATTTGCTTTATAGATCATTTTTGTCAAAAGTAGCTTATTATTGCCTATTAATGCTGAGTTTACTCAATATTAGGCTGCTCAGTATTATTTTATTTTTTTAATATTGTTTTTTTTCACAAACTACTTTGACAAAAATTGGCGGAACTCCCTGTTGAAGACCACTGACCTACAGTATGTTGTCTGTGGGTATGTGCAGGTACTGATCATTTTTGACAAACGTCAACCAATTCCATCTGAGACCATAATTGCAGCACAGCGCCAGACTACAGCCTTTTTTACATAGTGATTTTGTGGATTTGAGGTTTTTCAGTTACATTTTTCAATTCATGTGAGCTTCTGACACCATGTGACACAAAGTTTTAACAACTTGGATTAGTTTTGTAAAGTAGCTAATTTTCAGAAATATAAATTCACATTTTTCACTTTAATTCACTACATGTGCCAAGTGACCCATATAAAAAAAGGCAGTGCAAATCAGTTACCAATGGGGTCTCTAAAGAAGATGGTAAACCATGTACGGTAGCCTAATGCACAAAAAAGTAGTTATTTGCTATAAATAGTAAATAGTGACATGATTTATAGCAAATAAATATCTTATTTCATGCATTATATGATTTCCCACCTTTTCTGTTGGATAAATGATAAAATCACATTGTCACAATAGAGATGAGGATGCTCATTAGAACAATTTCAAAATATCATTAGGTTGTAAGTAAAATGGATGCTGACTTTTTATTCCAAAAACAGAGAACATGCTGGAAAGTGAGTTTTGAAAGCCAGAGAGCTGTCAGAGCAGCTGATCAACAACCCCATCTTATACAGTACAGGTACAATTTAGTGCTATGGGACAGTATAGATCTTAGTTATTTTACCTTTGAACTAAGTCCCCTGTCTGTCTGTCTGTCTGTCTGTCTGCCTGTCTGTCTGTCTGCCTGTCTGTCTGCCTGTCTGCCTGTCTGTCTGTCTGTCTGTCTGTCTGTCTGTCTGTCTGCCTGTCTGTCTGTCTGTCTGTCTGTCCCTCTCTCAGGGGGAACCAGAACTGGCCCAGCAATGGCTGGAGAAACTCAACGACATGTGGGAGCTCCAGAGGTTTCAGCAGGACTGTCACGAGGTATGAGACCCACACATGCGCACTGCAGGCTGGTGACAGGGCTATGAAGGCTTGACACTGAGGGGAGAATTACAGCAGTTTAGCAGCATTTTTCATAGGGAAAGAGTGAACAGGATGGCAAGCCTTTTGGTTAAAGCATCGATTGTAAAGAAAAGTGGACGTAGTGAGTGTGACATCACCCATACATGTAGGTTTCTGAAGGGCCGTTTTGAAGCCAAACGTTGGTGTCTACAAGCACTGCCATGTTGACATGTTTTGGAGCTGGAGCAGCCATGAGCGAAGCTGAGGGTTTGCCAGAGTTTTATAACCATTGTATCCCATTAATGATGCAATTATTTAGACACATCTTAGAAGAAGTGAAATGAGCTACTAAGACCATCATCTTGTCGTGACTAGGCAGACCGGGCAAAAACAAACAAAATAGCAGACAAGGTATTTTACTGAGAGTCCAAGTATTTACAATGGGCTCTCTGGCCAGAATGTGCAGAGAAGAGTGAGCTTGGCTTGTGGAGGCTGAGGCTGGTTGCAGCATGGATGAAAGGGTGGAGCCGCTCTGGGCAGAGGAGGACTTGAGGTCCCAGGTTGGAGGCTGAGGCTGGTTGCAGCATGGATGAAAGGGTGGAGCTGCTCTGGGCAGAGGAGGACTTGAGGTCCCAGGTTGGAGGCTGAGGCTGGTTGCAGCATGGATGAAAGGGTGTGTGATGACGTTGCACAGAAACCCATCTATTGAGTTCATAACCTGTTGAGCATTGGTTAGAGGACAGCTATAAAAATGTGTGCTGTAAACAGAAATCCATTCTTCAATTTTAATCCAAAATAATGCAACTTCCGGACACGATACATTTTGCCGCAATACTGTATCGATATTTCAGAAAAATATACCATATCTATTTTTTTGCACGGCCGTGTGTTCAGTAATATAATAAGAATACTTTTTATTTCAGTGCCTTCAGTAAGACACTCAACACTCGGTAGTTTTGACTCAATTTGTCCACTTATCAGTTATCAATATAAAGTGATGTACATATTATTACACTACCTGGGTGGTGTACAGCGTGTTGTATTTTTAGCTCTATATTTAAATTTTCAGTAAATTATGTAGAGTATTGCAATATATCGCAATATGTATTGTATCGCAATGTATCGTGATACAATCGTATCGCGACCCATGTATCGTGATACGTATCGTATCGTGAGGTCCTTGCCAATACCCAGACCTATATGTGTAATATATTAAGTGTTCCTCTGTGCTCTATGAGGCCATTTAGAGGCCATTTACACCTGGCGCTAACATGCGTTTTCTGTGATCAGATTGTATTTGATCACTTCAACCTGATTCCATTTACACCTGGCGCTAACATGTGTTTTCTGCAATCTGATTGCAATCTGACTGCAGAAATTGTTGTCCTCTCAATCCGCATAAAGTTGCTGTATCCAGATTGAGAGGACACATTGCATTTACACTTGTGTTCAATGTGTACACAATGCATCCCTGACCACCTCCGGAGGTGGTTTGGCCGATCAGATTGCAATCCTTCAATGCGTTTTGGGGGTGTTTACACCTGGCATTTCAAGTGATAAAACACAATGTGATTGCAATCTGATCACAGAAAACACATGTTAACGCCAGGTGTAAATGGCTGCTAATGCATAAGCTCCAGCGCACACATCATTTACATATCATTCACATATCATTTAACTACAACGGCCAATCATCATTTTAACAACCTGTTTTCTCGATTTCTTAAAGGTTTGTAACAGAGGTGACAGGTTCTAGACTAGTAGCCTAACACAATACAGGGCTATTCAGGACAGGGTTTCATTTGAAATAGTACATTAAGGATTGTGTCATTTGTGTCTATTTGTGTTTTCAGCAATCTGTCCTGGCTGCTCTGTGATGGAGGTAAAGTCACAACTTAGCGTTTCACTTATTGGAGCTCCTTCATCCCAACAGCCGTCCGTATTCCAAACAAACAATGAAAGACTTTCACACACTGTCATATTTGCACGTTGCCACATGCACTTTTACTTACTTTTAGCTCTAATCGTATGTATGTTTTTAACCCTTATGTCTGTTTATTTGTTTTTGTCGTTTCTACCCAGTTTTCTCATGTTTCTAAGCTGACATAATAAATAAATGTTAATATATATATATATATATATATATATATATATATATATATATATATATATATATATATATATATATATATATGATATATATACACACACACACACACACACACACACACACACACACACACACACACATACATACATGCATACATATATAATATAAACATATATGATGATCTTTGACAGGAGTTGATAGGTTCATAGTTAACCCACTTCACAGGCTGAGAGCCAGTCTTGTTGTTAGTGCGACACCTAGTGGCCAAACATCAAACTCGGCGTCCCTGTAATAGACCAAATCACCGTGACGTCACCATGTAAACAAATTTACTTCCGGGTACCACTTGGGGAAGGCGGCAGGTTTAAATGTGCGTGTTGTCAAATAAATGCTGTCAAACCCTCTCGTTGTTTTCGGCCGACTACTTTCAATTTAAATGGTTAAACGGTTGGTAAACATGCTTGTCCGACGTATCTAGCCTTTCTTCTGTGTTTGTTTTATGTAGTGTTAGCTAGCTAATAATGTTTGTTTGTCTGTCAAACTCGCTGTTTTGCAGACTCATTAACGTAGAAGAGCCTGGTGACGCGAGGTTACGTTAACGTTACAAACAGAGCTACTGACGCCACGTTAATTTAATTTAGCGTCAAGTCTACTCTGGTCTGGTCCAACAGGTAAATTAGCTAGTCTGGTCGTTAGTGAAAGTGTTGTTATGAATGATATTAAACAACAACACAACACGGACGAACCATTTTTGTCTTCTTTGTCTGTTTTTGTCTTCAACACGTCAGTTTGTGCCGTCCACCGCCATTATAATGTGTGGACCCAGGGGTACCCGGAAGTAAATGTAAACATCCAGGTGATTTGGTCTATACAGTACTTTTGAGTTCAGGCTCTGGCAGTCTTTTGAATGGCCCATGTGTCTTACATTGTGTTGCATCAGTATTCCTTGAAAAACACCCACTTCAAATGTATTCATACATTTTCCTCTCATGTTCTATTTATGATAGAGACAGACAGCACTTTGCCCAGGCCATCGCCATTCTGAACACCCATGAAGGTGAGAGGTCTGCCCTCCACACATTACCCAAACATCTCTCTCTCTCACTCTCTCTCTCTCTCTCTCTCTCTCTCTCTCTCTCACAGATAGATTTAATTCACTATAAATAATATCACTTTATGTGGATATTCATATTATTTTCGTTATTTTTCAGGACTACCAGCGCATGTTGGATTTGATGAGGGACATCATTCTGGCCACAGACCTGGCTCACCACCTTCGCATCTTCAAGGACCTTCAGAAGATGGCTGATGGTGCGTAGTGTAGCAGTAATACAGTGAAGTGTCAATGAACAGCCGTATACATCAGCTGCTCTCAGCTTCTTTCACTCACAACCTCTACTTGAGTCCAAAACTGTGACACCAACACGTGGTCTTTATTTTCCTTCTTCACGTTATTTCATTAAGATTAGAAGTGTTTACTGAATTAGAAACTTTTGTGTTGTTGAAAATCATTTTGTGATGTTCCCAACGGTGCACCATGAGTATACCCATCTCTTCTGGGGATATATTGTGGAATTACAATATATACTGTACCAATGTTACCATTATGCTTTCCTACGTTTTGCTTCATCTTATTCTCATACCTCTGAAGTCAAACTCCAAAATCCCCTTGCAGTATCCATCCATGGCTTTCTTACCTTCTGATCATTTTATCTGACTAAGTTCCCCCTTCATAGTGTAAAGAGACAATGGGCTACATGCACAAGTCCACTACTTCCTGAAATGAGTACAGCTTCTTTATTTCCTGTCATCACTATTGGATGAAGTGATTAATGTCAGGTGTGCTGCAGTCACAACAGTCATCAGGCACACCTGATTCATCAGTTCATCCAATAGTGTAGGACAGGAAATAAAGAAGCTGTACTAATTTCAGGAAGTAAAGAAGTTGTGCATGTAGTCTATTGCTCAGTGCAGCCTTATGTAATATAATTGGCTATAACTTCCTGGCCAGTAGTTTGCTACGCCTGAATGCAATCAATGCTACATTACCGCGAGTGGAGCTGTCCTCAGTCGAATCAATTTTGAGCAGTTAAAGTGCTTCAATGACATGAATAACCTCTTAACTGGTGACTGCTTTACACCAGTGTGAAACATGTCAAACTTGCTCTACAGCACAATTAAACCAACACAGAACGACAGGCTGCTACTGGGTCTAAATTTCATTAAATATATAATTTCTTCTTACCAAACTACACGTGCCCAACACAACACAATCCCTTATTGTGGCGTTTAATTATTTTCTACTTTCTATTCATAGAAAGTCTTAGGAGCACATACATCTGAGTGTGGGACACTGAATACAATTTGTGATAATCAATTACTTTTTCAATCAGACATTTTATGGCAAAGCTAAAGCGTTTGTGCCAAAGGATAACTTAGATTCTGATAATAGACCTTATTCGCTAACCCTGACGCCACCATATTGTTGACATACCGTCCTGCGCGCACACAGCGCTGCAGCTGACAACTAGTAATAGCCTTATTGTCATTTCTGTTCCATTACAAAATAGCGATGGTAATGACAGCAATAAAAACCCCACAGTTGTTTGTATGCTGCCGTTAATGCCTGTAATAATAAACAAAAGAAAAAACGAGGTGAACAAACTTTGCTGTGAGGAGCTGTCAGAAAGTTTCACCTGTCTCTCCTAACTATCCACACCTCTCCTGTGCTGCTGACGTATCCTCCGTCTCGCTCCCTTCACGTCTGTGGACGGTAGAGATAGAAACAAACCACAGGGACTTTATTGCTGTCATTACTACAGCCGTGTGTAACGCATGTCACCATCCAAACACAACAGGAATGATACAGGTAACGATAACGGCGGCTAGCTTCCTATAAACGCTGCTCTCACATAGGCTGTCACTTAAAGCTGCAGCGCTATGTCAACAATATGGCGGCGGTGTGCGTGCCCGTACGTGAGTGACGTCAATCGAATAAGGTCTATAGCAGTATGGAAAAGTCAATTTTATTTATTTAACGCCAAATCATAACAAGTTATCTCGAGATGCTTTATAAATAGACGGTTTACAAATAGCTGTTCAGAGAAAGTGATTTATGATAGCGTGAACGACATTGTGTGTGTTTGTGTGTGAGATACAACCCAAAGAGTCGGACCCACCGCTCCATGCTGTTGTGCCTGTTGATGACATCATGTGACCTGTCAGACCAGACCAAGGGTTGGAAGACAACGCGCAAGATCGCTGTCAGTTCAAAGTCGACAGCAATGTCTATAGGAAGCGTTTGAGCCCAAAACATGACTCGTTTATTTTTTGGGTTTACGACAACAACAAAAAATTAGCTCAAAATAACTATTACTGTAAATTTTATTACACGCCACATTTTTTACATTACACCCCCCCCCCCCCCCCCTTCATATCTTGTTTTGGAATGAAATTATTCCTATCTTAATCCAATGCTTTGCTTTCACTTCACAGCTCGCCGTGGGGCTGCAATAGGTTTATTTCAATTGTGGAAGCAAAATGGTGTGAGCCAAAGCAATGCTATATCAATGCTATCAGCACTCAGATATTTAGATCTTATTCCTGTGCACAGCCTACTATGGGGTTTGAACTACACTGTCTGACAAATATAGTTTATTCCACAATACAAATATTGCACATTATTATTACAATGATAATCATTTGAACAATTATCACTCTCATGATTAGTGTAATATCAGATAGTTGTATTGGGTTCAGAGATATTTGTCTCTGGAGAACTATTTTCATTCTACTTCTACAGTGACACTAAAGTTACTTATGGCCCATTTCCACTGCAGGTAGTAGCGCGGTCCCGCTCCGCTCGACTTGATAAATGGTCTCATTCCACCGGTAAAAACTGTCCCAGCCCTGGTTGTATTGGCCTCGAGTCGTGCTACTTGTCGTACCTGCCTCGTCTGGGTTCTATTCTGTGAACCCGGTACCATACGGTGACGTGAAAACATTGTTGACGACTGATTGGTCAGGCAGAATCGTGTCAATGCAATGCTGCATACCAGTTTAGTGGGCTTACCTTCTCTTCTGTTATGTATATTTCCATCAGTCTTTTGTTTTGCTGCCTTCGCCTCTGGTGAAATAAAATCGCGGCGGTGATTTCAATTGTCTGAAAAAAGTCAGCTGCTCAGGAAGCTAGTTGAGTGCAGCGCTCCGCTAGGCCGCAGCGGGTCTTTGGTGAAGCCGCGGTCTTGCCTGGTCAGAAGCCGCCGGGGTACAGGCTTCACTCTGTTGCGCCTCTCCCGTCCCCGCGCAGCGCATGCCTGTGAGTTTGACTAACTACAATGATATCCATTCTCCTGGCCGATTGTCACATTTGCCCATGTACACTGTAGGTCATTTAGAGGCACCAGTATTTCATAAACAGTTTAAAAGTTCTGTGGATGGATTTAATTGTAACGTTATGTTATAGCCTACTTCGGCTATTAGGCGGAGGACAGATATGCGGTCGCTATGACGACCAGCTGTGGGCGGGGGCAGATGAACGGCGGTCGAAGCAGAACATCCATCGGGCCGAAACGAGTAGAGCCGACTGGTGACGAGCTGTGCAGGGCAGTAAAATGTGGTGGAAATGAGCCATAAGCTACCGTAAATTCCGGACTATAAGCCGCACCTTTTTTCCCGTTTTTTGGCCTTTTTTGGCCCCTGCGGCTTATATAACGGTGCGGCTTATCTATGGATTTTTTCAAAAAAAAAAAAAAAAAAAAAAAAAAAAGCTCTTTTTTAGCACTCTTTCTAACTATAAATCCACTTCTGTTTTAATTTCCTCTCTTGCCCTCTTTTCACCACACTGTATGACACTGTATGACACTGTATGACACTGTGTGCACTGTAAATAACAACACAGGTGGTGTTGTGTTATGTTGTTTTGTTGAAATGTTAATAAATGGGAGCATACATATGGTAATTAAACATTAAAACACAATAAAAAAAAAAAAAAAAAAACATTAAAACACCCGTGGCTTATAGTCCGGTGCGGCTTATATAAGAAAAAAATAGTCAACTTTGAAGGTGCGGCTTATACACCGGTGCGCCTTATAGTCCGGAATTTACGGTAATTAAACACAGTCCAACAGCGGTTTCTAAACAGATTAAAACATGCATTAGCGCCACCCACACTCACTGCTCAAATGACCCAGCCCTTCAGATTACTTATTTTATTGTTAATGTAGGCATTACAGGTGGTATTTATGTAAAATATAGAGTGACAGCTTGGAATAGATATAAAATTTAAGTTTCTACACTTCACTGTGGGTTTGTGATGCACCTGTGTTGAACCAATGGGCGCTCAGCTTGATGTGTTTCTCGTCATCCTCTGTCAGCCACAGTCAGGCGCAGTTGGTGGGGAGCTCGTTGCTGGACCTTCCTGTCGGGTCTGTTTGAGGAGTGCTTCTCCCTGTTGTTCCTGTGAGGTGATCGGGAGCGGCTCCTCTCGTGGCGTCCCGAGTGAGCAGAGGACTGGTGATGTCTTCCAGCAGGGACCTGAGAAGAGATTTCACAGTTACTGGTTCCAGTGCCCTGTCAGTGTTTGGGCCCTAAGCCCTCCATATTAAATTGTCTGGATGGGCCTGTCACTGACAATACACATCAGTGGAAAACTAACCTGCAAATTAAATATGGCTGAATTTGTGTGCCGTATCCTCCAGACTGCTGCATTTTTCACTAAGTAGGGATGCCGCTAGTTATTAAGACTAACTTTCATATTTATTTCAATGTATTAGAGCAGCACAAATTAACTCGATCATCTTGGCTATCGTCAGCAACAGGATTTTGCTTAACACGTTCACTGCCAATGACGTGTTTTTACGTCAAACAAAATCCAACCGTTCACTGCCAATGACGTGTTTTTACGTCAAAAAAAATCGATTTTGTTTTTTTGACGGTGGGATGTGCATCTAACCCTTTTACATCTCTTATATAAGTATTGGACGTGTACAACGTGTACAACCCATTCCACCGACCCACTAAGTGGCGACAGTGCTTTCCTGACTAGAGGAAGGCAAGCAAAAAGCAGTGTGACGAAGCCATTCTCATGAAAATGGTTTGGCGAAAACGCTTTCGTTTTCGCGCTGATTGCTGGCGATGCGGGATTGCAAATTTGCATAATAGATTATGGGTGGAACACACTTTGAAACACGCAGCATAAATATGACCAGAATCGCAAAAGCTTCATCAAAGCTCTCAACCAAAACTCCAAGAAGCGAGCGAGTCCATCCAGACTTCCTCAAACAGCGGCCGCGCAGACAGGCAGCAGCAGCAGCAAAGCAGTGAGACTGGTGACAAGCTTGTGACACGGCCGCTGCAGCCAAGAAGAACGCCCACGGAGGGAGGAGTTGGAAGCAGAGGGGGGTTTCCTGCTGTTATGGAGGAAATTACTGTTCAAAACTATTGTTTAGATGTCTGACGTCTTACTGATGCCAAAAATGAATGGTTAAAGTGACTGTTCTATCGAATTTCACAAAAAGCCGTTTATCTCTGAATAATTTTTCTGACGCTGAAACCATGCTGTATTCAACTGCTAATGCTTACATAACTACTAACTCTACAAACTAACTCTTTTAGACAGAGAAAGCACACATTCTATTAGTTCTTTTGAGATATTGTGTGTTCACAAAATCTTAGCAGAAAAGAATCCTCGGGTCTTGAAAGATGAGCCAGAATCCTCAAAAAAACCCTCTGGCAGAACCTACCTACAGTAAAAAAAAAACGTCTGGCAGTGAATGTGTTAAGAAAATTATATTATGAAATTTTAATATGTGGACTGGAATTCCCTGCATGCAGTGTAAAACAACTTGAACTAATGCTTACATCTCCGCCACCATCCTGCCCCGCCCAGAACACCATGAAGCCAGGGAAGCAGCTCCTGAGCGAGAAGAGCTTTGGTGTGGCGGTTTGCTGTTTGTGTTTAGTTAAGATGCTGCTCAGCATTTTTAGATTAAAGGCCCATTCACAACTAGAATGTTTACTATAAAGACGCTTTTTGAAAAAGACCATCACCTTTTGGGATTAGCGCTAAGGCTGTTTACTGACCTGGAAGCTAGTTTGCTAGTTAGCTTTTGCTTGCATGATGCTAAGAAAATAGCATAATCTCTTGGCCACCCTGACTGCAAAATGCGGTATTATCCTATGTTTTCAATATGAGCAGGGTTTAACCACATGTGTCTCCAGTAGCCTGTTGAAAGCCATTTAGCCACGGTGAAGTTACAGGTGTTTCTTTCAACCCCATGCTCTCAACATGGGCTCCAGGGGACTTGACTCTTTGATCCACAGTAGGCTACAATAGATTTGGTGTGCAGAGTCACCTACTGCTAAAAACTTGGTGGCCATTAGCACCATTAGCTCTGCTCTCATAAGCACAATCATCTCATGAAAGCACCATCAAACATGTTCTCTGCAAATCCATTGACTATGTTGTTATTTACTTTAGAGAGCAAGTCAAGTAAAAGCACGTCGCTAAAGTCATCATGGTCCATTTTTTCTCTGAATATTTGGTGCTGATATTGTTGGTAGTGTGAACGCTCTCTCTTCTCTACTCCCCTCTCTTCTCTCCTCCCCTCCCCTCCCCTCTCCTCCTCTCCTCTCCTCTCCTCTCCTCTCCTCCCCTCTCTCCTCCTCCCCTCTCTCTCCCCTCCTCTCCTCTTCTCTGTGCAGGAGGTGCAGGTACGTATGGGCGAGACGGAGCAGCTGTATGCAGAGGTGGCTGAGGTGGCGGTGCTCCAGCAGCATTGGCTCCACGACACTCTGGCCGTCTACAGCATGTTCAGTGAGGTCAACGCCTGTGAGCTGTGGATCGACGAGGAGGAGCAGTGGCTGGACAAGATGGAGATCCCCGAGAGGCTGGAGGACGTGGAGGTGGTGACACACAGGTTAGTGTGTTACAAACTGACTTTTGTATCCAAGAGTGGATACTATGACTGTCCCATTATATTCCAAAATGCCCTTCCCTGTAGGTTCGAGAGCCTGGACCAGGAGATGAACAGCTTGATGGGAAGGATCCTAGATGTCAACCAGATAGTCCAGCAGCTCCTGGATGGAGGTCATCCGTCTTCTACAGAGCTCAGAGGCTGTCAGGACCACCTCAGCTCCAGGTACTGACCTCACACTGGCCGCCCACTCTGGGTCTTTAAAGCGTTCGGCTCTGGGCAAAGCGTCGGACCGCAGGCCGCCCAGTGTGGGTCTTTAAAAAGCATATTGGCCTAAGCAAATTAATGGGTCGCGACTTAATGACTAAGGAAAAATGTGGGTCATGAGGCTAGACCAGTTGAGAACCACTGCTCTAGGTGGTATTGTTTCTAAGCTACAGCTAATTAAATTCAAGATTTTGCCAGATTTTTCTAAACCCCATTCAAGTCAATGGTGGAGAAAATGGCACTTAATCGCGAATAGCACCCAGAATGCCCAAAATGTTTGGCAGATCGAAAAATAGGAGTTTATAGATTGTGCCTTGCTTTCAGAAAGCACAATAGTAGAATGTGAATGACTCTTCTCCCTGCCTCTATCCCGTCAGGACCTGGACTCGTTCCTGACCTGGCTGGTCCAGACTCAGACGGCTGCAGCCTCGGACCAGCTGCTCTGGAGGAGGCGGAGCCTCGGACCAGCTGCTCTGGAGGAGGCGGAGAGACTCATCAACAAACACGCCGCCCTCAAAGAGGAGATCGGACGGTGAGCTGCTGAGGGGCGGAGCCACGGCTGTGGTGACTTCAAGAAAACTACATTACAAAACACAGCATATTGTGTTGACAATTGAAACAAGGAAGTGCACACAAAGCATCAAGGTGTCAGGCAGCTGAAAGTAACATCAAACTAGACTAGACTAGAGGTATTGAAATGAGTAATGTATCAAAACATACAACATTTATAGTAAACATGTTATCCCCCACCAGTGATGTAGTTCCACCCTTGGGTCAGTCCCATTCATTGTCAATGCCGCCCCCTAGTGGCACAAAGTCAACATTACTGTTTGACTGAACAATCTGACAGATGGATCCATAGCCCCCTTTAGTTCATGCATTAACATCATGCATCATGACACAAATGGGACAAGATGTCACTTAGTTTCCTCAGTAATAGTAATGACATATTCCCATTAGCTATTGCCTCTATGCCGGTCTACCTAAAACCATTGCTATCTTTCTAAAGGACATACAAAGAGAAAACACAATCTAATGTCTCTGTGGACCCGGACATGTATTTTAATCCCATGAGTAAAAGTCCTGCAACCAGGCTAAACCGTAACTAGACACAATCTGGATGAGAGAAATGTGTTAGGGCCAGGTGTAAAGGCAAGTGGTCCTGTGTCCGGCAGGTATGAGGAGGACTACCAGTGTCTGCAGGTGGTGAACGAGCTGTTGGAGTCCGAGGAGGCTCCTCTGCTGCACGCTGCCCTGCAGCAGTGGCTCCAGAAGCTCCACGTCGGCTGGAACAAGCTGCTGGAGATGTGGGAGAGCAGGAGGGAGGTGCTGGTCCAGGCTCACATCTTCCACCTGTTCCTGTGGGATGTCAAACAGGCCGAGTCCTTCCTCAACAACCAGGTGAGCCATACAAGATTAAGATTCAACCGGACGGACAAACCCCGTCTTTATTTGTCACAAACACCGTGGCATGCACACATGCACGGTGGCCAGTACACACACACACATGCTTGTGAAATGTGTCCTCTGCGTTTGACCCATCCTGGCTCGTCCTCCTCCATGGTCAGGCCAGGAGCGCTGGGCAGCTGCAGTGAGAAGACCAACTTCCACCGCTGGTCAGATGATGATCTTCTGCATGTTTTTAGTTGGGAGTTATATATGGAGGAATCCCAGGGAGCACGGGGAGAACATGCAAACAAACGGACAGCAGGGGGCCATAAAGGAAGTGCCTCCAGACACGTGTTAAAGGGCCACTTTGCCCATATTCAACCAGCTTTGTATCATGACAAAATCAGTAGTACTGTATATGCAAATGAACAATCAGTAATACTGTATATGTATGTATCATGACAAAATCAGTAGTACTGTATATGCAAATGAACAATGTTTAACTTCCCTCCATGTCGTCTGGACCCAGAGCTCCTTGTTCATTTGCAGAACTTCCTGGACCATTATGATGTCATGTGGGGATGCTATTTGGTGATAGTGATGTATTAGGCCCTTTTCACGGGGGCCATTTTGTGTGGAAAAGGCAGGATAAACACAGGTGCAAGCAAAACACTAATGAGGGTTTCCAACTTCCAATCATGGAAAAGGAGAGAGCTAAAAAGTAGTACTAAAAGCTAAACATGAGCATGCTGTGTGTGTTTACTGATGCCACGTTACTAAGCCAATAATAATACAGCATCAAAGTCCAAAAAAGCTTTGGGTAAAGTGGAAATAAGGCAACAACAATGTGAGTGATGCTGTTTTACTGGAGGTCATAGAGGTGGGAGGTTTTACTGGCTCTGTCCACACGCTCCCATAATCATTTTATAATGGTTACGTTTCCCAACTGTCCCTGTTCAGCTGTGTGCTCTTTGTGTATGAATTGGCTGTCTGACTGCAGCAGAGCTTCATAGAGATACACTGTGTTGACTGCTTGCCTGGATGGCCTGGGTGTGGCTGGCTCAGTTCTGCCACACTCTGTCCTCAGAGAGACAGGGAGAGAAAGGGGGGAGAGAGAGAGCTAGAACATCACTGTGCAGCATCTGACTGGAACATCCATCTGTGTGTGTGTATGTGTGTGTGTGCGTGTGTCTCTTTTTGTAACAGTATCCGTGCATTATGTGATATTAGAGCAGGGCCGGACATGCAGCATCTTCTAGTAACTCTAGATCTACGCTGTAGCTTCACGATAATGTGTACCCTGGCCACCTGCCACTGCTGAGAAGTGTGTGTGTGTGTGTGTGTGTGTGTGTGTGTGTGTGTGTGTGTGTGTGTGTGTGTGTGTGTGTGTATGTGTGCGTGTCTCTTTTTGTAACAGTATCCGTGCATTATGTGATATTAGAGCAGGGCCGGACATGCAGCATCTTCTAGTAACTAGATCTACGCTGTAGCTTCACGATAATGTGTACCCTGGCCACCTGCCACTGCTGAGAAGTGTGTGTGTGTGTGTGTGTGTGTGTGTGCGTGTGCGTGTGCGTGCCCGCGTGCGTGTGTGTGTGTGTGTAGCTAAAATTATTTGTCAACTTTATTCACAGGATATTCCAGATCTAACAGAATACTGTATCGAGTCAATTATACGTCTGATTGGCTAGATATGTCCATTATTTTTCAATTACAAATAGGAATAGATCAAAAAACAGATACAAAAAGTTTGCAACCCATAATTTACAAGATTTTATCTAGGGATGTCCGATATTATCGGCCTACCGATATTATCGGCCGATATTAGCATAAAAAAAATCGATATCGGAAAATATCGGTATCGGTTTTCATGCCGATTTTTTTTTTTTTTTTTTTAATACAGGGGGAGTCTCACTGTGAGCAATGCTCTCTTTTTCAGGAGCGCCCTGTTCACATTCACACACACATTCATACCTGGAAGCTGACCAGTACAACCACAGTCTGATCTGCTGGCCACTGAGCAGCTCCACTGGAGCGGTTGGGGTTAAGGGCCTTGCTCAAGGGCACCTCAGTGGTGGTAATGAGGGAGGGGCAAGCGCTGCCTTTTCACTTTCCCCACCCAGATTTATCCTGCCGGTCCCGGGGATTGAACCGACGACCTTCTGGTCACAAGCTCGCTTCTCTAACACTTACAACTTTAACACAACATGCATATTATATATTAAACTCTTCAGCTACATTAAGCTACATTATGTAACTTGTTACGTGAAATTTTGGTGGAAAAAAAGCCCGCTTATATCGGTATCGGTTGATATCGGTATCGGAAATTAAGAGTTGGACATTATCGGATATCGGATATCGGTAAAAAAGCCAATATCGAACATCCCTAATTTTATCTTAGTTGTGAAGCATTTTTGGAAAAAATGGAGTGATATGAATACAATGCAGTTATACAATAAAACATCATATTGCAATTACTGTATTTATTTGACAGATTATTGCAGTTTCTGATTTTCATTATAATTCCAGTGTAGTTTTAGCACAATGTGGGAACATCTGTTTTTTAACCTCCTCCTGATGACCGATCTCATATTATTTATTTTGCTGGGAAATAAGTAAATAATTTAGGGAAGTTTGTTTGCCAGACACTCTGTTCTTCTCCTCCCCATTGTGTGTATTATGACATAGAATACAAAATGCCTATAATCCGTAGCAGTCTTTGGGAAGTTAATATCACAATATAATATGACTTCAACACATTTTCCAGACCTATAGATGAGTCTGTGTCTGTTTACGACATACAAACCAAGATCAGAAGATACAGAATCGCAGTGGTAAGCGCTGTCGCCTCACAGCTCGAAGGTCCTGGGTTCGATTCCCACCTGGGACGTTGTGAACGCTGAAGGAATGCGTGCCCGTCCGCATGTCCTCGAGTGCCCACCGCCCGGGTGGGGTCGTCAAAAGGGCCTTTCTGTGTGGAGTTTGCATGTTCTCCCCGTGCCTCCCGGGGGTTTCCTTCATATCGGAACCCCTCACCAAAACATGCAACATCCTGGTTGCTAATGTGGTTCCTGCTCTGGTCTTAAAGGCGCCGGTTCAGAGGGAGGGGAACTGGTTGGAATAGCGTGACCCTCCCACGTGCTATGTCCTACCGGTGAAGCTTCCTCTGTCAGGTGAAAAGAAGCGGCTGGCTAACTGCCCATGTCTCGGAGGAAGCATGGAGCCAGTTTTGGCTTTCCCCAGATCAGCAGAGGGTGGAGTAGCAACCAGGATAAATAAATTAAATTAGCACTAATGGAGGATAAAAATGGAATAAAAAATCGGGGGGGGGAGGGGGGGGGGGGAGAAGATACAGAATCACAGATCTGGCAGTCTGCATTGTTTCCAGACTCAGTATCACACACAGAGCAGTTTGCTTTCTGAAATATTACAAGGTATTGCTGTCCAGACTCCTCCTCGTGTGTGTGTGTGTGTGTGTGTGTGTGTGTGTGTGTGTGTGTGTGTGTGTGTGTGTGTGTGTGTGTGTGTGTGTGTGTGTGTGTCTGTGTGTCTGTGTGTGTGTGTCTCGTGCTTGCCTGCCAGGGCATGTGTCTCTTTAGGTTTGCTAACCAATCTCTACCAGGGACCCAGCTCTTCACATTAGCCTGGAAGGCCAAATGCAGAACCAGCGTTATCACCATGGCAATCAGTCTTACCGGGAGTACGGTGGCGCAGTCGGTAGCGCTGTCGCCTCACAGCTAGAAGGTCCTGAGTTAAATTCTCGCCTGGGACGCTGTGGATGCTGGAGTTGTGACCCCCCCCATATCTTCAGTGCCTACTGCCCAGGTGGACATCTCGTCGAAAGGGCCTTTCTGTGTGGAGTTTGCATGTTCTCGCCGTACCCCCCAGGGGGTTCCTCCGTACATAACCCCCCACTAAAAACATGCAGAAGATCGTCATCCGACCAGTGACGACAACATCCGAAGTTGGTCCCCGGGCGCTGGAAAGAAAAAGCGACCACTGCTCCTGGCCTGCCCCTCGGAGGAAAGGACAAGCCAGGATGGGTCAAATGCAGAGGACAAATTTTACCGGCCACCGTCAGCATGAGTGTGTTGTAGTGTTCGTGTGACAATAAAGACGGGCTTCCGTCTGAAATCGTGTTTAAAATCTTCTGGACAAGTAGTTATAGCTAATTAAACTCTTGGCAGTGTGTTTTGTGAGAGAGAGTTTATGTGTATGATCTCTTCAACCGACTGAAAACCGATATTTTGCATCAATTCTTTACGCTATATATTCCACTTTGAGTATTTTGATGCCAAAACATTCCCCAAACTTACAGTACAAGGATCAGTACATATCTATGTCCTTATTTCAGTGCCTGTATGGACGCCCGACCAAGCCGGAGGTAACACGGGCTCGAACCTGAGACCCTCGTGTTGGTAGGCAGATAGTCTGAATCAATGCTGAGAAGCAAGCTGCAGGTATAAGCTCTGCCATTGGCTCTGACCATTTCAGTCGGAGCGAAGGGAAATCCCTTTCCATTCCCTGCCTGTCCGCTCTCAAATGCCTCTGCTGCTGTGAAACAACAACAACAATGCTAGCTAGCAAGCTAGCAACCTACACAGAAAATGACAAAGTCTTGACGAAGATTTGGATGTCCAATAAAGCAGGCCTGCTTGGTACTTTCAGTGGCTGTTCTAAAGATAACAGAGCATTTTCTCTTCCCGCTCTACCAGAATGAGAGTGAGTTCAGCCAGACTCTCTCCTGCACTGGTACAGCACCAAATGAAGTGTGGAGATAGTCTGGCAAGTGAGACTAGTAGGCAGGGAATGATCTCCATACCTTAACTGTATGTTTTCCCTGACCTTGCTCCTCCAGGAATCGGCCCTGGCCCACGTGGAGCTGCCCACCACAGTGGAAGCCACCATGAAGAAACACAAGGACTTCACCACCACCATGGAGCTCAACCTGCACCGCATCAAGGCTGTGATGGAGGCCGGGGAGAGCCTGATCAGCCAGAGCAACATCTACTCCCAACGCATCAGGGAGCGCGTCGACACGCTCGCCAACAGGTACGACTGGCCTGCATGCAGAAAACACATGGAAAGGAGGATGTGTCATCATCATTAAGTTGGATAGTGAGCAAGTTGGAGCAAAACATGAGGCTTTGCACCGCAAAATCTTTGATTTATCAAAAAGTATTGAAAAGTTGAATAGTATGACAAAGCTTCAAAATGTTGCATCCAAATTGGTCAGGCCTTTATCAGTAAGGGAATATTTCAATATCCAGCAAAATAAAATAAAAACTATTTTATTTATTGTTATGGGCAGTGCAGACTTCATTCAAGGGTTGAGGTCTCCGCTTTGACCGCTTTGTGTGTGCGTGTGTGTGTGTGTGTGTGTGTGTGGGTGCGTGTGTGTGCGTGTGTGGGTGCGTGTGTGTGCGTGTGTGTGCGTGTGTGTGTGTGTGTGTGTGTGGGTGCGTGTGTGTGTGTGTGCGTGTGTGTGTGTGTGTGTGTGGGGGTGTGGGGGTGCGTGCGTGCGTGGGTGCGTGCGTGTGTGTGTGTGCTGCAGTGGGGGTTGGGGTGTTTATGTAGGTATATGGGGGGTAGGGTAGGCTTTGGTGTGCGTTTGCAATAGCAATATGGAAAGCCATATGGTTTTTGAATTCAATTAACAACACAATATATTATGTGAGGTGCTTTGATAAACAGTAGGGGTCTTCAACCTTTTTCAGCCCAAGTACCCCTTGGTTGACAGCGAAACTGAGGGACCCCCTACGATTTGAAATAAAATTGTTACATTTTAGGTGTGGCCTATAATTAAGCAATATAGCATGAGAGCCAGTGTGTTGTGAAGAATATATCCCACTCGGCCTGCGGCCTCGTGGGATAACAGCTGATCAGGGGGATATATTCCACAACACACGCAGCTCGAGTGCTATATTGCTTTTATAAAACGGTTTCCAAGTATGATAATATAATAATAATAATAATACTATAAGTCCGACTCCGACTGGCATGTCATTCTGATAGAGTCAGTTGAAACACTACTGTAAGGCGGGACCGCAAGAACATGCGGGTGATTTGATTGGATCGTTCTGGAGACTGAAGTTGACATTGGCCAATCCTGGCGCTTGCTGAGTAGCTGAGAGCTTTCTGGAATCCCCGACAGGCAGCTCCAGCGCAGCGTTGCATTCTCAGCGCTTGCTGAGAAGCTGAATGCTTTCTGCAAAGCCGACACCAACTAACGTTACGGGGTTAAATGCGGGGTTAACAGCCTTTCTTTTGCAAAGAAGACATTAGCCCGCATCTATTCTTGTACAAAACATCATTTTCTGCGAAGTATTAGTAAAGTTATAAGCGAAGATCGATTCACAAGGATCTGACAGCTGTCTCCGCCATTTTTTTTCCTACGTTGTCATTTGAGGTAAGCCTTATTATTACTCTCTTAGTAAGAGAGTTGCCATGGCAACCAATAACCCATGGCCATGGGTTATTGAACTCGGTTACTGGAATTATACAATGGCTGTGAACCAATCAGATTGCTTGATTTGAGAGAGCCGTTTTATAATAACATTTATAATCCAGCGCACATGAGGATATCAGGGTTTGACACTTCTTTTTATTAATAGATTACATTAAAAAAGCAAGGAGTAAACAATCCGTTTCGAACATACTGTAGATTAATCAGATTTGCTTTATAGATCATTTTTGTCAAAAGTAGCTTATTATTGCCTATTAATGCTGAGTTTACTCAATATTAGGCTGCTCAGTATTATTTTATTTTTTTAATATTGTTTTTTTTCACAAACTACTTTGACAAAAATTGGCGGAACTCCCTGTTGAAGACCACTGACCTACAGTATGTTGTCTGTGGGTATGTGCAGGTACTGATCATTTTTGACAAACGTCAACCAATTCCATCTGAGACCATAATTGCAGCACAGCGCCAGACTACAGCCTTTTTTACATAGTGATTTTGTGGATTTGAGGTTTTTCAGTTACATTTTTCAATTCATGTGAGCTTCTGACACCATGTGACACAAAGTTTTAACAACTTGGATTAGTTTTGTAAAGTAGCTAATTTTCAGAAATATAAATTCACATTTTTCACTTTAATTCACTACATGTGCCAAGTGACCCATATAAAAAAAGGCAGTGCAAATCAGTTACCAATGGGGTCTCTAAAGAAGATGGTAAACCATGTACGGTAGCCTAATGCACAAAAAAGTAGTTATTCTCTATAAATAGTAAATAGTGACATGATTTATAGCAAATAAATATCTTATTTCATGCATTATATGATTTCCCACCTTTTCTGTTGGATAAATGATAAAATCACATTGTCACAATAGAGATGAGGATGCTCATTAGAACAATTTCAAAATATCATTAGGTTGTAAGTAAAATGGATGCTGACTTTTTATTCCAAAAACAGAGAACATGCTGGAAAGTGAGTTTTGAAAGCCAGAGAGCTGTCAGAGCAGCTGATCAACAACCCCATCTTATACAGTACAGGTACAATTTAGTGCTATGGGACAGTATAGATCTTAGTTATTTTACCTTTGAACTAAGTCCCCTGTCTGTCTGTCTGTCTGTCTGTCTGTCTGCCTGTCTGTCTGTCTGCCTGTCTGTCTGCCTGTCTGCCTGTCTGTCTGTCTGTCTGTCTGTCTGTCTGTCTGTCTGTCTGTCTGCCTGTCTGTCTGTCTGTCTGTCTGTCCCTCTCTCAGGGGGAACCAGAACTGGCCCAGCAATGGCTGGAGAAACTCAACGACATGTGGGAGCTCCAGAGGTTTCAGCAGGACTGTCACGAGGTATGAGACCCACACATGCGCACTGCAGGCTGGTGACAGGGCTATGAAGGCTTGACACTGAGGGGAGAATTACAGCAGTTTAGCAGCATTTTTCATAGGGAAAGAGTGAACAGGATGGCAAGCCTTTTGGTTAAAGCATCGATTGTAAAGAAAAGTGGACGTAGTGAGTGTGACATCACCCATACATGTAGGTTTCTGAAGGGCCGTTTTGAAGCCAAACGTTGGTGTCTACAAGCACTGCCATGTTGACATGTTTTGGAGCTGGAGCAGCCATGAGCGAAGCTGAGGGTTTGCCAGAGTTTTATAACCATTGTATCCCATTAATGATGCAATTATTTAGACACATCTTAGAAGAAGTGAAATGAGCTACTAAGACCATCATCTTGTCGTGACTAGGCAGACCGGGCAAAAACAAACAAAATAGCAGACAAGGTATTTTACTGAGAGTCCAAGTATTTACAATGGGCTCTCTGGCCAGAATGTGCAGAGAAGAGTGAGCTTGGCTTGTGGAGGCTGAGGCTGGTTGCAGCATGGATGAAAGGGTGGAGCCGCTCTGGGCAGAGGAGGACTTGAGGTCCCAGGTTGGAGGCTGAGGCTGGTTGCAGCATGGATGAAAGGGTGTGTGATGACGTTGCACAGAAACCCATCTATTGAGTTCATAACCTGTTGAGCATTGGTTAGAGGACAGCTATAAAAATGTGTGCTGTAAACAGAAATCCATTCTTCAATTTTAATCCAAAATAATGCAACTTCCGGACACGATACATTTTGCCGCAATACTGTATCGATATTTCAGAAAAATATACCATATCTATTTTTTTGCACGGCCGTGTGTTCAGTAATATAATAAGAATACTTTTTATTTCAGTGCCTTCAGTAAGACACTCAACACTCGGTAGTTTTGACTCAATTTGTCCACTTATCAGTTATCAATATAAAGTGATGTACATATTATTACACTACCTGGGTGGTGTACAGCGTGTTGTATTTTTAGCTCTATATTTAAATTTTCAGTAAATTATGTAGAGTATTGCAATATATCGCAATATGTATTGTATCGCAATGTATCGTGATACAATCGTATCGCGACCCATGTATCGTGATACGTATCGTATCGTGAGGTCCTTGCCAATACCCAGACCTATATGTGTAATATATTAAGTGTTCCTCTGTGCTCTATGAGGCCATTTAGAGGCCATTTACACCTGGCGCTAACATGCGTTTTCTGTGATCAGATTGTATTTGATCACTTCAACCTGATTCCATTTACACCTGGCGCTAACATGTGTTTTCTGCAATCTGATTGCAATCTGACTGCAGAAATTGTTGTCCTCTCAATCCGCATAAAGTTGCTGTATCCAGATTGAGAGGACACATTGCATTTACACTTGTGTTCAATGTGTACACAATGCATCCCTGACCACCTCCGGAGGTGGTTTGGCCGATCAGATTGCAATCCTTCAATGCGTTTTGGGGGTGTTTACACCTGGCATTTCAAGTGATAAAACACAATGTGATTGCAATCTGATCACAGAAAACACATGTTAACGCCAGGTGTAAATGGCTGCTAATGCATAAGCTCCAGCGCACACATCATTTACATATCATTCACATATCATTTAACTACAACGGCCAATCATCATTTTAACAACCTGTTTTCTCGATTTCTTAAAGGTTTGTAACAGAGGTGACAGGTTCTAGACTAGTAGCCTAACACAATACAGGGCTATTCAGGACAGGGTTTCATTTGAAATAGTACATTAAGGATTGTGTCATTTGTGTCTATTTGTGTTTTCAGCAATCTGTCCTGGCTGCTCTGTGATGGAGGTAAAGTCACAACTTAGCGTTTCACTTATTGGAGCTCCTTCATCCCAACAGCCGTCCGTATTCCAAACAAACAATGAAAGACTTTCACACACTGTCATATTTGCACGTTGCCACATGCACTTTTACTTACTTTTAGCTCTAATCGTATGTATGTTTTTAACCCTTATGTCTGTTTATTTGTTTTTGTCGTTTCTACCCAGTTTTCTCATGTTTCTAAGCTGACATAATAAATAAATGTTAATATATATATATATATATATATATATATATATATATATATATATATATATATATATATATATATATATATATATGATATATATACACACACACACACACACACACACACACACACACACACACACATACATACATGCATACATATATAATATAAACATATATGATGATCTTTGACAGGAGTTGATAGGTTCATAGTTAACCCACTTCACAGGCTGAGAGCCAGTCTTGTTGTTAGTGCGACACCTAGTGGCCAAACATCAAACTCGGCGTCCCTGTAATAGACCAAATCACCGTGACGTCACCATGTAAACAAATTTACTTCCGGGTACCACTTGGGGAAGGCGGCAGGTTTAAATGTGCGTGTTGTCAAATAAATGCTGTCAAACCCTCTCGTTGTTTTCGGCCGACTACTTTCAATTTAAATGGTTAAACGGTTGGTAAACATGCTTGTCCGACGTATCTAGCCTTTCTTCTGTGTTTGTTTTATGTAGTGTTAGCTAGCTAATAATGTTTGTTTGTCTGTCAAACTCGCTGTTTTGCAGACTCATTAACGTAGAAGAGCCTGGTGACGCGAGGTTACGTTAACGTTACAAACAGAGCTACTGACGCCACGTTAATTTAATTTAGCGTCAAGTCTACTCTGGTCTGGTCCAACAGGTAAATTAGCTAGTCTGGTCGTTAGTGAAAGTGTTGTTATGAATGATATTAAACAACAACACAACACGGACGAACCATTTTTGTCTTCTTTGTCTGTTTTTGTCTTCAACACGTCAGTTTGTGCCGTCCACCGCCATTATAATGTGTGGACCCAGGGGTACCCGGAAGTAAATGTAAACATCCAGGTGATTTGGTCTATACAGTACTTTTGAGTTCAGGCTCTGGCAGTCTTTTGAATGGCCCATGTGTCTTACATTGTGTTGCATCAGTATTCCTTGAAAAACACCCACTTCAAATGTATTCATACATTTTCCTCTCATGTTCTATTTATGATAGAGACAGACAGCACTTTGCCCAGGCCATCGCCATTCTGAACACCCATGAAGGTGAGAGGTCTGCCCTCCACACATTACCCAAACATCTCTCTCTCTCACTCTCTCTCTCTCTCTCTCTCTCTCTCTCTCTCTCTCTCTCACAGATAGATTTAATTCACTATAAATAATATCACTTTATGTGGATATTCATATTATTTTCGTTATTTTTCAGGACTACCAGCGCATGTTGGATTTGATGAGGGACATCATTCTGGCCACAGACCTGGCTCACCACCTTCGCATCTTCAAGGACCTTCAGAAGATGGCTGATGGTGCGTAGTGTAGCAGTAATACAGTGAAGTGTCAATGAACAGCCGTATACATCAGCTGCTCTCAGCTTCTTTCACTCACAACCTCTACTTGAGTCCAAAACTGTGACACCAACACGTGGTCTTTATTTTCCTTCTTCACGTTATTTCATTAAGATTAGAAGTGTTTACTGAATTAGAAACTTTTGTGTTGTTGAAAATCATTTTGTGATGTTCCCAACGGTGCACCATGAGTATACCCATCTCTTCTGGGGATATATTGTGGAATTACAATATATACTGTACCAATGTTACCATTATGCTTTCCTACGTTTTGCTTCATCTTATTCTCATACCTCTGAAGTCAAACTCCAAAATCCCCTTGCAGTATCCATCCATGGCTTTCTTACCTTCTGATCATTTTATCTGACTAAGTTCCCCCTTCATAGTGTAAAGAGACAATGGGCTACATGCACAAGTCCACTACTTCCTGAAATGAGTACAGCTTCTTTATTTCCTGTCATCACTATTGGATGAAGTGATTAATGTCAGGTGTGCTGCAGTCACAACAGTCATCAGGCACACCTGATTCATCAGTTCATCCAATAGTGTAGGACAGGAAATAAAGAAGCTGTACTAATTTCAGGAAGTAAAGAAGTTGTGCATGTAGTCTATTGCTCAGTGCAGCCTTATGTAATATAATTGGCTATAACTTCCTGGCCAGTAGTTTGCTACGCCTGAATGCAATCAATGCTACATTACCGCGAGTGGAGCTGTCCTCAGTCGAATCAATTTTGAGCAGTTAAAGTGCTTCAATGACATGAATAACCTCTTAACTGGTGACTGCTTTACACCAGTGTGAAACATGTCAAACTTGCTCTACAGCACAATTAAACCAACACAGAACGACAGGCTGCTACTGGGTCTAAATTTCATTAAATATATAATTTCTTCTTACCAAACTACACGTGCCCAACACAACACAATCCCTTATTGTGGCGTTTAATTATTTTCTACTTTCTATTCATAGAAAGTCTTAGGAGCACATACATCTGAGTGTGGGACACTGAATACAATTTGTGATAATCAATTACTTTTTCAATCAGACATTTTATGGCAAAGCTAATGCGTTTGTGCCAAAGGATAACTTAGATTCTGATAATAGACCTTATTCGCTAACCCTGACGCCACCATATTGTTGACATACCGTCCTGCGCGCACACAGCGCTGCAGCTGACAACTAGTAATAGCCTTATTGTCATTTCTGTTCCATTACAAAATAGCGATGGTAATGACAGCAATAAAAACCCCACAGTTGTTTGTATGCTGCCGTTAATGCCTGTAATAATAAACAAAAGAAAAAACGAGGTGAACAAACTTTGCTGTGAGGAGCTGTCAGAAAGTTTCACCTGTCTCTCCTAACTATCCACACCTCTCCTGTGCTGCTGACGTATCCTCCGTCTCGCTCCCTTCACGTCTGTGGACGGTAGAGATAGAAACAAACCACAGGGACTTTATTGCTGTCATTACTACAGCCGTGTGTAACGCATGTCACCATCCAAACACAACAGGAATGATACAGGTAACGATAACGGCGGCTAGCTTCCTATAAACGCTGCTCTCACATAGGCTGTCACTTAAAGCTGCAGCGCTATGTCAACAATATGGCGGCGGTGTGCGTGCCCGTACGTGAGTGACGTCAATCGAATAAGGTCTATAGCAGTATGGAAAAGTCAATTTTATTTATTTAACGCCAAATCATAACAAGTTATCTCGAGATGCTTTATAAATAGACGGTTTACAAATAGCTGTTCAGAGAAAGTGATTTATGATAGCGTGAACGACATTGTGTGTGTGTGTGTGTGAGATACAACCCAAAGAGTCGGACCCACCGCTCCATGCTGTTGTGCCTGTTGATGACATCATGTGACCTGTCAGACCAGACCAAGGGTTGGAAGACAACGCGCAAGATCGCTGTCAGTTCAAAGTCGACAGCAATGTCTATAGGAAGCGTTTGAGCCCAAAACATGACTCGTTTATTTTTTGGGTTTACGACAACAACAAAAAATTAGCTCAAAATAACTATTACTGTAAATTTTATTACACGCCACATTTTTTACATTACACCCCCCCCCCCCCCCCTTCATATCTTGTTTTGGAATGAAATTATTCCTATCTTAATCCAATGCTTTGCTTTCACTTCACAGCTCGCCGTGGGGCTGCAATAGGTTTATTTCAATTGTGGAAGCAAAATGGTGTGAGCCAAAGCAATGCTATATCAATGCTATCAGCACTCAGATATTTAGATCTTATTCCTGTGCACAGCCTACTATGGGGTTTGAACTACACTGTCTGACAAATATAGTTTATTCCACAATACAAATATTGCACATTATTATTACAATGATAATCATTTGAACAATTATCACTCTCATGATTAGTGTAATATCAGATAGTTGTATTGGGTTCAGAGATATTTGTCTCTGGAGAACTATTTTCATTCTACTTCTACAGTGACACTAAAGTTACTTATGGCCCATTTCCACTGCAGGTAGTAGCGCGGTCCCGCTCCGCTCGACTTGATAAATGGTCTCATTCCACCGGTAAAAACTGTCCCAGCCCGGGTTGTATTGGCCTCGAGTCGTGCTACTTGTCGTACCTGCCTCGTCTGGGTTCTATTCTGTGAACCCGGTACCATACGGTGACGTGAAAACATTGTTGACGACTGATTGGTCAGGCAGAATCGTGTCAATGCAATGCTGCATACCAGTTTAGTGGGCTTACCTTCTCTTCTGTTATGTATATTTCCATCAGTCTTTTGTTTTGCTGCCTTCGCCTCTGGTGAAATAAAATCGCGGCGGTGATTTCAATTGTCTGAAAAAAGTCAGCTGCTCAGGAAGCTAGTTGAGTGCAGCGCTCCGCTAGGCCGCAGCGGGTCTTTGGTGAAGCCGCGGTCTTGCCTGGTCAGAAGCCGCCGGGGTACAGGCTTCACTCTGTTGCGCCTCTCCCGTCCGCGCGCAGCGCATGCCTGTGAGTTTGACTAACTACAAAGTGATATCCATTCTCCTGGCCGATTGTCACATTTGCCCATGTACACTGTAGGTCATTTAGAGGCACCAGTATTTCATAAACAGTTTAAAAGTTCTGTGGATGGATTTAATTGTAACGTTATGTTATAGCCTACTTCGGCTATTAGGCGGAGGACAGATATGCGGTCGCTATGACGACCAGCTGTGGGCGGGGGCAGATGAACGGCGGTCGAAGCAGAACATCCATCGCGCCGAAACGAGTAGAGCCGACTGGTGACGAGCTGTGCAGGGCAGTAAAATGTGGTGGAAATGAGCCATAAGCTACCGTAAATTCCGGACTATAAGCCGCACCTTTTTTCCCGTTTTTTGGCCTTTTTTGGCCCCTGCGGCTTATATAACGGTGCGGCTTATCTATGGATTTTTTCAAAAAAAAAAAAAAAAAAAAAAAAAAAGCTCTTTTTTAGCACTCTTTCTAACTATAAATCCACTTCTGTTTTAATTTCCTCTCTTGCCCTCTTTTCACCACACTGTATGACACTGTATGACACTGTATGACACTGTGTGCACTGTAAATAACAACACAGGTGGTGTTGTGTTATGTTGTTTTGTTGAAATGTTAATAAATGGGAGCATACATATGGTAATTAAACATTAAAACACAATAAAAAAAAAAAAAAAAAAACATTAAAACACCCGTGGCTTATAGTCCGGTGCGGCTTATATAAGAAAAAAATAGTCAACTTTGAAGGTGCGGCTTATACACCGGTGCGCCTTATAGTCCGGAATTTACGGTAATTAAACACAGTCCAACAGCGGTTTCTAAACAGATTAAAACATGCATTAGCGCCACCCACACTCACTGCTCAAATGACCCAGCCCTTCAGATTACTTATTTTATTGTTAATGTAGGCATTACAGGTGGTATTTATGTAAAATATAGAGTGACAGCTTGGAATAGATATAAAATTTAAGTTTCTACACTTCACTGTGGGTTTGTGATGCACCTGTGTTGAACCAATGGGCGCTCAGCTTGATGTGTTTCTCGTCATCCTCTGTCAGCCACAGTCAGGCGCAGTTGGTGGGGAGCTCGTTGCTGGACCTTCCTGTCGGGTCTGTTTGAGGAGTGGTTCTCCCTGTTGTTCCTGTGAGGTGATCGGGAGCGGCTCCTCTCGTGGCGTCCCGAGTGAGCAGAGGACTGGTGATGTCTTCCAGCAGGGACCTGAGAAGAGATTTCACAGTTACTGGTTCCAGTGCCCTGTCAGTGTTTGGGCCCTAAGCCCTCCATATTAAATTGTCTGGATGGGCCTGTCACTGACAATACACATCAGTGGAAAACTAACCTGCAAATTAAATATGGCTGAATTTGTGTGCCGTATCCTCCAGACTGCTGCATTTTTCACTAAGTAGGGATGCCGCTAGTTATTAAGACTAACTTTCATATTTATTTCAATGTATTAGAGCAGCACAAATTAACTCGATCATCTTGGCTATCGTCAGCAACAGGATTTTGCTTAACACGTTCACTGCCAATGACGTGTTTTTACGTCAAACAAAATCCAACCGTTCACTGCCAATGACGTGTTTTTACGTCAAATTTTTTTTTCGATTTTGTTTTTTTGACGGTGGGATGTGCATCTAACCCTTTTACATCTCTTATATAAGTATTGGACGTGTACAACGTGTACAACCCATTCCACCGACCCACTAAGTGGCGACAGTGCTTTCCTGACTAGAGGAAGGCAAGCAAAAAGCAGTGTGACGAAGCCATTCTCATGAAAATGGTTTGGCGAAAACGCTTTCGTTTTCGCGCTGATTGCTGGCGATGCGGGATTGCAAATTTGCATAATAGATTATGGGTGGAACACACTTTGAAACACGCAGCATAAATATGACCAGAATCGCAAAAGCTTCATCAAAGCTCTCAACCAAAACTCCAAGAAGCGAGCGAGTCCATCCAGACTTCCTCAAACAGCGGCCGCGCAGACAGGCAGCAGCAGCAGCAAAGCAGTGAGACTGGTGACAAGCTTGTGACACGGCCGCTGCAGCCAAGAAGAACGCCCACGGAGGGAGGAGTTGGAAGCAGAGGGGGGTTTCCTGCTGTTATGGAGGAAATTACTGTTCAAAACTATTGTTTAGATGTCTGACGTCTTACTGATGCCAAAAATGAATGGTTAAAGTGACTGTTCTATCGAATTTCACAAAAAGCCGTTTATCTCTGAATAATTTTTCTGACGCTGAAACCATGCTGTATTCAACTGCTAATGCTTACATAACTACTAACTCTACAAACTAACTCTTTTAGACAGAGAAAGCACACATTCTATTAGTTCTTTTGAGATATTGTGTGTTCACAAAATCTTAGCAGAAAAGAATCCTCGGGTCTTGAAAGATGAGCCAGAATCCTCAAAAAAACCCTCTGGCAGAACCTACCTACAGTAAAAAAAAAACGTCTGGCAGTGAATGTGTTAAGAAAATTATATTATGAAATTTTAATATGTGGACTGGAATTCCCTGCATGCAGTGTAAAACAACTTGAACTAATGCTTACATCTCCGCCACCATCCTGCCCCGCCCAGAACACCATGAAGCCAGGGAAGCAGCTCCTGAGCGAGAAGAGCTTTGGTGTGGCGGTTTGCTGTTTGTGTTTAGTTAAGATGCTGCTCAGCATTTTTAGATTAAAGGCCCATTCACAACTAGAATGTTTACTATAAAGACGCTTTTTGAAAAAGACCATCACCTTTTGGGATTAGCGCTAAGGCTGTTTACTGACCTGGAAGCTAGTTTGCTAGTTAGCTTTTGCTTGCATGATGCTAAGAAAATAGCATAATCTCTTGGCCACCCTGACTGCAAAATGCGGTATTATCCTATGTTTTCAATATGAGCAGGGTTTAACCACATGTGTCTCCAGTAGCCTGTTGAAAGCCATTTAGCCACGGTGAAGTTACAGGTGTTTCTTTCAACCCCATGCTCTCAACATGGGCTCCAGGGGACTTGACTCTTTGATCCACAGTAGGCTACAATAGATTTGGTGTGCAGAGTCACCTACTGCTAAAAACTTGGTGGCCATTAGCACCATTAGCTCTGCTCTCATAAGCACAATCATCTCATGAAAGCACCATCAAACATGTTCTCTGCCATTTCCTCTCTTTTGCAGCAATCCATCAACCCAAATCCATTGACTATGTTGTTATTTACTTTAGAGAGCAAGTCAAGTAAAAGCACGTCGCTAAAGTCATCATGGTCCATTTTTTCTCTGAATATTTGGTGCTGATATTGTTGGTAGTGTGAACGCTCTCTCTTCTCTACTCCCCTCTCTTCTCTCCTCCCCTCCCCTCCCCTCTCCTCCTCTCCTCTCCTCTCCTCTCCTCTCCTCCCCTCTCTCCTCCTCCCCTCTCTCTCCCCTCCTCTCCTCTTCTCTGTGCAGGAGGTGCAGGTACGTATGGGCGAGACGGAGCAGCTGTATGCAGAGGTGGCTGAGGTGGCGGTGCTCCAGCAGCATTGGCTCCACGACACTCTGGCCGTCTACAGCATGTTCAGTGAGGTCAACGCCTGTGAGCTGTGGATCGACGAGGAGGAGCAGTGGCTGGACAAGATGGAGATCCCCGAGAGGCTGGAGGACGTGGAGGTGGTGACACACAGGTTAGTGTGTTACAAACTGACTTTTGTATCCAAGAGTGGATACTATGACTGTCCCATTATATTCCAAAATGCCCTTCCCTGTAGGTTCGAGAGCCTGGACCAGGAGATGAACAGCTTGATGGGAAGGATCCTAGATGTCAACCAGATAGTCCAGCAGCTCCTGGATGGAGGTCATCCGTCTTCTACAGAGCTCAGAGGCTGTCAGGACCACCTCAGCTCCAGGTACTGACCTCACACTGGCCGCCCACTCTGGGTCTTTAAAGCGTTCGGCTCTGGGCAAAGCGTCGGACCGCAGGCCGCCCAGTGTGGGTCTTTAAAAAGCATATTGGCCTAAGCAAATTAATGGGTCGCGACTTAATGACTAAGGAAAAATGTGGGTCATGAGGCTAGACCAGTTGAGAACCACTGCTCTAGGTGGTATTGTTTCTAAGCTACAGCTAATTAAATTCAAGATTTTGCCAGATTTTTCTAAACCCCATTCAAGTCAATGGTGGAGAAAATGGCACTTAATCGCGAATAGCACCCAGAATGCCCAAAATGTTTGGCAGATCGAAAAATAGGAGTTTATAGATTGTGCCTTGCTTTCAGAAAGCACAATAGTAGAATGTGAATGACTCTTCTCCCTCCCTCTATCCCGTCAGGACCTGGACTCGTTCCTGACCTGGCTGGTCCAGACTCAGACGGCTGCAGCCTCGGACCAGCTGCTCTGGAGGAGGCGGAGCCTCGGACCAGCTGCTCTGGAGGAGGCGGAGAGACTCATCAACAAACACGCCGCCCTCAAAGAGGAGATCGGACGGTGAGCTGCTGAGGGGCGGAGCCACGGCTGTGGTGACTTCAAGAAAACTACATTACAAAACACAGCATATTGTGTTGACAATTGAAACAAGGAAGTGCACACAAAGCATCAAGGTGTCAGGCAGCTGAAAGTAACATCAAACTAGACTAGACTAGAGGTATTGAAATGAGTAATGTATCAAAACATACAACATTTATAGTAAACATGTTATCCCCCACCAGTGATGTAGTTCCACCCTTGGGTCAGTCCCATTCATTGTCAATGCCGCCCCCTAGTGGCACAAAGTCAACATTACTGTTTGACTGAACAATCTGACAGATGGATCCATAGCCCCCTTTAGTTCATGCATTAACATCATGCATCATGACACAAATGGGACAAGATGTCACTTAGTTTCCTCAGTAATAGTAATGACATATTCCCATTAGCTATTGCCTCTATGCCGGTCTACCTAAAACCATTGCTATCTTTCTAAAGGACATACAAAGAGAAAACACAATCTAATGTCTCTGTGGACCCGGACATGTATTTTAATCCCATGAGTAAAAGTCCTGCAACCAGGCTAAACCGTAACTAGACACAATCTGGATGAGAGAAATGTGTTAGGGCCAGGTGTAAAGGCAAGTGGTCCTGTGTCCGGCAGGTATGAGGAGGACTACCAGTGTCTGCAGGTGGTGAACGAGCTGTTGGAGTCCGAGGAGGCTCCTCTGCTGCACGCTGCCCTGCAGCAGTGGCTCCAGAAGCTCCACGTCGGCTGGAACAAGCTGCTGGAGATGTGGGAGAGCAGGAGGGAGGTGCTGGTCCAGGCTCACATCTTCCACCTGTTCCTGTGGGATGTCAAACAGGCCGAGTCCTTCCTCAACAACCAGGTGAGCCATACAAGATTAAGATTCAACCGGACGGACAAACCCCGTCTTTATTTGTCACAAACACCGTGGCATGCACACATGCACGGTGGCCAGTACACACACACACATGCTTGTGAAATGTGTCCTCTGCGTTTGACCCATCCTGGCTCGTCCTCCTCCATGGTCAGGCCAGGAGCGCTGGGCAGCTGCAGTGAGAAGACCAACTTCCACCGCTGGTCAGATGATGATCTTCTGCATGTTTTTAGTTGGGAGTTATATATGGAGGAATCCCAGGGAGCACGGGGAGAACATGCAAACAAACGGACAGCAGGGGGCCATAAAGGAAGTGCCTCCAGACACGTGTTAAAGGGCCACTTTGCCCATATTCAACCAGCTTTGTATCATGACAAAATCAGTAGTACTGTATATGCAAATGAACAATCAGTAATACTGTATATGTATGTATCATGACAAAATCAGTAGTACTGTATATGCAAATGAACAATGTTTAACTTCCCTCCATGTCGTCTGGACCCAGAGCTCCTTGTTCATTTGCAGAACTTCCTGGACCATTATGATGTCATGTGGGGATGCTATTTGGTGATAGTGATGTATTAGGCCCTTTTCACGGGGGCCATTTTGTGTGGAAAAGGCAGGATAAACACAGGTGCAAGCAAAACACTAATGAGGGTTTCCAACTTCCAATCATGGAAAAGGAGAGAGCTAAAAAGTAGTACTAAAAGCTAAACATGAGCATGCTGTGTGTGTTTACTGATGCCACGTTACTAAGCCAATAATAATACAGCATCAAAGTCCAAAAAAGCTTTGGGTAAAGTGGAAATAAGGCAACAACAATGTGAGTGATGCTGTTTTACTGGAGGTCATAGAGGTGGGAGGTTTTACTGGCTCTGTCCACACGCTCCCATAATCATTTTATAATGGTTACGTTTCCCAACTGTCCCTGTTCAGCTGTGTGCTCTTTGTGTATGAATTGGCTGTCTGACTGCAGCAGAGCTTCATAGAGATACACTGTGTTGACTGCTTGCCTGGATGGCCTGGGTGTGGCTGGCTCAGTTCTGCCACACTCTGTCCTCAGAGAGACAGGGAGAGAAAGGGGGGAGAGAGAGAGCTAGAACATCACTGTGCAGCATCTGACTGGAACATCCATCTGTGTGTGTGTATGTGTGTGTGTGCGTGTCTCTTTTTGTAACAGTATCCGTGCATTATGTGATATTAGAGCAGGGCCGGACATGCAGCATCTTCTAGTAACTCTAGATCTACGCTGTAGCTTCACGATAATGTGTACCCTGGCCACCTGCCACTGCTGAGAAGTGTGTGTGTGTGTGTGTGTGTGTGTGTGTGTGTGTGTGTGTGTGTGTGTGTGTGTGTGTGTATGTGTGCGTGTCTCTTTTTGTAACAGTATCCGTGCATTATGTGATATTAGAGCAGGGCCGGACATGCAGCATCTTCTAGTAACTAGATCTACGCTGTAGCTTCACGATAATGTGTACCCTGGCCACCTGCCACTGCTGAGAAGTGTGTGTGTGTGTGTGTGTGTGTGTGTGCGTGTGCGTGTGCGTGCCCGCGTGCGTGTGTGTGTGTGTGTGTAGCTAAAATTATTTGTCAACTTTATTCACAGGATATTCCAGATCTAACAGAATACTGTATCGAGTCAATTATACGTCTGATTGGCTAGATATGTCCATTATTTTTCAATTACAAATAGGAATAGATCAAAAAACAGATACAAAAAGTTTGCAACCCATAATTTACAAGATTTTATCTAGGGATGTCCGATATTATCGGCCTACCGATATTATCGGCCGATATTAGCATAAAAAAAATCGATATCGGAAAATATCGGTATCGGTTTTCATGCCGATTTTTTTTTTTTTTTTTTTAATACAGGGGGAGTCTCACTGTGAGCAATGCTCTCTTTTTCAGGAGCGCCCTGTTCACATTCACACACACATTCATACCTGGAAGCTGACCAGTACAACCACAGTCTGATCTGCTGGCCACTGAGCAGCTCCACTGGAGCGGTTGGGGTTAAGGGCCTTGCTCAAGGGCACCTCAGTGGTGGTAATGAGGGAGGGGCAAGCGCTGCCTTTTCACTTTCCCCACCCAGATTTATCCTGCCGGTCCCGGGGATTGAACCGACGACCTTCTGGTCACAAGCTCGCTTCTCTAACACTTACAACTTTAACACAACATGCATATTATATATTAAACTCTTCAGCTACATTAAGCTACATTATGTAACTTGTTACGTGAAATTTTGGTGGAAAAAAAGCCCGCTTATATCGGTATCGGTTGATATCGGTATCGGAAATTAAGAGTTGGACATTATCGGATATCGGATATCGGTAAAAAAGCCAATATCGAACATCCCTAATTTTATCTTAGTTGTGAAGCATTTTTGGAAAAAATGGAGTGATATGAATACAATGCAGTTATACAATAAAACATCATATTGCAATTACTGTATTTATTTGACAGATTATTGCAGTTTCTGATTTTCATTATAATTCCAGTGTAGTTTTAGCACAATGTGGGAACATCTGTTTTTTAACCTCCTCCTGATGACCGATCTCATATTATTTATTTTGCTGGGAAATAAGTAAATAATTTAGGGAAGTTTGTTTGCCAGACACTTCTCACTCTGTTCTTCTCCTCCCCATTGTGTGTATTATGACATAGAATACAAAATGCCTATGTAGCAGTCTTTGGGAAGTTAATATCACAATATAATATGACTTCAACACATTTTCCAGACCTATAGATGAGTCTGTGTCTGTTTACGACATACAAACCAAGATCAGAAGATACAGAATCGCAGTGGTAAGCGCTGTCGCCTCACAGCTCGAAGGTCCTGGGTTCGATTCCCACCTGGGACGTTGTGAACGCTGAAGGAATGCGTGCCCGTCCGCATGTCCTCGAGTGCCCACCGCCCGGGTGGGGTCGTCAAAAGGGCCTTTCTGTGTGGAGTTTGCATGTTCTCCCCGTGCCTCCCGGGGGTTTCCTTCATATCGGAACCCCCTTCACCAAAACATGCAACATCCTGGTTGCTAATGTGGTTCCTGCTCTGGTCTTAAAGGCGCCGGTTCAGAGGGAGGGGAACTGGTTGGAATAGCGTGACCCTCCCACGTGCTATGTCCTACCGGTGAAGCTTCCTCTGTCAGGTGAAAAGAAGCGGCTGGCTAACTGCCCATGTCTCGGAGGAAGCATGGAGCCAGTTTTGGCTTTCCCCAGATCAGCAGAGGGTGGAGTAGCAACCAGGATAAATAAATTAAATTAGCACTAATGGAGGATAAAAATGGAATAAAAAATCGGGGGGGGGAGGGGGGGGGGGGAGAAGATACAGAATCACAGATCTGGCAGTCTGCATTGTTTCCAGACTCAGTATCACACACAGAGCAGTTTGCTTTCTGAAATATTACAAGGTATTGCTGTCCAGACTCCTCCTCGTGTGTGTGTGTGTGTGTGTGTGTGTGTGTGTGTGTGTGTGTGTGTGTGTGTGTGTGTGTGTGTGTGTGTGTGTCTGTGTGTCTGTGTGTGTGTGTCTCGTGCTTGCCTGCCAGGGCATGTGTCTCTTTAGGTTTGCTAACCAATCTCTACCAGGGACCCAGCTCTTCACATTAGCCTGGAAGGCCAAATGCAGAACCAGCGTTATCACCATGGCAATCAGTCTTACCGGGAGTACGGTGGCGCAGTCGGTAGCGCTGTCGCCTCACAGCTAGAAGGTCCTGAGTTAAATTCTCGCCTGGGACGCTGTGGATGCTGGAGTTGTGACCCCCCCCATATCTTCAGTGCCTACTGCCCAGGTGGACATCTCGTCGAAAGGGCCTTTCTGTGTGGAGTTTGCATGTTCTCGCCGTACCCCCCAGGGGGTTCCTCCGTACATAACCCCCCACTAAAAACATGCAGAAGATCGTCATCCGACCAGTGACGACAACATCCGAAGTTGGTCCCCGGGCGCTGGAAAGAAAAAGCGACCACTGCTCCTGGCCTGCCCCTCGGAGGAAAGGACAAGCCAGGATGGGTCAAATGCAGAGGACAAATTTTACCGGCCACCGTCAGCATGAGTGTGTTGTAGTGTTCGTGTGACAATAAAGACGGGCTTCCGTCTGAAATCGTGTTTAAAATCTTCTGGACAAGTAGTTATAGCTAATTAAACTCTTGGCAGTGTGTTTTGTGAGAGAGAGTTTATGTGTATGATCTCTTCAACCGACTGAAAACCGATATTTTGCATCAATTCTTTACGCTATATATTCCACTTTGAGTATTTTGATGCCAAAACATTCCCCAAACTTACAGTACAAGGATCAGTACATATCTATGTCCTTATTTCAGTGCCTGTATGGACGCCCGACCAAGCCGGAGGTAACACGGGCTCGAACCTGAGACCCTCGTGTTGGTAGGCAGATAGTCTGAATCAATGCTGAGAAGCAAGCTGCAGGTATAAGCTCTGCCATTGGCTCTGACCATTTCAGTCGGAGCGAAGGGAAATCCCTTTCCATTCCCTGCCTGTCCGCTCTCAAATGCCTCTGCTGCTGTGAAACAACAACAACAATGCTAGCTAGCAAGCTAGCAACCTACACAGAAAATGACAAAGTCTTGACGAAGATTTGGATGTCCAATAAAGCAGGCCTGCTTGGTACTTTCAGTGGCTGTTCTAAAGATAACAGAGCATTTTCTTTTCCCGCTCTACCAGAATGAGAGTGAGTTCAGCCAGACTCTCTCCTGCACTGGTACAGCACCAAATGAAGTGTGGAGATAGTCTGGCAAGTGAGACTAGTAGGCAGGGAATGATCTCCATACCTTAACTGTATGTTTTCCCTGACCTTGCTCCTCCAGGAATCGGCCCTGGCCCACGTGGAGCTGCCCACCACAGTGGAAGCCACCATGAAGAAACACAAGGACTTCACCACCACCATGGAGCTCAACCTGCACCGCATCAAGGCTGTGATGGAGGCCGGGGAGAGCCTGATCAGCCAGAGCAACATCTACTCCCAACGCATCAGGGAGCGCGTCGACACGCTCGCCAACAGGTACGACTGGCCTGCATGCAGAAAACACATGGAAAGGAGGATGTGTCATCATCATTAAGTTGGATAGTGAGCAAGTTGGAGCAAAACATGAGGCTTTGCACCGCAAAATCTTTGATTTATCAAAAAGTATTGAAAAGTTGAATAGTATGACAAAGCTTCAAAATGTTGCATCCAAATTGGTCAGGCCTTTATCAGTAAGGGAATATTTCAATATCCAGCAAAATAAAATAAAAACTATTTTATTTATTGTTATGGGCAGTGCAGACTTCATTCAAGGGTTGAGGTCTCCGCTTTGACCGCTTTGTGTGTGCGTGTGTGTGTGTGTGTGTGTGTGTGGGTGCGTGTGTGTGCGTGTGTGGGTGCGTGTGTGTGCGTGTGTGTGCGTGTGTGTGTGTGTGTGTGTGTGGGTGCGTGTGTGTGTGTGTGCGTGTGTGTGTGTGTGTGTGTGGGGGTGTGGGGGTGCGTGCGTGCGTGGGTGCGTGCGTGTGTGTGTGTGCTGCAGTGGGGGTTGGGGTGTTTATGTAGGTATATGGGGGGTAGGGTAGGCTTTGGTGTGCGTTTGCAATAGCAATATGGAAAGCCATATGGTTTTTGAATTCAATTAACAACACAATATATTATGTGAGGTGCTTTGATAAACAGTAGGGGTCTTCAACCTTTTTCAGCCCAAGTACCCCTTGGTTGACAGCGAAACTGAGGGACCCCCTACGATTTGAAATAAAATTGTTACATTTTAGGTGTGGCCTATAATTAAGCAATATAGCATGAGAGCCAGTGTGTTGTGAAGAATATATCCCACTCGGCCTGCGGCCTCGTGGGATAACAGCTGATCAGGGGGATATATTCCACAACACACGCAGCTCGAGTGCTATATTGCTTTTATAAAACGGTTTCCAAGTATGATAATATAATAATAATAATAATACTATAAGTCCGACTCCGACTGGCATGTCATTCTGATAGAGTCAGTTGAAACACTACTGTAAGGCGGGACCGCAAGAACATGCGGGTGATTTGATTGGATCGTTCTGGAGACTGAAGTTGACATTGGCCAATCCTGGCGCTTGCTGAGTAGCTGAGAGCTTTCTGGAATCCCCGACAGGCAGCTCCAGCGCAGCGTTGCATTCTCAGCGCTTGCTGAGAAGCTGAATGCTTTCTGCAAAGCCGACACCAACTAACGTTACGGGGTTAAATGCGGGGTTAACAGCCTTTCTTTTGCAAAGAAGACATTAGCCCGCATCTATTCTTGTACAAAACATCATTTTCTGCGAAGTATTAGTAAAGTTATAAGCGAAGATCGATTCACAAGGATCTGACAGCTGTCTCCGCCATTTTTTTTTCTACGTTGTCATTTGAGGTAAGCCTTATTATTACTCTCTTAGTAAGAGAGTTGCCATGGCAACCAATAACCCATGGCCATGGGTTATTGAACTCGGTTACTGGAATTATACAATGGCTGTGAACCAATCAGATTGCTTGATTTGAGAGAGCCGTTTTATAATAACATTTATAATCCAGCGCACATGAGGATATCAGGGTTTGACACTTCTTTTTATTAATAGATTACATTAAAAAAGCAAGGAGTAAACAATCCGTTTCGAACATACTGTAGATTAATCAGATTTGCTTTATAGATCATTTTTGTCAAAAGTAGCTTATTATTGCCTATTAATGCTGAGTTTACTCAATATTAGGCTGCTCAGTATTATTTTATTTTTTTAATATTGTTTTTTTTCACAAACTACTTTGACAAAAATTGGCGGAACTCCCTGTTGAAGACCACTGACCTACAGTATGTTGTCTGTGGGTATGTGCAGGTACTGATCATTTTTGACAAACGTCAACCAATTCCATCTGAGACCATAATTGCAGCACAGCGCCAGACTACAGCCTTTTTTACATAGTGATTTTGTGGATTTGAGGTTTTTCAGTTACATTTTTCAATTCATGTGAGCTTCTGACACCATGTGACACAAAGTTTTAACAACTTGGATTAGTTTTGTAAAGTAGCTAATTTTCAGAAATATAAATTCACATTTTTCACTTTAATTCACTACATGTGCCAAGTGACCCATATAAAAAAAGGCAGTGCAAATCAGTTACCAATGGGGTCTCTAAAGAAGATGGTAAACCATGTACGGTAGCCTAATGCACAAAAAAGTAGTTATTCTCTATAAATAGTAAATAGTGACATGATTTATAGCAAATAAATATCTTATTTCATGCATTATATGATTTCCCACCTTTTCTGTTGGATAAATGATAAAATCACATTGTCACAATAGAGATGAGGATGCTCATTAGAACAATTTCAAAATATCATTAGGTTGTAAGTAAAATGGATGCTGACTTTTTATTCCAAAAACAGAGAACATGCTGGAAAGTGAGTTTTGAAAGCCAGAGAGCTGTCAGAGCAGCTGATCAACAACCCCATCTTATACAGTACAGGTACAATTTAGTGCTATGGGACAGTATAGATCTTAGTTATTTTACCTTTGAACTAAGTCCCCTGTCTGTCTGTCTGTCTGTCTGTCTGCCTGTCTGTCTGTCTGCCTGTCTGTCTGCCTGTCTGCCTGTCTGTCTGTCTGTCTGTCTGTCTGTCTGTCTGTCTGTCTGTCTGTCTGCCTGTCTGTCTGTCTGTCTGTCTGTCCCTCTCTCAGGGGGAACCAGAACTGGCCCAGCAATGGCTGGAGAAACTCAACGACATGTGGGAGCTCCAGAGGTTTCAGCAGGACTGTCACGAGGTATGAGACCCACACATGCGCACTGCAGGCTGGTGACAGGGCTATGAAGGCTTGACACTGAGGGGAGAATTACAGCAGTTTAGCAGCATTTTTCATAGGGAAAGAGTGAACAGGATGGCAAGCCTTTTGGTTAAAGCATCGATTGTAAAGAAAAGTGGACGTAGTGAGTGTGACATCACCCATACATGTAGGTTTCTGAAGGGCCGTTTTGAAGCCAAACGTTGGTGTCTACAAGCACTGCCATGTTGACATGTTTTGGAGCTGGAGCAGCCATGAGCGAAGCTGAGGGTTTGCCAGAGTTTTATAACCATTGTATCCCATTAATGATGCAATTATTTAGACACATCTTAGAAGAAGTGAAATGAGCTACTAAGACCATCATCTTGTCGTGACTAGGCAGACCGGGCAAAAACAAACAAAATAGCAGACAAGGTATTTTACTGAGAGTCCAAGTATTTACAATGGGCTCTCTGGCCAGAATGTGCAGAGAAGAGTGAGCTTGGCTTGTGGAGGCTGAGGCTGGTTGCAGCATGGATGAAAGGGTGGAGCCGCTCTGGGCAGAGGAGGACTTGAGGTCCCAGGTTGGAGGCTGAGGCTGGTTGCAGCATGGATGAAAGGGTGGAGCTGCTCTGGGCAGAGGAGGACTTGAGGTCCCAGGTTGGAGGCTGAGGCTGGTTGCAGCATGGATGAAAGGGTGTGTGATGACGTTGCACAGAAACCCATCTATTGAGTTCATAACCTGTTGAGCATTGGTTAGAGGACAGCTATAAAAATGTGTGCTGTAAACAGAAATCCATTCTTCAATTTTAATCCAAAATAATGCAACTTCCGGACACGATACATTTTGCCGCAATACTGTATCGATATTTCAGAAAAATATACCATATCTATTTTTTTGCACGGCCGTGTGTTCAGTAATATAATAAGAATACTTTTTATTTCAGTGCCTTCAGTAAGACACTCAACACTCGGTAGTTTTGACTCAATTTGTCCACTTATCAGTTATCAATATAAAGTGATGTACATATTATTACACTACCTGGGTGGTGTACAGCGTGTTGTATTTTTAGCTCTATATTTAAATTTTCAGTAAATTATGTAGAGTATTGCAATATATCGCAATATGTATTGTATCGCAATGTATCGTGATACAATCGTATCGCGACCCATGTATCGTGATACGTATCGTATCGTGAGGTCCTTGCCAATACCCAGACCTATATGTGTAATATATTAAGTGTTCCTCTGTGCTCTATGAGGCCATTTAGAGGCCATTTACACCTGGCGCTAACATGCGTTTTCTGTGATCAGATTGTATTTGATCACTTCAACCTGATTCCATTTACACCTGGCGCTAACATGTGTTTTCTGCAATCTGATTGCAATCTGACTGCAGAAATTGTTGTCCTCTCAATCCGCATAAAGTTGCTGTATCCAGATTGAGAGGACACATTGCATTTACACTTGTGTTCAATGTGTACACAATGCATCCCTGACCACCTCCGGAGGTGGTTTGGCCGATCAGATTGCAATCCTTCAATGCGTTTTGGGGGTGTTTACACCTGGCATTTCAAGTGATAAAACACAATGTGATTGCAATCTGATCACAGAAAACACATGTTAACGCCAGGTGTAAATGGCTGCTAATGCATAAGCTCCAGCGCACACATCATTTACATATCATTCACATATCATTTAACTACAACGGCCAATCATCATTTTAACAACCTGTTTTCTCGATTTCTTAAAGGTTTGTAACAGAGGTGACAGGTTCTAGACTAGTAGCCTAACACAATACAGGGCTATTCAGGACAGGGTTTCATTTGAAATAGTACATTAAGGATTGTGTCATTTGTGTCTATTTGTGTTTTCAGCAATCTGTCCTGGCTGCTCTGTGATGGAGGTAAAGTCACAACTTAGCGTTTCACTTATTGGAGCTCCTTCATCCCAACAGCCGTCCGTATTCCAAACAAACAATGAAAGACTTTCACACACTGTCATATTTGCACGTTGCCACATGCACTTTTACTTACTTTTAGCTCTAATCGTATGTATGTTTTTAACCCTTATGTCTGTTTATTTGTTTTTGTCGTTTCTACCCAGTTTTCTCATGTTTCTAAGCTGACATAATAAATAAATGTTAATATATATATATATATATATATATATATATATGATATATATACACACACACACACACACACACACACACATACATACATGCATACATATATAATATAAACATATATGATCTTTGACAGGAGTTGATAGGTTCATAGTTAACCCACTTCACAGGCTGAGAGCCAGTCTTGTTGTTAGTGCGACACCTAGTGGCCAAACATCAAACTCGGCGTCCCTGTAATAGACCAAATCACCGTGATGTCACCATGTAAACAAATTTACTTCCGGGTACCACTTGGGGAAGGCGGCAGGTTTAAATGTGCGTGTTGTCAAATAAATGCTGTCAAACCCTCTCGTTGTTTTCGGCCGACTACTTTCAATTTAAATGGTTAAACGGTTGGTAAACATGCTTGTCCGACGTATCTAGCCTTTCTTCTGTGTTTGTTTTATGTAGTGTTAGCTAGCTAATAATGTTTGTTTGTCTGTCAAACTCGCTGTTTTGCAGACTCATTAACGTAGAAGAGCCTGGTGACGCGAGGTTACGTTAACGTTACAAACAGAGCTACTGACGCCACGTTAATTTAATTTAGCGTCAAGTCTACTCTGGTCTGGTCCAACAGGTAAATTAGCTAGTCTGGTCGTTAGTGAAAGTGTTGTTATGAATGATATTAAACAACAACACAACACGGACGAACCATTTTTGTCTTCTTTGTCTGTTTTTGTCTTCAACACGTCAGTTTGTGCCGTCCACCGCCATTATAATGTGTGGACCCAGGGGTACCCGGAAGTAAATGTAAACATCCAGGTGATTTGGTCTATACAGTACTTTTGAGTTCAGGCTCTGGCAGTCTTTTGAATGGCCCATGTGTCTTACATTGTGTTGTGTTAGGCTGGCCCAAATAGCGGCTGGATTTACAGCAAGAAGAGGCAGTTGAACTGTGCAATCAAAAGGTGTTTATTCACCAACAAAAAAGAACAAAATAGTTTTAACAGGACAACAAGGATTTGACAGAAATGAGGCATGGCTGAGAGCAGCCCTCCAGTGTCTTACCAGCAGCCAAACTGAATCATACACACACTGGCAGCTTTTTATAGTCTGCCTCAGGTAATTAGCTGGATGCTACCAATTACATAGGGGTCACTTTAAAAATAGCATTAAATAAAACAGCATACTGCCCCTTTAACCAACCAGTCTACATATCTATCAAATAGACAGTTAAATAAATGTTGCTCTCAATCCATTTAATAATGCAACATATAAACAATACACATTTCAAATGAAAGCAAATGCACAACACCCCCCTCCTGCTATCCCATTAGATAGTTCCTCCCGGAACCATAAATAGGTGCTCGGACCTAGAGGACTCTTTTGCCCGAACACCCTGAGAACAGAGAGACAACAGGTAAGTGACTACATGCATCAAACAATTAAAATATTTGCTTTGCACAATGTACTAGAATTATATTGCACTTAAGTTATATTGCACTAGCCCAAACCAAACTATGAAAACCTACTACATGTCAGGTTAAGCAGGCTACTAACCGTTTGTTTGTTTCACAGGTGGAGCTCATTGCTCCTGCTGATTAGCTGATCCAGCAGGACAAGACCAATTAAGTCACAAATAAAATATATTCAATAAATACTACACATGTCTTGTGTCATTATTAATGCTGTGCAAATTATGCTGTGTAAACAAGTCAATAATTCCATGTTCCCATATATATGTGAAAATAGTGCAAATGATTGGTAACAAAGTACTACCAATGCTAGAGCTTTGTTACATTTCCTCCCCCCTCTCCCATGGGAGCACAGTACCTCAATCTTCATACATACGGGACAGCCAGTCAGCCACGATGTTGGACTTCCCTGGCTTGTATTGGACGGTAAAGTCATATGGCTGCAGGGCGAGGTACCAACCAGCGATGCGCATGTTTGCATCCCTCATGCGATTCAGCCACTGAAGGGCCCGATGATCGGTTTCCAGGAAGAAGTGTCGTCCCAGCAGATAGTATCTGAGGGTGTCGATGGCCCACTTCATCGCCAAACACTCCTTTTCCACTGTAGAGTACCTTGTTTCCCTGTCCAACAGCTTGCGACTCAGGAATGTGACCGGCTTCATTTCTCCATCCACCTCCTGCAGCAGCACTGCTCCAAGGCCCACTCCAGAAGCATCTGTCTGCAGTGTGAAAAGTTTATCAAAATCTGGACTGTGAAGAACTGGATGGGTGCACATGGCTTCCTTGAGGTCTTTAAATGCTTTGTCACACTCATCTGACCAGCGCACTTTATTGGGGGCTGAGGCTCTTGTGAGGTTGTCCAGCACTGCTGACCTCTCTGCAAAGTTGGGAATGAACTTCCTGTACCAGCCTACCAGGCCCGTGAAGCCCTTCACCTTCCTCTTGGTGGTTGGAACAGGGAAGGAACGGATGGCTTCAACCTTACCCACTTGTGGCTTGATCTTGCCAAACCCAATGACAAAGCCAAGGTACTCAACTTCTCTCTGGGCAATAGCACACTTCCGAGGGTTGATGGTCAGCCCAGCTGCTCTGATGCGCTGCAGAACTTGCTGCAGATGGCACACGTGCTCTTCCCAAGACTGGCTGAAAATCACCACATCATCCAAGTATGCTGCAGAGAACTCTGACACATCCCTCAACAAATAGTCCATTAGTCTTTGAAAAGTGGCAGGTGCCCCATGAAGACCAAATGGCATCACACGGAACTGGTACATACCAAATGGTGTCTTGAATGCAGTCAGCTCCTTAGCTTCTCGTGCCAAAGCCAGCTGCCAGTAGCCTTTGCTCAGGTCCAATGTAGTAATGTACCTCCCTCCACCGACTCTCTCCACCAAGTCATCGATTCTGGGCATTGGGTATGGATCAAAGGCGGATATGGTATTGAGGTACCTGAAGTCAATACAAAATCTTAGTGAACCATCTTTCTTTGGCACAAGAACAATGGGACTGCACCACTCACTGTTGGAGACCTCAATTACCCCCAATTCCAACATTAACTTTATTTCCTTTTTTAGTGATAGCACCAACCGCTCTGGAATCCTGTAGCTCCTCTGCCGAACTGGGGCATCCTTCTGTAGACGAATCCTGTGTTGGACCAGAGATGTAAACCCTGGTTTCTCCTGGAACAGCTCTGAGTCCAGGAGGGGCCTGACATCCATCTGCTGGCTTGATGACAGATGGGACAGATCCACTGGAGTGGGCTCTGCTGCACTGGTGGGAAATAACTTCTCATTTACCTCCTCATCCTGGACTGCACGCATAAACAGCTGCTGGTACACAGGCTCCGGGCGAACCTGGAATTCTTTCAACAAATTAACATGGAAAGTCTGGTGTTTTTTCATTCGCTCTGGCATGTATAGTTCATATGTGACCTTACCCACTCTTCTGGTGACTTTATATGGGCCATGCCATTTGGTCAGCAACTTGCTGTCGCTGGTGGGAAGCAACAACAGTACCTGCTGGCCTGGGCTGAAGACTCGCTCTCTGGCTTTCCGGTCATACCAGGTCTTTTGGTATTGTTGAGCAGACCTCATGTTTTCCTGTGCCAGTGCTGTCATCTGCTCGAGTCTCTCCCTCATCTTGACCACATATGACACAACATTCTCACCTTCAGGTTTGGGGCTTTCCCAGTAGTCCTTCAGAAGGTCCAATGGCCCCCTCACCTGACGACCATACACCAGTTCAAATGGCGAAAAACCTGTCGACACCTGCGGCACCTCTCGGTAGGCGAACAGCAGGTAAGGCAGCCATTGGTCCCAGTCAGCACCTGTGCAAGAGACAAACTTGCGCAGCATGTTTTTCAGAGTTTGGTTGTATCTTTCCACCAGCCCGTCCGTTTGGGGGTGGTAAGGGGTGGTCTTAATACCCTTGACTCCTAACAACTGGTAAACTTGCTGCAGCAGTTTAGACAAAAAGTTTGTCCCACAGTCTGTCAGGATCTCCTTGGCTATGCCTACTCTAGAGAACAGCTGTAATAGGCAATTTGCCACATGTCTGGCTTTAATTGACCTAAGGGGGAAGGCTTCAGGGTACCGGGTAGCATAATCGCATATGACAAGAATGTAGCGATTACCTGAGGAACTCCTCTCTAATGGTCCCACTATGTCCATTGCTATTCTTTCAAAAGGTGTTTCAATGATTGGCAAAGGCTGTAATTGAGCACGCACCACCCCCCTTCCTGAAGTCAGCTGACATTTTTCACAGGAGCTACAGAACTGGGAGATCTGAGTATACATGCCTGGCCAAACAAAGTGACTAGAAATCCTCTGCAGTGTTTTCTGGAATGCCATGTGTCCTGCCCATGGGATTGAATGACCAAGTTCCATGACTCTGTCTCTGAACTGCTGTGGCAGTACTAAGGCCTCCACCTGTCCCTTACGCTGGTAGAGTATCCCACCTTTTACTACATAGGTAGCCTCTTCAAGACAGTCTGCACTGCCCTGCTTAACTCCCTCTACCTCCGTCACCTTCTCAAACCATGGCTTTAAAGTGGAGTCCTCTTTCTGCAGGCTACCTACATTTGGTGGGATCTCACCGTCTGAAAGAGAAAGTGGTCTTGAGAGCTCCTCCATCCCTTTTTTAGCTGTGCCCAACAATTTTTCTCTCCTTCTCTGGGCCTTGGACTTGGGCTGCTTCACTGGCCCGGACTCTAACTCTGCTTCAAAAAAAGGGCAGCTCCCTGAGAACTTTGCCTGCCGTTTGAGCTCTAGTAGTAACCACATAACAAGGCTGCACTGGTTCTGTGGCTGGTTTAAATGCAGTGTCAATATTACCCGTGCTACCAGCTGCCTGGTGCACAAGGTCTAGGAGAGTGGGAACATCATTTCCTAGAATGACTGCATATGGTAAGGTTGGGGCTAGAGCTACTGGCAAAAGGAATGTCTGGCCTCCTACGGTCAAATAGACTTCTGCAGTGGGGTACTCATGTTCATCACCATGGACACAGCTGATTATGGCCTTGTCTTCACTCCACCTTTCTCTGGGGACCAGACTAGACAGTATAACTGACTGAAAGCTCCCCGTGTCAAGTAATGCTTCCTCCCTTTGACCATTAACCAAAACATGTACATTGCGAACTTTCTCCTGCTGTGTGTTTAACTTTGTTGGCCGGGGGACTGAACACAAAAGGGATGGATTGCTCTGATTGTTTGGGCAGGAATACTGTGTGTGGCCTAACCCATTGCATTGATAGCACCTAACCTCATTTTTTGGGGATTTGGGGGAAAAAGGCTTAGCTTTGGCTGAAAGGAAGTGCCTACCACTGGAAAAACCCCTCCCCAGACCAGAGCCCTGTTCACCCCCAGTGGACTTACTTGTCTGGGCATAGTGGTTGTCCTGGCCAAAGGTGGTGTTTTTGCTCCCCTTTCTGGCTGATGTAAAAACCTCTGCAAGGCGAGCCGCCTCCTCTGCAGTGTTGGGGTCATGTTCGCGAATCCAAACCTCCAGGTCTGGATGCACCATCCTCAGGAACTGTTCGAGAATCAATGTCTCTGAGATGTCTTTGACATTTGATCTTTCTGGTTTGACCCATTTGGAGAACAAGTCTTTCAGGCGCACATACAACTCTCGTGGAGACTCTCCATGATCAATTTTCAGGGACCGGAATCTTCTGCGGTAAGTATCAGCTGTTATTTCATATTTGGCCAATATGGCTTCTTTCACCTTGTCATAGTCTTCAGTGTCATCAATGTCCATGAGAACATAAGCACTACGTGCTTTACCTGTCAGCAGGGGCACCAGGCGGACAGCCCACTCATCTCTGGACCACCGGCATACAATGGCAATTCTCTCGAATGTGGTCAAAAAATGTTCAATGTCATCATCTGGAGACAGTGGGAGTAACTTGGGTTCCCTGTGGAAGTGTGGCTCCCTCTGGGGTCTGACATTACCCATCTGGCTGGTTCCCTCCCCCGAGTCATCATCAGTTCCTCCGTGGCGCTGCTCCCTCTCCTGGTCACCTCCATTATCATCTCTTATTGCAGTAACTTGCAACTGGAGCTGCTGAAACTGGTGCTGCATGCTCTTCCATCTCTGGTCCTGACGAGAGGAATCTTTCTCTGTTTGTTGGTCTCTGTCTTTCTGAGACTGGACAAGAGTCTTGACCAGATCTGTGAGCTGGTCCAGCTTCTCTCCTGGATTACCTGCTGCCCCGGCCTCCAGGTCAGCTGATGAAGATGCTCCTTCTGGGTCCTCCTGCACGTCGTTCTTTGTCTTTGCACCTCTTTTCATCCTCTTTGCTGTGGTGTGGGCCCCAACTTCTGACACCACTTGTTAGGCTGGCCCAAATAGCGGCTGGATTTACAGCAAGAAGAGGCAGTTGAACTGTGCAATCAAAAGGTGTTTATTCACCAACAAAAAAGAACAAAATAGTTTTAACAGGACAACAAGGATTTGACAGAAATGAGGCATGGCTGAGAGCAGCCCTCCAGTGTCTTACCAGCAGCCAAACTGAATCATACACACACTGGCAGCTTTTTATAGTCTGCCTCAGGTAATTAGCTGGATGCTACCAATTACATAGGGGTCACTTTAAAAATAGCATTAAATAAAACAGCATACTGCCCCTTTAACCAACCAGTCTACATATCTATCAAATAGACAGTTAAATAAATGTTGCTCTCAATCCATTTAATAATGCAACATATAAACAATACACATTTCAAATGAAAGCAAATGCACAACACCCCCCTCCTGCTATCCCATTAGATAGTTCCTCCCGGAACCATAAATAGGTGCTCGGACCTAGAGGACTCTTTTGCCCGAACACCCTGAGAACAGAGAGACAACAGGTAAGTGACTACATGCATCAAACAATTAAAATATTTGCTTTGCACAATGTACTAGAATTATATTGCACTTAAGTTATATTGCACTAGCCCAAACCAAACTATGAAAACCTACTACATGTCAGGTTAAGCAGGCTACTAACCGTTTGTTTGTTTCACAGGTGGAGCTCATTGCTCCTGCTGATTAGCTGATCCAGCAGGACAAGACCAATTAAGTCACAAATAAAATATATTCAATAAATACTACACATGTCTTGTGTCATTATTAATGCTGTGCAAATTATGCTGTGTAAACAAGTCAATAATTCCATGTTCCCATATATATGTGAAAATAGTGCAAATGATTGGTAACAAAGTACTACCAATGCTAGAGCTTTGTTACATGTTGCATCAGTATTCCTTGAAAAACACCCACTTCAAATGTATTCATACATTTTCCTCTCATGTTCTATTTATGATAGAGACAGACAGCACTTTGCCCAGGCCATCGCCATTCTGAACACCCATGAAGGTGAGAGGTCTGCCCTCCACACATTACCCAAACATCTCTCTCTCTCACTCTCTCTCTCTCTCTCTCTCTCTCTCTCTCTCTCTCTCTCTCTCTCTCTCTCTCTCTCTCTCTCTCTCTCTCTCTCTCACAGATAGATTTAATTCACTATAAATAATATCACTTTATGTGGATATTCATATTATTTTCGTTATTTTTCAGGACTACCAGCGCATGTTGGATTTGATGAGGGACATCATTCTGGCCACAGACCTGGCTCACCACCTTCGCATCTTCAAGGACCTTCAGAAGATGGCTGATGGTGCGTAGTGTAGCAGTAATACAGTGAAGTGTCAATGAACAGCCGTATACATCAGCTGCTCTCAGCTTCTTTCACTCACGACCTCTACTTGAGTCCAAAACTGTGACACCAACACGTGGTCTTTATTTTCCTTCTTCACGTTATTTCATTAAGATTAGAAGTGTTTACTGAATTAGAAACTTTTGTGTTGTTGAAAATCATTTTGTGATGTTCCCAACGGTGCACCATGAGTATACCCATCTCTTCTGGGGATATATTGTGGAATTACAATATATACTGTACCAATGTTACCATTATGCTTTCCTACGTTTTGCTTCATCTTATTCTCATACCTCTGAAGTCAAACTCCAAAATCCCCTTGCAGTATCCATCCATGGCTTTCTTACCTTCTGATCATTTTATCTGACTAAGTTCCCCCTTCATAGTGTAAAGAGACAATGGGCTACATGCACAAGTCCACTACTTCCTGAAATGAGTACAGCTTCTTTATTTCCTGTCATCACTATTGGATGAAGTGATTAATGTCAGGTGTGCTGCAGTCACAACAGTCATCAGGCACACCTGATTCATCAGTTCATCCAATAGTGTAGGACAGGAAATAAAGAAGCTGTACTAATTTCAGGAAGTAAAGAAGTTGTGCATGTAGTCTATTGCTCAGTGCAGCCTTATGTAATATAATTGGCTATAACTTCCTGGCCAGTAGTTTGCTACGCCTGAATGCAATCAATGCTACATTACCGCGAGTGGAGCTGTCCTCAGTCGAATCAATTTTGAGCAGTTAAAGTGCTTCAATGACATGAATAACCTCTTAACTGGTGACTGCTTTACACCAGTGTGAAACATGTCAAACTTGCTCTACAGCACAATTAAACCAACACAGAACGACAGGCTGCTACTGGGTCTAAATTTCATTAAATATATAATTTCTTCTTACCAAACTACACGTGCCCAACACAACACAATCCCTTATTGTGGCGTTTAATTATTTTCTACTTTCTATTCATAGAAAGTCTTAGGAGCACATACATCTGAGTGTGGGACACTGAATACAATTTGTGATAATCAATTACTTTTTCAATCAGACATTTTATGGCAAAGCTAAAGCGTTTGTGCCAAAGGATAACTTAGATTCTGATAATAGACCTTATTCGCTAACCCTGACGCCACCATATTGTTGACATACCGTCCTGCGCGCACACAGCGCTGCAGCTGACAACTAGTAATAGCCTTATTGTCATTTCTGTTCCATTACAAAATAGCGATGGTAATGACAGCAATAAAAACCCCACAGTTGTTTGTATGCTGCCGTTAATGCCTGTAATAATAAACAAAAGAAAAAACGAGGTGAACAAACTTTGCTGTGAGGAGCTGTCAGAAAGTTTCACCTGTCTCTCCTAACTATCCACACCTCTCCTGTGCTGCTGACGTATCCTCCGTCTCGCTCCCTTCACGTCTGTGGACGGTAGAGATAGAAACAAACCACAGGGACTTTATTGCTGTCATTACTACAGCCGTGTGTAACGCATGTCACCATCCAAACACAACAGGAATGATACAGGTAACGATAACGGCGGCTAGCTTCCTATAAACGCTGCTCTCACATAGGCTGTCACTTAAAGCTGCAGCGCTATGTCAACAATATGGCGGCGGTGTGCGTGCCCGTACGTGAGTGACGTCAATCGAATAAGGTCTATAGCAGTATGGAAAAGTCAATTTTATTTATTTAACGCCAAATCATAACAAGTTATCTCGAGATGCTTTATAAATAGACGGTTTACAAATAGCTGTTCAGAGAAAGTGATTTATGATAGCGTGAACGACATTGTGTGTGTGTGTGTGTGAGATACAACCCAAAGAGTCGGACCCACCGCTCCATGCTGTTGTGCCTGTTGATGACATCATGTGACCTGTCAGACCAGACCAAGGGTTGGAAGACAACGCGCAAGATCGCTGTCAGTTCAAAGTCGACAGCAATGTCTATAGGAAGCGTTTGAGCCCAAAACATGACTCGTTTATTTTTTGGGTTTACGACAACAACAAAAAATTAGCTCAAAATAACTATTACTGTAAATTTGATTACACGCCACATTTTTTACATTACACCCCCCCCCCCCCCCCCTTCATATCTTGTTTTGGAATGAAATTATTCCTATCTTAATCCAATGCTTTGCTTTCACTTCACAGCTCGCCGTGGGGCTGCAATAGGTTTATTTCAATTGTGGAAGCAAAATGGTGTGAGCCAAAGCAATGCTATATCAATGCTATCAGCACTCAGATATTTAGATCTTATTCCTGTGCACAGCCTACTATGGGGTTTGAACTACACTGTCTGACAAATATAGTTTATTCCACAATACAAATATTGCACATTATTATTACAATGATAATCATTTGAACAATTATCACTCTCATGATTAGTGTAATATCAGATAGTTGTATTGGGTTCAGAGATATTTGTCTCTGGAGAACTATTTTCATTCTACTTCTACAGTGACACTAAAGTTACTTATGGCCCATTTCCACTGCAGGTAGTAGCGTGGTCCCGCTCCGCTCGACTTGATAAATGGTCTCATTCCACCGGTAAAAACTGTCCCAGCCCGGGTTGTATTGGCCTCGAGTCGTGCTACTTGTCGTACCTGCCTCGTCTGGGTTCTATTCTGTGAACCCGGTACCATACGGTGACGTGAAAACATTGTTGACGACTGATTGGTCAGGCAGAATCGTGTCAATGCAATGCTGCATACCAGTTTAGTGGGCTTACCTTCTCTTCTGTTATGTATATTTCCATCAGTCTTTTGTTTTGCTGCCTTCGCCTCTGGTGAAATAAAATCGCGGCGGTGATTTCAATTGTCTGAAAAAAGTCAGCTGCTCAGGAAGCTAGTTGAGTGCAGCGCTCCGCTAGGCCGCAGCGGGTCTTTGGTGAAGCCGCGGTCTTGCCTGGTCAGAAGCCGCCGGGGTACAGGCTTCACTCTGTTGCGCCTCTCCCGTCCGCGCGCAGCGCATGCCTGTGAGTTTGACTAACTACAAAGTGATATCCATTCTCCTGGCCGATTGTCACATTTGCCCATGTACACTGTAGGTCATTTAGAGGCACCAGTATTTCATAAACAGTTTAAAAGTTCTGTGGATGGATTTAATTGTAACGTTATGTTATAGCCTACTTCGGCTATTAGGCGGAGGACAGATATGCGGTCGCTATGACGACCAGCTGTGGGCGGGGGCAGATGAACGGCGGTCGAAGCAGAACATCCATCGCGCCGAAACGAGTAGAGCCGACTGGTGACGAGCTGTGCAGGGCAGTAAAATGTGGTGGAAATGAGCCATAAGCTACCGTAAATTCCGGACTATAAGCCGCACCTTTTTTCCCGTTTTTTGGCCTTTTTTTGCCCCTGCGGCTTATATAACGGTGCGGCTTATCTATGGATTTTTTCAAAAAAAAAAAAAAAAAAAAAGCTCTTTTTTAGCACTCTTTCTAACTATAAATCCACTTCTGTTTTAATTTCCTCTCTTGCCCTCTTTTCACCACACTGTATGACACTGTATGACACTGTATGACACTGTGTGCACTGTAAATAACAACACAGGTGGTGTTGTGTTATGTTGTTTTGTTGAAATGTTAATAAATGGGAGCATACATATGGTAATTAAACATTAAAACACAATAAAAAAAAAAAAAAAAAAACATTAAAACACCCGTGGCTTATAGTCCGGTGCGGCTTATATAAGAAAAAAATAGTCAACTTTGAAGGTGCGGCTTATACACCGGTGCGCCTTATAGTCCGGAATTTACGGTAATTAAACACAGTCCAACAGCGGTTTCTAAACAGATTAAAACATGCATTAGCGCCACCCACACTCACTGCTCAAATGACCCAGCCCTTCAGATTACTTATTTTATTGTTAATGTAGGCATTACAGGTGGTATTTATGTAAAATATAGAGTGACAGCTTGGAATAGATATAAAATTTAAGTTTCTACACTTCACTGTGGGTTTGTGATGCACCTGTGTTGAACCAATGGGCGCTCAGCTTGATGTGTTTCTCGTCATCCTCTGTCAGCCACAGTCAGGCGCAGTTGGTGGGGAGCTCGTTGCTGGACCTTCCTGTCGGGTCTGTTTGAGGAGTGGTTCTCCCTGTTGTTCCTGTGAGGTGATCGGGAGCGGCTCCTCTCGTGGCGTCCCGAGTGAGCAGAGGACTGGTGATGTCTTCCAGCAGGGACCTGAGAAGAGATTTCACAGTTACTGGTTCCAGTGCCCTGTCAGTGTTTGGGCCCTAAGCCCTCCATATTAAATTGTCTGGATGGGCCTGTCACTGACAATACACATCAGTGGAAAACTAACCTGCAAATTAAATATGGCTGAATTTGTGTGCCGTATCCTCCAGACTGCTGCATTTTTCACTAAGTAGGGATGCCGCTAGTTATTAAGACTAACTTTCATATTTATTTCAATGTATTAGAGCAGCACAAATTAACTCGATCATCTTGGCTATCGTCAGCAACAGGATTTTGCTTAACACGTTCACTGCCAATGACGTGTTTTTACGTCAAACAAAATCCAACCGTTCACTGCCAATGACGTGTTTTTACGTCAAATTTTTTTTTCGATTTTGTTTTTTTGACGGTGGGATGTGCATCTAACCCTTTTACATCTCTTATATAAGTATTGGACGTGTACAACGTGTACAACCCATTCCACCGACCCACTAAGTGGCGACAGTGCTTTCCTGACTAGAGGAAGGCAAGCAAAAAGCAGTGTGACGAAGCCATTCTCATGAAAATGGTTTGGCGAAAACGCTTTCGTTTTCGCGCTGATTGCTGGCGATGCGGGATTGCAAATTTGCATAATAGATTATGGGTGGAACACACTTTGAAACACGCAGCATAAATATGACCAGAATCGCAAAAGCTTCATCAAAGCTCTCAACCAAAACTCCAAGAAGCGAGCGAGTCCATCCAGACTTCCTCAAACAGCGGCCGCGCAGACAGGCAGCAGCAGCAGCAAAGCAGTGAGACTGGTGACAAGCTTGTGACACGGCCGCTGCAGCCAAGAAGAACGCCCACGGAGGGAGGAGTTGGAAGCAGAGGGGGGTTTCCTGCTGTTATGGAGGAAATTACTGTTCAAAACTATTGTTTAGATGTCTGACGTCTTACTGATGCCAAAAATGAATGGTTAAAGTGACTGTTCTATCGAATTTCACAAAAAGCCGTTTATCTCTGAATAATTTTTCTGACGCTGAAACCATGCTGTATTCAACTGCTAATGCTTACATAACTACTAACTCTACAAACTAACTCTTTTAGACAGAGAAAGCACACATTCTATTAGTTCTTTTGAGATATTGTGTGTTCACAAAATCTTAGCAGAAAAGAATCCTCGGGTCTTGAAAGATGAGCCAGAATCCTCAAAAAAACCCTCTGGCAGAACCTACCTACAGTAAAAAAAAAACGTCTGGCAGTGAATGTGTTAAGAAAATTATATTATGAAATTTTAATATGTGGACTGGAATTCCCTGCATGCAGTGTAAAACAACTTGAACTAATGCTTACATCTCCGCCACCATCCTGCCCCGCCCAGAACACCATGAAGCCAGGGAAGCAGCTCCTGAGCGAGAAGAGCTTTGGTGTGGCGGTTTGCTGTTTGTGTTTAGTTAAGATGCTGCTCAGCATTTTTAGATTAAAGGCCCATTCACAACTAGAATGTTTACTATAAAGACGCTTTTTGAAAAAGACCATCACCTTTTGGGATTAGCGCTAAGGCTGTTTACTGACCTGGAAGCTAGTTTGCTAGTTAGCTTTTGCTTGCATGATGCTAAGAAAATAGCATAATCTCTTGGCCACCCTGACTGCAAAATGCGGTATTATCCTATGTTTTCAATATGAGCAGGGTTTAACCACATGTGTCTCCAGTAGCCTGTTGAAAGCCATTTAGCCACGGTGAAGTTACAGGTGTTTCTTTCAACCCCATGCTCTCAACATGGGCTCCAGGGGACTTGACTCTTTGATCCACAGTAGGCTACAATAGATTTGGTGTGCAGAGTCACCTACTGCTAAAAACTTGGTGGCCATTAGCACCATTAGCTCTGCTCTCATAAGCACAATCATCTCATGAAAGCACCATCAAACATGTTCTCTGCCATTTCCTCTCTTTTGCAGCAATCCATCAACCCAAATCCATTGACTATGTTGTTATTTACTTTAGAGAGCAAGTCAAGTAAAAGCACGTCGCTAAAGTCATCATGGTCCATTTTTTCTCTGAATATTTGGTGCTGATATTGTTGGTAGTGTGAACGCTCTCTCTTCTCTACTCCCCTCTCTTCTCTCCTCCCCTCCCCTCCCCTCTCCTCCTCTCCTCTCCTCTCCTCTCCTCTCCTCTCCTCTCCTCCCCTCTCTCCTCCTCCCCTCTCTCTCCCCTCCTCTCCTCTTCTCTGTGCAGGAGGTGCAGGTACGTATGGGCGAGACGGAGCAGCTGTATGCAGAGGTGGCTGAGGTGGCGGTGCTCCAGCAGCATTGGCTCCACGACACTCTGGCCGTCTACAGCATGTTCAGTGAGGTCAACGCCTGTGAGCTGTGGATCGACGAGGAGGAGCAGTGGCTGGACAAGATGGAGATCCCCGAGAGGCTGGAGGACGTGGAGGTGGTGACACACAGGTTAGTGTGTTACAAACTGACTTTTGTATCCAAGAGTGGATACTATGACTGTCCCATTATATTCCAAAATGCCCTTCCCTGTAGGTTCGAGAGCCTGGACCAGGAGATGAACAGCTTGATGGGAAGGATCCTAGATGTCAACCAGATAGTCCAGCAGCTCCTGGATGGAGGTCATCCGTCTTCTACAGAGCTCAGAGGCTGTCAGGACCACCTCAGCTCCAGGTACTGACCTCACACTGGCCGCCCACTCTGGGTCTTTAAAGCGTTCGGCTCTGGGCAAAGCGTCGGACCGCAGGCCGCCCAGTGTGGGTCTTTAAAAAGCATATTGGCCTAAGCAAATTAATGGGTCGCGACTTAATGACTAAGGAAAAATGTGGGTCATGAGGCTAGACCAGTTGAGAACCACTGCTCTAGGTGGTATTGTTTCTAAGCTACAGCTAATTAAATTCAAGATTTTGCCAGATTTTTCTAAACCCCATTCAAGTCAATGGTGGAGAAAATGGCACTTAATCGCGAATAGCACCCAGAATGCCCAAAATGTTTGGCAGATCGAAAAATAGGAGTTTATAGATTGTGCCTTGCTTTCAGAAAGCACAATAGTAGAATGTGAATGACTCTTCTCCCTCCCTCTATCCCGTCAGGACCTGGACTCGTTCCTGACCTGGCTGGTCCAGACTCAGACGGCTGCAGCCTCGGACCAGCTGCTCTGGAGGAGGCGGAGCCTCGGACCAGCTGCTCTGGAGGAGGCGGAGAGACTCATCAACAAACACGCCGCCCTCAAAGAGGAGATCGGACGGTGAGCTGCTGAGGGGCGGAGCCACGGCTGTGGTGACTTCAAGAAAACTACATTACAAAACACAGCATATTGTGTTGACAATTGAAACAAGGAAGTGCACACAAAGCATCAAGGTGTCAGGCAGCTGAAAGTAACATCAAACTAGACTAGACTAGAGGTATTGAAATGAGTAATGTATCAAAACATACAACATTTATAGTAAACATGTTATCCCCCACCAGTGATGTAGTTCCACCCTTGGGTCAGTCCCATTCATTGTCAATGCCGCCCCCTAGTGGCACAAAGTCAACATTACTGTTTGACTGAACAATCTGACAGATGGATCCATAGCCCCCTTTAGTTCATGCATTAACATCATGCATCATGACACAAATGGGACAAGATGTCACTTAGTTTCCTCAGTAATAGTAATGACATATTCCCATTAGCTATTGCCTCTATGCCGGTCTACCTAAAACCATTGCTATCTTTCTAAAGGACATACAAAGAGAAAACACAATCTAATGTCTCTGTGGACCCGGACATGTATTTTAATCCCATGAGTAAAAGTCCTGCAACCAGGCTAAACCGTAACTAGACACAATCTGGATGAGAGAAATGTGTTAGGGCCAGGTGTAAAGGCAAGTGGTCCTGTGTCCGGCAGGTATGAGGAGGACTACCAGTGTCTGCAGGTGGTGAACGAGCTGTTGGAGTCCGAGGAGGCTCCTCTGCTGCACGCTGCCCTGCAGCAGTGGCTCCAGAAGCTCCACGTCGGCTGGAACAAGCTGCTGGAGATGTGGGAGAGCAGGAGGGAGGTGCTGGTCCAGGCTCACATCTTCCACCTGTTCCTGTGGGATGTCAAACAGGCCGAGTCCTTCCTCAACAACCAGGTGAGCCATACAAGATTAAGATTCAACCGGACGGACAAACCCCGTCTTTATTTGTCACAAACACCGTGGCATGCACACATGCACGGTGGCCAGTACACACACACACATGCTTGTGAAATGTGTCCTCTGCGTTTGACCCATCCTGGCTCGTCCTCCTCCATGGTCAGGCCAGGAGCGCTGGGCAGCTGCAGTGAGAAGACCAACTTCCACCGCTGGTCAGATGATGATCTTCTGCATGTTTTTAGTTGGGAGTTATATATGGAGGAATCCCAGGGAGCACGGGGAGAACATGCAAACAAACGGACAGCAGGGGGCCATAAAGGAAGTGCCTCCAGACACGTGTTAAAGGGCCACTTTGCCCATATTCAACCAGCTTTGTATCATGACAAAATCAGTAGTACTGTATATGCAAATGAACAATCAGTAATACTGTATATGTATGTATCATGACAAAATCAGTAGTACTGTATATGCAAATGAACAATGTTTAACTTCCCTCCATGTCGTCTGGACCCAGAGCTCCTTGTTCATTTGCAGAACTTCCTGGACCATTATGATGTCATGTGGGGATGCTATTTGGTGATAGTGATGTATTAGGCCCTTTTCACGGGGGCCATTTTGTGTGGAAAAGGCAGGATAAACACAGGTGCAAGCAAAACACTAATGAGGGTTTCCAACTTCCAATCATGGAAAAGGAGAGAGCTAAAAAGTAGTACTAAAAGCTAAACATGAGCATGCTGTGTGTGTTTACTGATGCCACGTTACTAAGCCAATAATAATACAGCATCAAAGTCCAAAAAAGCTTTGGGTAAAGTGGAAATAAGGCAACAACAATGTGATGCCTCTTTTACTGGAGGTCATAGAGGTGGGAGGTTTTACTGGCTCTGTCCACACGCTCCCATAATCATTTTATAATGGTTACGTTTCCCAACTGTCCCTGTTCAGCTGTGTGCTCTTTGTGTATGAATTGGCTGTCTGACTGCAGCAGAGCTTCATAGAGATACACTGTGTTGACTGCTTGCCTGGATGGCCTGGGTGTGGCTGGCTCAGTTCTGCCACACTCTGTCCTCAGAGAGACAGGGAGAGAAAGGGGGGAGAGAGAGAGCTAGAACATCACTGTGCAGCATCTGACTGGAACATCCATCTGTGTGTGTGTATGTGTGTGTGTGCGTGTCTCTTTTTGTAACAGTATCCGTGCATTATGTGATATTAGAGCAGGGCCGGACATGCAGCATCTTCTAGTAACTCTAGATCTACGCTGTAGCTTCACGATAATGTGTACCCTGGCCACCTGCCACTGCTGAGAAGTGTGTGTGTGTGTGTGTGTGTGTGTGTGTGTGTGTGTGTGTGTGTGTGTGTGTGTGTGTATGTGTGCGTGTCTCTTTTTGTAACAGTATCCGTGCATTATGTGATATTAGAGCAGGGCCGGACATGCAGCATCTTCTAGTAACTAGATCTACGCTGTAGCTTCACGATAATGTGTACCCTGGCCACCTGCCACTGCTGAGAAGTGTGTGTGTGTGTGTGTGTGTGTGTGTGTGCGTGTGCGTGTGCGTGTGCGTGCCCGCGTGCGTGTGTGTGTGTGTGTAGCTAAAATTATTTGTCAACTTTATTCACAGGATATTCCAGATCTAACAGAATACTGTATCGAGTCAATTATACGTCTGATTGGCTAGATATGTCCATTATTTTTCAATTACAAATAGGAATAGATCAAAAAACAGATACAAAAAGTTTGCAACCCATAATTTACAAGATTTTATCTAGGGATGTCCGATATTATCGGCCTACCGATATTATCGGCCGATATTAGCATAAAAAAAATCGATATCGGAAAATATCGGTATCGGTTTTCATGCCGATTTTTTTTTTTTTTTTTTTAATACAGGGGGAGTCTCACTGTGAGCAATGCTCTCTTTTTCAGGAGCGCCCTGTTCACATTCACACACACATTCATACCTGGAAGCTGACCAGTACAACCACAGTCTGATCTGCTGGCCACTGAGCAGCTCCACTGGAGCGGTTGGGGTTAAGGGCCTTGCTCAAGGGCACCTCAGTGGTGGTAATGAGGGAGGGGCAAGCGCTGCCTTTTCACTTTCCCCACCCAGATTTATCCTGCCGGTCCCGGGGATTGAACCGACGACCTTCTGGTCACAAGCTCGCTTCTCTAACACTTACAACTTTAACACAACATGCATATTATATATTAAACTCTTCAGCTACATTAAGCTACATTATGTAACTTGTTACGTGAAATTTTGGTGGAAAAAAAGCCCGCTTATATCGGTATCGGTTGATATCGGTATCGGAAATTAAGAGTTGGACATTATCGGATATCGGATATCGGTAAAAAAGCCAATATCGAACATCCCTAATTTTATCTTAGTTGTGAAGCATTTTTGGAAAAAATGGAGTGATATGAATACAATGCAGTTATACAATAAAACATCATATTGCAATTACTGTATTTATTTGACAGATTATTGCAGTTTCTGATTTTCATTATAATTCCAGTGTAGTTTTAGCACAATGTGGGAACATCTGTTTTTTAACCTCCTCCTGATGACCGATCTCATATTATTTATTTTGCTGGGAAATAAGTAAATAATTTAGGGAAGTTTGTTTGCCAGACACTTCTCACTCTGTTCTTCTCCTCCCCATTGTGTGTATTATGACATAGAATACAAAATGCCTATAATCCGTAGCAGTCTTTGGGAAGTTAATATCACAATATAATATGACTTCAACACATTTTCCAGACCTATAGATGAGTCTGTGTCTGTTTACGACATACAAACCAAGATCAGAAGATACAGAATCGCAGTGGTAAGCGCTGTCGCCTCACAGCTCGAAGGTCCTGGGTTCGATTCCCACCTGGGACGTTGTGAACGCTGAAGGAATGCGTGCCCGTCCGCATGTCCTCGAGTGCCCACCGCCCGGGTGGGGTCGTCAAAAGGGCCTTTCTGTGTGGAGTTTGCATGTTCTCCCCGTGCCTCCCGGGGGTTTCCTTCATATCGGAACCCCCTTCACCAAAACATGCAACATCCTGGTTGCTAATGTGGTTCCTGCTCTGGTCTTAAAGGCGCCGGTTCAGAGGGAGGGGAACTGGTTGGAATAGCGTGACCCTCCCACGTGCTATGTCCTACCGGTGAAGCTTCCTCTGTCAGGTGAAAAGAAGCGGCTGGCTAACTGCCCATGTCTCGGAGGAAGCATGGAGCCAGTTTTGGCTTTCCCCAGATCAGCAGAGGGTGGAGTAGCAACCAGGATAAATAAATTAAATTAGCACTAATGGAGGATAAAAATGGAATAAAAAATCGGGGGGGGGGGGAGAAGATACAGAATCACAGAGATCTGGCAGTCTGCATTGTTTCCAGACTCAGTATCACACACAGAGCAGTTTGCTTTCTGAAATATTACAAGGTATTGCTGTCCAGACTCCTCCTCGTGTGTGTGTGTGTGTGTGTGTGTGTGTGTGTGTGTGTGTGTGTGTGTGTGTGTGTGTGTGTGTGTGTGTGTGTGTCTGTGTGTCTGTGTGTGTGTGTCTCGTGCTTGCCTGCCAGGGCATGTGTCTCTTTAGGTTTGCTAACCAATCTCTACCAGGGACCCAGCTCTTCACATTAGCCTGGAAGGCCAAATGCAGAACCAGCGTTATCACCATGGCAATCAGTCTTACCGGGAGTACGGTGGCGCAGTCGGTAGCGCTGTCGCCTCACAGCTAGAAGGTCCTGAGTTAAATTCTCGCCTGGGACGCTGTGGATGCTGGAGTTGTGACCCCCCCCATATCTTCAGTGCCTACTGCCCAGGTGGACATCTCGTCGAAAGGGCCTTTCTGTGTGGAGTTTGCATGTTCTCGCCGTACCCCCCAGGGGGTTCCTCCGTACATAACCCCCCACTAAAAACATGCAGAAGATCGTCATCCGACCAGTGACGACAACATCCGAAGTTGGTCCCCGGGCGCTGGAAAGAAAAAGCGACCACTGCTCCTGGCCTGCCCCTCGGAGGAAAGGACAAGCCAGGATGGGTCAAATGCAGAGGACAAATTTTACCGGCCACCGTCAGCATGAGTGTGTTGTAGTGTTCGTGTGACAATAAAGACGGGCTTCCGTCTGAAATCGTGTTTAAAATCTTCTGGACAAGTAGTTATAGCTAATTAAACTCTTGGCAGTGTGTTTTGTGAGAGAGAGTTTATGTGTATGATCTCTTCAACCGACTGAAAACCGATATTTTGCATCAATTCTTTACGCTATATATTCCACTTTGAGTATTTTGATGCCAAAACATTCCCCAAACTTACAGTACAAGGATCAGTACATATCTATGTCCTTATTTCAGTGCCTGTATGGACGCCCGACCAAGCCGGAGGTAACACGGGCTCGAACCTGAGACCCTCGTGTTGGTAGGCAGATAGTCTGAATCAATGCTGAGAAGCAAGCTGCAGGTATAAGCTCTGCCATTGGCTCTGACCATTTCAGTCGGAGCGAAGGGAAATCCCTTTCCATTCCCTGCCTGTCCGCTCTCAAATGCCTCTGCTGCTGTGAAACAACAACAACAATGCTAGCTAGCAAGCTAGCAACCTACACAGAAAATGACAAAGTCTTGACGAAGATTTGGATGTCCAATAAAGCAGGCCTGCTTGGTACTTTCAGTGGCTGTTCTAAAGATAACAGAGCATTTTCTTTTCCCGCTCTACCAGAATGAGAGTGAGTTCAGCCAGACTCTCTCCTGCACTGGTACAGCACCAAATGAAGTGTGGAGATAGTCTGGCAAGTGAGACTAGTAGGCAGGGAATGATCTCCATACCTTAACTGTATGTTTTCCCTGACCTTGCTCCTCCAGGAATCGGCCCTGGCCCACGTGGAGCTGCCCACCACAGTGGAAGCCACCATGAAGAAACACAAGGACTTCACCACCACCATGGAGCTCAACCTGCACCGCATCAAGGCTGTGATGGAGGCCGGGGAGAGCCTGATCAGCCAGAGCAACATCTACTCCCAACGCATCAGGGAGCGCGTCGACACGCTCGCCAACAGGTACGACTGGCCTGCATGCAGAAAACACATGGAAAGGAGGATGTGTCATCATCATTAAGTTGGATAGTGAGCAAGTTGGAGCAAAACATGAGGCTTTGCACCGCAAAATCTTTGATTTATCAAAAAGTATTGAAAAGTTGAATAGTATGACAAAGCTTCAAAATGTTGCATCCAAATTGGTCAGGCCTTTATCAGTAAGGGAATATTTCAATATCCAGCAAAATAAAATAAAAACTATTTTATTTATTGTTATGGGCAGTGCAGACTTCATTCAAGGGTTGAGGTCTCCGCTTTGACCGCTTTGTGTGTGCGTGTGTGTGTGTGTGTGTGTGTGTGGGTGCGTGTGTGTGTGTGCGTGTGTGGGTGCGTGTGTGTGCGTGTGTGTGCGTGTGTGTGTGTGTGTGTGTGGGTGCGTGTGTGTGTGTGTGCGTGTGTGTGTGTGTGTGTGTGGGGGTGTGGGGGTGCGTGCGTGCGTGGGTGCGTGCGTGTGTGTGTGTGCTGCAGTGGGGGTTGGGGTGTTTATGTAGGTATATGGGGGGTAGGGTAGGCTTTGGTGTGCGTTTGCAATAGCAATATGGAAAGCCATATGGTTTTTGAATTCAATTAACAACACAATATATTATGTGAGGTGCTTTGATAAACAGTAGGGGTCTTCAACCTTTTTCAGCCCAAGTACCCCTTGGTTGACAGCGAAACTGAGGGACCCCCTACGATTTGAAATAAAATTGTTACATTTTAGGTGTGGCCTATAATTAAGCAATATAGCATGAGAGCCAGTGTGTTGTGAAGAATATATCCCACTCGGCCTGCGGCCTCGTGGGATAACAGCTGATCAGGGGGATATATTCCACAACACACGCAGCTCGAGTGCTATATTGCTTTTATAAAACGGTTTCCAAGTATGATAATATAATAATAATAATAATACTATAAGTCCGACTCCGACTGGCATGTCATTCTGATAGAGTCAGTTGAAACACTACTGTAAGGCGGGACCGCAAGAACATGCGGGTGATTTGATTGGATCGTTCTGGAGACTGAAGTTGACATTGGCCAATCCTGGCGCTTGCTGAGTAGCTGAGAGCTTTCTGGAATCCCCGACAGGCAGCTCCAGCGCAGCGTTGCATTCTCAGCGCTTGCTGAGAAGCTGAATGCTTTCTGCAAAGCCGACACCAACTAACGTTACGGGGTTAAATGCGGGGTTAACAGCCTTTCTTTTGCAAAGAAGACATTAGCCCGCATCTATTCTTGTACAAAACATCATTTTCTGCGAAGTATTAGTAAAGTTATAAGCGAAGATCGATTCACAAGGATCTGACAGCTGTCTCCGCCATTTTTTTTTCTACGTTGTCATTTGAGGTAAGCCTTATTATTACTCTCTTAGTAAGAGAGTTGCCATGGCAACCAATAACCCATGGCCATGGGTTATTGAACTCGGTTACTGGAATTATACAATGGCTGTGAACCAATCAGATTGCTTGATTTGAGAGAGCCGTTTTATAATAACATTTATAATCCAGCGCACATGAGGATATCAGGGTTTGACACTTCTTTTTATTAATAGATTACATTAAAAAAGCAAGGAGTAAACAATCCGTTTCGAACATACTGTAGATTAATCAGATTTGCTTTATAGATCATTTTTGTCAAAAGTAGCTTATTATTGCCTATTAATGCTGAGTTTACTCAATATTAGGCTGCTCAGTATTATTTTATTTTTTTAATATTGTTTTTTTTCACAAACTACTTTGACAAAAATTGGCGGAACTCCCTGTTGAAGACCACTGACCTACAGTATGTTGTCTGTGGGTATGTGCAGGTACTGATCATTTTTGACAAACGTCAACCAATTCCATCTGAGACCATAATTGCAGCACAGCGCCAGACTACAGCCTTTTTTACATAGTGATTTTGTGGATTTGAGGTTTTTCAGTTACATTTTTCAATTCATGTGAGCTTCTGACACCATGTGACACAAAGTTTTAACAACTTGGATTAGTTTTGTAAAGTAGCTAATTTTCAGAAATATAAATTCACATTTTTCACTTTAATTCACTACATGTGCCAAGTGACCCATATAAAAAAAGGCAGTGCAAATCAGTTACCAATGGGGTCTCTAAAGAAGATGGTAAACCATGTACGGTAGCCTAATGCACAAAAAAGTAGTTATTTGCTATAAATAGTAAATAGTGACATGATTTATAGCAAATAAATATCTTATTTCATGCATTATATGATTTCCCACCTTTTCTGTTGGATAAATGATAAAATCACATTGTCACAATAGAGATGAGGATGCTCATTAGAACAATTTCAAAATATCATTAGGTTGTAAGTAAAATGGATGCTGACTTTTTATTCCAAAAACAGAGAACATGCTGGAAAGTGAGTTTTGAAAGCCAGAGAGCTGTCAGAGCAGCTGATCAACAACCCCATCTTATACAGTACAGGTACAATTTAGTGCTATGGGACAGTATAGATCTTAGTTATTTTACCTTTGAACTAAGTCCCCTGTCTGTCTGTCTGTCTGTCTGTCTGCCTGTCTGTCTGTCTGCCTGTCTGTCTGCCTGTCTGCCTGTCTGTCTGTCTGTCTGTCTGTCTGTCTGTCTGCCTGTCTGTCTGTCTGTCTGTCTGTCCCTCTCTCAGGGGGAACCAGAACTGGCCCAGCAATGGCTGGAGAAACTCAACGACATGTGGGAGCTCCAGAGGTTTCAGCAGGACTGTCACGAGGTATGAGACCCACACATGCGCACTGCAGGCTGGTGACAGGGCTATGAAGGCTTGACACTGAGGGGAGAATTACAGCAGTTTAGCAGCATTTTTCATAGGGAAAGAGTGAACAGGATGGCAAGCCTTTTGGTTAAAGCATCGATTGTAAAGAAAAGTGGACGTAGTGAGTGTGACATCACCCATACATGTAGGTTTCTGAAGGGCCGTTTTGAAGCCAAACGTTGGTGTCTACAAGCACTGCCATGTTGACATGTTTTGGAGCTGGAGCAGCCATGAGCGAAGCTGAGGGTTTGCCAGAGTTTTATAACCATTGTATCCCATTAATGATGCAATTATTTAGACACATCTTAGAAGAAGTGAAATGAGCTACTAAGACCATCATCTTGTCGTGACTAGGCAGACCGGGCAAAAACAAACAAAATAGCAGACAAGGTATTTTACTGAGAGTCCAAGTATTTACAATGGGCTCTCTGGCCAGAATGTGCAGAGAAGAGTGAGCTTGGCTTGTGGAGGCTGAGGCTGGTTGCAGCATGGATGAAAGGGTGGAGCCGCTCTGGGCAGAGGAGGACTTGAGGTCCCAGGTTGGAGGCTGAGGCTGGTTGCAGCATGGATGAAAGGGTGGAGCTGCTCTGGGCAGAGGAGGACTTGAGGTCCCAGGTTGGAGGCTGAGGCTGGTTGCAGCATGGATGAAAGGGTGTGTGATGACGTTGCACAGAAACCCATCTATTGAGTTCATAACCTGTTGAGCATTGGTTAGAGGACAGCTATAAAAATGTGTGCTGTAAACAGAAATCCATTCTTCAATTTTAATCCAAAATAATGCAACTTCCGGACACGATACATTTTGCCGCAATACTGTATCGATATTTCAGAAAAATATACCATATCTATTTTTTTGCACGGCCGTGTGTTCAGTAATATAATAAGAATACTTTTTATTTCAGTGCCTTCAGTAAGACACTCAACACTCGGTAGTTTTGACTCAATTTGTCCACTTATCAGTTATCAATATAAAGTGATGTACATATTATTACACTACCTGGGTGGTGTACAGCGTGTTGTATTTTTAGCTCTATATTTAAATTTTCAGTAAATTATGTAGAGTATTGCAATATATCGCAATATGTATTGTATCGCAATGTATCGTGATACAATCGTATCGCGACCCATGTATCGTGATACGTATCGTATCGTGAGGTCCTTGCCAATACCCAGACCTATATGTGTAATATATTAAGTGTTCCTCTGTGCTCTATGAGGCCATTTAGAGGCCATTTACACCTGGCGCTAACATGCGTTTTCTGTGATCAGATTGTATTTGATCACTTCAACCTGATTCCATTTACACCTGGCGCTAACATGTGTTTTCTGCAATCTGATTGCAATCTGACTGCAGAAATTGTTGTCCTCTCAATCCGCATAAAGTTGCTGTATCCAGATTGAGAGGACACATTGCATTTACACTTGTGTTCAATGTGTACACAATGCATCCCTGACCACCTCCGGAGGTGGTTTGGCCGATCAGATTGCAATCCTTCAATGCGTTTTGGGGGTGTTTACACCTGGCATTTCAAGTGATAAAACACAATGTGATTGCAATCTGATCACAGAAAACACATGTTAACGCCAGGTGTAAATGGCTGCTAATGCATAAGCTCCAGCGCACACATCATTTACATATCATTCACATATCATTTAACTACAACGGCCAATCATCATTTTAACAACCTGTTTTCTCGATTTCTTAAAGGTTTGTAACAGAGGTGACAGGTTATAGACTAGTAGCCTAACACAATACAGGGCTATTCAGGACAGGGTTTCATTTGAAATAGTACATTAAGGATTGTGTCATTTGTGTCTATTTGTGTTTTCAGCAATCTGTCCTGGCTGCTCTGTGATGGAGGTAAAGTCACAACTTAGCGTTTCACTTATTGGAGCTCCTTCATCCCAACAGCCGTCCGTATTCCAAACAAACAATGAAAGACTTTCACACACTGTCATATTTGCACGTTGCCACATGCACTTTTACTTACTTTTAGCTCTAATCGTATGTATGTTTTTAACCCTTATGTCTGTTTATTTGTTTTTGTCGTTTCTACCCAGTTTTCTCATGTTTCTAAGCTGACATAATAAATAAATGTTAATATATATATATATATATATATATATATATATGATATATATACACACACACACACACACACACACACACACACACACACATACATACATGCATACATATATAATATAAACATATATGATGATCTTTGACAGGAGTTGATAGGTTCATAGTTAACCCACTTCACAGGCTGAGAGCCAGTCTTGTTGTTAGTGCGACACCTAGTGGCCAAACATCAAACTCGGCGTCCCTGTAATAGACCAAATCACCGTGACGTCACCATGTAAACAAATTTACTTCCGGGTACCACTTGGGGAAGGCGGCAGGTTTAAATGTGCGTGTTGTCAAATAAATGCTGTCAAACCCTCTCGTTGTTTTCGGCCGACTACTTTCAATTTAAATGGTTAAACGGTTGGTAAACATGCTTGTCCGACGTATCTAGCCTTTCTTCTGTGTTTGTTTTATGTAGTGTTAGCTAGCTAATAATGTTTGTTTGTCTGTCAAACTCGCTGTTTTGCAGACTCATTAACGTAGAAGAGCCTGGTGACGCGAGGTTACGTTAACGTTACAAACAGAGCTACTGACGCCACGTTAATTTAATTTAGCGTCAAGTCTACTCTGGTCTGGTCCAACAGGTAAATTAGCTAGTCTGGTCGTTAGTGAAAGTGTTGTTATGAATGATATTAAACAACAACACAACACGGACGAACCATTTTTGTCTTCTTTGTCTGTTTTTGTCTTCAACACGTCAGTTTGTGCCGTCCACCGCCATTATAATGTGTGGACCCAGGGGTACCCGGAAGTAAATGTAAACATCCAGGTGATTTGGTCTATACAGTACTTTTGAGTTCAGGCTCTGGCAGTCTTTTGAATGGCCCATGTGTCTTACATTGTGTTGCATCAGTATTCCTTGAAAAACACCCACTTCAAATGTATTCATACATTTTCCTCTCATGTTCTATTTATGATAGAGACAGACAGCACTTTGCCCAGGCCATCGCCATTCTGAACACCCATGAAGGTGAGAGGTCTGCCCTCCACACATTACCCAAACATCTCTCTCTCTCACTCTCTCTCTCTCTCTCTCTCTCTCTCTCTCTCTCTCACAGATAGATTTAATTCACTATAAATAATATCACTTTATGTGGATATTCATATTATTTTCGTTATTTTTCAGGACTACCAGCGCATGTTGGATTTGATGAGGGACATCATTCTGGCCACAGACCTGGCTCACCACCTTCGCATCTTCAAGGACCTTCAGAAGATGGCTGATGGTGCGTAGTGTAGCAGTAATACAGTGAAGTGTCAATGAACAGCCGTATACATCAGCTGCTCTCAGCTTCTTTCACTCACAACCTCTACTTGAGTCCAAAACTGTGACACCAACACGTGGTCTTTATTTTCCTTCTTCACGTTATTTCATTAAGATTAGAAGTGTTTACTGAATTAGAAACTTTTGTGTTGTTGAAAATCATTTTGTGATGTTCCCAACGGTGCACCATGAGTATACCCATCTCTTCTGGGGATATATTGTGGAATTACAATATATACTGTACCAATGTTACCATTATGCTTTCCTACGTTTTGCTTCATCTTATTCTCATACCTCTGAAGTCAAACTCCAAAATCCCCTTGCAGTATCCATCCATGGCTTTCTTACCTTCTGATCATTTTATCTGACTAAGTTCCCCCTTCATAGTGTAAAGAGACAATGGGCTACATGCACAAGTCCACTACTTCCTGAAATGAGTACAGCTTCTTTATTTCCTGTCATCACTATTGGATGAAGTGATTAATGTCAGGTGTGCTGCAGTCACAACAGTCATCAGGCACACCTGATTCATCAGTTCATCCAATAGTGTAGGACAGGAAATAAAGAAGCTGTACTAATTTCAGGAAGTAAAGAAGTTGTGCATGTAGTCTATTGCTCAGTGCAGCCTTATGTAATATAATTGGCTATAACTTCCTGGCCAGTAGTTTGCTACGCCTGAATGCAATCAATGCTACATTACCGCGAGTGGAGCTGTCCTCAGTCGAATCAATTTTGAGCAGTTAAAGTGCTTCAATGACATGAATAACCTCTTAACTGGTGACTGCTTTACACCAGTGTGAAACATGTCAAACTTGCTCTACAGCACAATTAAACCAACACAGAACGACAGGCTGCTACTGGGTCTAAATTTCATTAAATATATAATTTCTTCTTACCAAACTACACGTGCCCAACACAACACAATCCCTTATTGTGGCGTTTAATTATTTTCTACTTTCTATTCATAGAAAGTCTTAGGAGCACATACATCTGAGTGTGGGACACTGAATACAATTTGTGATAATCAATTACTTTTTCAATCAGACATTTTATGGCAAAGCTAAAGCGTTTGTGCCAAAGGATAACTTAGATTCTGATAATAGACCTTATTCGCTAACCCTGACGCCACCATATTGTTGACATACCGTCCTGCGCGCACACAGCGCTGCAGCTGACAACTAGTAATAGCCTTATTGTCATTTCTGTTCCATTACAAAATAGCGATGGTAATGACAGCAATAAAAACCCCACAGTTGTTTGTATGCTGCCGTTAATGCCTGTAATAATAAACAAAAGAAAAAACGAGGTGAACAAACTTTGCTGTGAGGAGCTGTCAGAAAGTTTCACCTGTCTCTCCTAACTATCCACACCTCTCCTGTGCTGCTGACGTATCCTCCGTCTCGCTCCCTTCACGTCTGTGGACGGTAGAGATAGAAACAAACCACAGGGACTTTATTGCTGTCATTACTACAGCCGTGTGTAACGCATGTCACCATCCAAACACAACAGGAATGATACAGGTAACGATAACGGCGGCTAGCTTCCTATAAACGCTGCTCTCACATAGGCTGTCACTTAAAGCTGCAGCGCTATGTCAACAATATGGCGGCGGTGTGCGTGCCCGTACGTGAGTGACGTCAATCGAATAAGGTCTATAGCAGTATGGAAAAGTCAATTTTATTTATTTAACGCCAAATCATAACAAGTTATCTCGAGATGCTTTATAAATAGACGGTTTACAAATAGCTGTTCAGAGAAAGTGATTTATGATAGCGTGAACGACATTGTGTGTGTGTGTGTGTGAGATACAACCCAAAGAGTCGGACCCACCGCTCCATGCTGTTGTGCCTGATGACATCATGTGACCTGTCAGACCAGACCAAGGGTTGGAAGACAACGCGCAAGATCGCTGTCAGTTCAAAGTCGACAGCAATGTCTATAGGAAGCGTTTGAGCCCAAAACATGACTCGTTTATTTTTTGGGTTTACGACAACAACAAAAAATTAGCTCAAAATAACTATTACTGTAAATTTTATTACACGCCACATTTTTTACATTACACCCCCCCCCCCCCCCCCCTTCATATCTTGTTTTGGAATGAAATTATTCCTATCTTAATCCAATGCTTTGCTTTCACTTCACAGCTCGCCGTGGGGCTGCAATAGGTTTATTTCAATTGTGGAAGCAAAATGGTGTGAGCCAAAGCAATGCTATATCAATGCTATCAGCACTCAGATATTTAGATCTTATTCCTGTGCACAGCCTACTATGGGGTTTGAACTACACTGTCTGACAAATATAGTTTATTCCACAATACAAATATTGCACATTATTATTACAATGATAATCATTTGAACAATTATCACTCTCATGATTAGTGTAATATCAGATAGTTGTATTGGGTTCAGAGATATTTGTCTCTGGAGAACTATTTTCATTCTACTTCTACAGTGACACTAAAGTTACTTATGGCCCATTTCCACTGCAGGTAGTAGCGCGGTCCCGCTCCGCTCGACTTGATAAATGGTCTCATTCCACCGGTAAAAACTGTCCCAGCCCGGGTTGTATTGGCCTCGAGTCGTGCTACTTGTCGTACCTGCCTCGTCTGGGTTCTATTCTGTGAACCCGGTACCATACGGTGACGTGAAAACATTGTTGACGACTGATTGGTCAGGCAGAATCGTGTCAATGCAATGCTGCATACCAGTTTAGTGGGCTTACCTTCTCTTCTGTTATGTATATTTCCATCAGTCTTTTGTTTTGCTGCCTTCGCCTCTGGTGAAATAAAATCGCGGCGGTGATTTCAATTGTCTGAAAAAAGTCAGCTGCTCAGGAAGCTAGTTGAGTGCAGCGCTCCGCTAGGCCGCAGCGGGTCTTTGGTGAAGCCGCGGTCTTGCCTGGTCAGAAGCCGCCGGGGTACAGGCTTCACTCTGTTGCGCCTCTCCCGTCCGCGCGCAGCGCATGCCTGTGAGTTTGACTAACTACAAAGTGATATCCATTCTCCTGGCCGATTGTCACATTTGCCCATGTACACTGTAGGTCATTTAGAGGCACCAGTATTTCATAAACAGTTTAAAAGTTCTGTGGATGGATTTAATTGTAACGTTATGTTATAGCCTACTTCGGCTATTAGGCGGAGGACAGATATGCGGTCGCTATGACGACCAGCTGTGGGCGGGGGCAGATGAACGGCGGTCGAAGCAGAACATCCATCGGGCCGAAACGAGTAGAGCCGACTGGTGACGAGCTGTGCAGGGCAGTAAAATGTGGTGGAAATGAGCCATAAGCTACCGTAAATTCCGGACTATAAGCCGCACCTTTTTTCCCGTTTTTTGGCCTTTTTTGGCCCCTGCGGCTTATATAACGGTGCGGCTTATCTATGGATTTTTTCAAAAAAAAAAAAAAAAAAAAAAAAAAAAGCTCTTTTTTAGCACTCTTTCTAACTATAAATCCACTTCTGTTTTAATTTCCTCTCTTGCCCTCTTTTCACCACACTGTATGACACTGTATGACACTGTATGACACTGTGTGCACTGTAAATAACAACACAGGTGGTGTTGTGTTATGTTGTTTTGTTGAAATGTTAATAAATGGGAGCATACATATGGTAATTAAACATTAAAACACAATAAAAAAAAAAAAAAAAAAACATTAAAACACCCGTGGCTTATAGTCCGGTGCGGCTTATATAAGAAAAAAATAGTCAACTTTGAAGGTGCGGCTTATACACCGGTGCGCCTTATAGTCCGGAATTTACGGTAATTAAACACAGTCCAACAGCGGTTTCTAAACAGATTAAAACATGCATTAGCGCCACCCACACTCACTGCTCAAATGACCCAGCCCTTCAGATTACTTATTTTATTGTTAATGTAGGCATTACAGGTGGTATTTATGTAAAATATAGAGTGACAGCTTGGAATAGATATAAAATTTAAGTTTCTACACTTCACTGTGGGTTTGTGATGCACCTGTGTTGAACCAATGGGCGCTCAGCTTGATGTGTTTCTCGTCATCCTCTGTCAGCCACAGTCAGGCGCAGTTGGTGGGGAGCTCGTTGCTGGACCTTCCTGTCGGGTCTGTTTGAGGAGTGGTTCTCCCTGTTGTTCCTGTGAGGTGATCGGGAGCGGCTCCTCTCGTGGCGTCCCGAGTGAGCAGAGGACTGGTGATGTCTTCCAGCAGGGACCTGAGAAGAGATTTCACAGTTACTGGTTCCAGTGCCCTGTCAGTGTTTGGGCCCTAAGCCCTCCATATTAAATTGTCTGGATGGGCCTGTCACTGACAATACACATCAGTGGAAAACTAACCTGCAAATTAAATATGGCTGAATTTGTGTGCCGTATCCTCCAGACTGCTGCATTTTTCACTAAGTAGGGATGCCGCTAGTTATTAAGACTAACTTTCATATTTATTTCAATGTATTAGAGCAGCACAAATTAACTCGATCATCTTGGCTATCGTCAGCAACAGGATTTTGCTTAACACGTTCACTGCCAATGACGTGTTTTTACGTCAAACAAAATCCAACCGTTCACTGCCAATGACGTGTTTTTACGTCAAAAAAAATCGATTTTGTTTTTTTGACGGTGGGATGTGCATCTAACCCTTTTACATCTCTTATATAAGTATTGGACGTGTACAACGTGTACAACCCATTCCACCGACCCACTAAGTGGCGACAGTGCTTTCCTGACTAGAGGAAGGCAAGCAAAAAGCAGTGTGACGAAGCCATTCTCATGAAAATGGTTTGGCGAAAACGCTTTCGTTTTCGCGCTGATTGCTGGCGATGCGGGATTGCAAATTTGCATAATAGATTATGGGTGGAACACACTTTGAAACACGCAGCATAAATATGACCAGAATCGCAAAAGCTTCATCAAAGCTCTCAACCAAAACTCCAAGAAGCGAGCGAGTCCATCCAGACTTCCTCAAACAGCGGCCGCGCAGACAGGCAGCAGCAGCAGCAAAGCAGTGAGACTGGTGACAAGCTTGTGACACGGCCGCTGCAGCCAAGAAGAACGCCCACGGAGGGAGGAGTTGGAAGCAGAGGGGGGTTTCCTGCTGTTATGGAGGAAATTACTGTTCAAAACTATTGTTTAGATGTCTGACGTCTTACTGATGCCAAAAATGAATGGTTAAAGTGACTGTTCTATCGAATTTCACAAAAAGCCGTTTATCTCTGAATAATTTTTCTGACGCTGAAACCATGCTGTATTCAACTGCTAATGCTTACATAACTACTAACTCTACAAACTAACTCTTTTAGACAGAGAAAGCACACATTCTATTAGTTCTTTTGAGATATTGTGTGTTCACAAAATCTTAGCAGAAAAGAATCCTCGGGTCTTGAAAGATGAGCCAGAATCCTCAAAAAAACCCTCTGGCAGAACCTACCTACAGTAAAAAAAAAACGTCTGGCAGTGAATGTGTTAAGAAAATTATATTATGAAATTTTAATATGTGGACTGGAATTCCCTGCATGCAGTGTAAAACAACTTGAACTAATGCTTACATCTCCGCCACCATCCTGCCCCGCCCAGAACACCATGAAGCCAGGGAAGCAGCTCCTGAGCGAGAAGAGCTTTGGTGTGGCGGTTTGCTGTTTGTGTTTAGTTAAGATGCTGCTCAGCATTTTTAGATTAAAGGCCCATTCACAACTAGAATGTTTACTATAAAGACGCTTTTTGAAAAAGACCATCACCTTTTGGGATTAGCGCTAAGGCTGTTTACTGACCTGGAAGCTAGTTTGCTAGTTAGCTTTTGCTTGCATGATGCTAAGAAAATAGCATAATCTCTTGGCCACCCTGACTGCAAAATGCGGTATTATCCTATGTTTTCAATATGAGCAGGGTTTAACCACATGTGTCTCCAGTAGCCTGTTGAAAGCCATTTAGCCACGGTGAAGTTACAGGTGTTTCTTTCAACCCCATGCTCTCAACATGGGCTCCAGGGGACTTGACTCTTTGATCCACAGTAGGCTACAATAGATTTGGTGTGCAGAGTCACCTACTGCTAAAAACTTGGTGGCCATTAGCACCATTAGCTCTGCTCTCATAAGCACAATCATCTCATGAAAGCACCATCAAACATGTTCTCTGCCATTTCCTCTCTTTTGCAGCAATCCATCAACCCAAATCCATTGACTATGTTGTTATTTACTTTAGAGAGCAAGTCAAGTAAAAGCACGTCGCTAAAGTCATCATGGTCCATTTTTTCTCTGAATATTTGGTGCTGATATTGTTGGTAGTGTGAACGCTCTCTCTTCTCTACTCCCCTCTCTTCTCTCCTCCCCTCCCCTCCCCTCTCCTCCTCTCCTCTCCTCTCCTCTCCTCTCCTCTCCTCTCCTCTCCTCTCCTCTCCTCTCCTCTCCTCCCCTCTCTCCTCCTCCCCTCTCTCTCCCCTCCTCTCCTCTTCTCTGTGCAGGAGGTGCAGGTACGTATGGGCGAGACGGAGCAGCTGTATGCAGAGGTGGCTGAGGTGGCGGTGCTCCAGCAGCATTGGCTCCACGACACTCTGGCCGTCTACAGCATGTTCAGTGAGGTCAACGCCTGTGAGCTGTGGATCGACGAGGAGGAGCAGTGGCTGGACAAGATGGAGATCCCCGAGAGGCTGGAGGACGTGGAGGTGGTGACACACAGGTTAGTGTGTTACAAACTGACTTTTGTATCCAAGAGTGGATACTATGACTGTCCCATTATATTCCAAAATGCCCTTCCCTGTAGGTTCGAGAGCCTGGACCAGGAGATGAACAGCTTGATGGGAAGGATCCTAGATGTCAACCAGATAGTCCAGCAGCTCCTGGATGGAGGTCATCCGTCTTCTACAGAGCTCAGAGGCTGTCAGGACCACCTCAGCTCCAGGTACTGACCTCACACTGGCCGCCCACTCTGGGTCTTTAAAGCGTTCGGCTCTGGGCAAAGCGTCGGACCGCAGGCCGCCCAGTGTGGGTCTTTAAAAAGCATATTGGCCTAAGCAAATTAATGGGTCGCGACTTAATGACTAAGGAAAAATGTGGGTCATGAGGCTAGACCAGTTGAGAACCACTGCTCTAGGTGGTATTGTTTCTAAGCTACAGCTAATTAAATTAAGATTTTGCCAGATTTTTCTAAACCCCATTCAAGTCAATGGTGGAGAAAATGGCACTTAATCGCGAATAGCACCCAGAATGCCCAAAATGTTTGGCAGATCGAAAAATAGGAGTTTATAGATTGTGCCTTGCTTTCAGAAAGCACAATAGTAGAATGTGAATGACTCTTCTCCCTCCCTCTATCCCGTCAGGACCTGGACTCGTTCCTGACCTGGCTGGTCCAGACTCAGACGGCTGCAGCCTCGGACCAGCTGCTCTGGAGGAGGCGGAGCCTCGGACCAGCTGCTCTGGAGGAGGCGGAGAGACTCATCAACAAACACGCCGCCCTCAAAGAGGAGATCGGACGGTGAGCTGCTGAGGGGCGGAGCCACGGCTGTGGTGACTTCAAGAAAACTACATTACAAAACACAGCATATTGTGTTGACAATTGAAACAAGGAAGTGCACACAAAGCATCAAGGTGTCAGGCAGCTGAAAGTAACATCAAACTAGACTAGACTAGAGGTATTGAAATGAGTAATGTATCAAAACATACAACATTTATAGTAAACATGTTATCCCCCACCAGTGATGTAGTTCCACCCTTGGGTCAGTCCCATTCATTGTCAATGCCGCCCCCTAGTGGCACAAAGTCAACATTACTGTTTGACTGAACAATCTGACAGATGGATCCATAGCCCCCTTTAGTTCATGCATTAACATCATGCATCATGACACAAATGGGACAAGATGTCACTTAGTTTCCTCAGTAATAGTAATGACATATTCCCATTAGCTATTGCCTCTATGCCGGTCTACCTAAAACCATTGCTATCTTTCTAAAGGACATACAAAGAGAAAACACAATCTAATGTCTCTGTGGACCCGGACATGTATTTTAATCCCATGAGTAAAAGTCCTGCAACCAGGCTAAACCGTAACTAGACACAATCTGGATGAGAGAAATGTGTTAGGGCCAGGTGTAAAGGCAAGTGGTCCTGTGTCCGGCAGGTATGAGGAGGACTACCAGTGTCTGCAGGTGGTGAACGAGCTGTTGGAGTCCGAGGAGGCTCCTCTGCTGCACGCTGCCCTGCAGCAGTGGCTCCAGAAGCTCCACGTCGGCTGGAACAAGCTGCTGGAGATGTGGGAGAGCAGGAGGGAGGTGCTGGTCCAGGCTCACATCTTCCACCTGTTCCTGTGGGATGTCAAACAGGCCGAGTCCTTCCTCAACAACCAGGTGAGCCATACAAGATTAAGATTCAACCGGACGGACAAACCCCGTCTTTATTTGTCACAAACACCGTGGCATGCACACATGCACGGTGGCCAGTACACACACACACATGCTTGTGAAATGTGTCCTCTGCGTTTGACCCATCCTGGCTCGTCCTCCTCCATGGTCAGGCCAGGAGCGCTGGGCAGCTGCAGTGAGAAGACCAACTTCCACCGCTGGTCAGATGATGATCTTCTGCATGTTTTTAGTTGGGAGTTATATATGGAGGAATCCCAGGGAGCACGGGGAGAACATGCAAACAAACGGACAGCAGGGGCCCATAAAGGAAGTGCCTCCAGACACGTGTTAAAGGGCCACTTTGCCCATATTCAACCAGCTTTGTATCATGACAAAATCAGTAGTACTGTATATGCAAATGAACAATCAGTAATACTGTATATGTATGTATCATGACAAAATCAGTAGTACTGTATATGCAAATGAACAATGTTTAACTTCCCTCCATGTCGTCTGGACCCAGAGCTCCTTGTTCATTTGCAGAACTTCCTGGACCATTATGATGTCATGTGGGGATGCTATTTGGTGATAGTGATGTATTAGGCCCTTTTCACGGGGGCCATTTTGTGTGGAAAAGGCAGGATAAACACAGGTGCAAGCAAAACACTAATGAGGGTTTCCAACTTCCAATCATGGAAAAGGAGAGAGCTAAAAAGTAGTACTAAAAGCTAAACATGAGCATGCTGTGTGTGTTTACTGATGCCACGTTACTAAGCCAATAATAATACAGCATCAAAGTCCAAAAAAGCTTTGGGTAAAGTGGAAATAAGGCAACAACAATGTGAGTGATGCTGTTTTACTGGAGGTCATAGAGGTGGGAGGTTTTACTGGCTCTGTCCACACGCTCCCATAATCATTTTATAATGGTTACGTTTCCCAACTGTCCCTGTTCAGCTGTGTGCTCTTTGTGTATGAATTGGCTGTCTGACTGCAGCAGAGCTTCATAGAGATACACTGTGTTGACTGCTTGCCTGGATGGCCTGGGTGTGGCTGGCTCAGTTCTGCCACACTCTGTCCTCAGAGAGACAGGGAGAGAAAGGGGGGAGAGAGAGAGCTAGAACATCACTGTGCAGCATCTGACTGGAACATCCATCTGTGTGTGTGTATGTGTGTGTGTGCGTGTCTCTTTTTGTAACAGTATCCGTGCATTATGTGATATTAGAGCAGGGCCGGACATGCAGCATCTTCTAGTAACTCTAGATCTACGCTGTAGCTTCACGATAATGTGTACCCTGGCCACCTGCCACTGCTGAGAAGTGTGTGTGTGTGTGTGTGTGTGTGTGTGTGTGTGTGTGTGTGTGTGTGTGTGTGTGTGTGTGTGTGTGTGTGTATGTGTGCGTGTCTCTTTTTGTAACAGTATCCGTGCATTATGTGATATTAGAGCAGGGCCGGACATGCAGCATCTTCTAGTAACTAGATCTACGCTGTAGCTTCACGATAATGTGTACCCTGGCCACCTGCCACTGCTGAGAAGTGTGTGTGTGTGTGTGTGTGTGTGTGTGCGTGTGCGTGTGCGTGTGCGTGCCCGCGTGCGTGTGTGTGTGTGTGTAGCTAAAATTATTTGTCAACTTTATTCACAGGATATTCCAGATCTAACAGAATACTGTATCGAGTCAATTATACGTCTGATTGGCTAGATATGTCCATTATTTTTCAATTACAAATAGGAATAGATCAAAAAACAGATACAAAAAGTTTGCAACCCATAATTTACAAGATTTTATCTAGGGATGTCCGATATTATCGGCCTACCGATATTATCGGCCGATATTAGCATAAAAAAAATCGATATCGGAAAATATCGGTATCGGTTTTCATGCCGATTTTTTTTTTTTTTTTTTTAATACAGGGGGAGTCTCACTGTGAGCAATGCTCTCTTTTTCAGGAGCGCCCTGTTCACATTCACACACACATTCATACCTGGAAGCTGACCAGTACAACCACAGTCTGATCTGCTGGCCACTGAGCAGCTCCACTGGAGCGGTTGGGGTTAAGGGCCTTGCTCAAGGGCACCTCAGTGGTGGTAATGAGGGAGGGGCAAGCGCTGCCTTTTCACTTTCCCCACCCAGATTTATCCTGCCGGTCCCGGGGATTGAACCGACGACCTTCTGGTCACAAGCTCGCTTCTCTAACACTTACAACTTTAACACAACATGCATATTATATATTAAACTCTTCAGCTACATTAAGCTACATTATGTAACTTGTTACGTGAAATTTTGGTGGAAAAAAAGCCCGCTTATATCGGTATCGGTTGATATCGGTATCGGAAATTAAGAGTTGGACATTATCGGATATCGGATATCGGTAAAAAAGCCAATATCGAACATCCCTAATTTTATCTTAGTTGTGAAGCATTTTTGGAAAAAATGGAGTGATATGAATACAATGCAGTTATACAATAAAACATCATATTGCAATTACTGTATTTATTTGACAGATTATTGCAGTTTCTGATTTTCATTATAATTCCAGTGTAGTTTTAGCACAATGTGGGAACATCTGTTTTTTAACCTCCTCCTGATGACCGATCTCATATTATTTATTTTGCTGGGAAATAAGTAAATAATTTAGGGAAGTTTGTTTGCCAGACACTTCTCACTCTGTTCTTCTCCTCCCCATTGTGTGTATTATGACATAGAATACAAAATGCCTATAATCCGTAGCAGTCTTTGGGAAGTTAATATCACAATATAATATGACTTCAACACATTTTCCAGACCTATAGATGAGTCTGTGTCTGTTTACGACATACAAACCAAGATCAGAAGATACAGAATCGCAGTGGTAAGCGCTGTCGCCTCACAGCTCGAAGGTCCTGGGTTCGATTCCCACCTGGGACGTTGTGAACGCTGAAGGAATGCGTGCCCGTCCGCATGTCCTCGAGTGCCCACCGCCCGGGTGGGGTCGTCAAAAGGGCCTTTCTGTGTGGAGTTTGCATGTTCTCCCCGTGCCTCCCGGGGGTTTCCTTCATATCGGAACCCCTCACCAAAACATGCAACATCCTGGTTGCTAATGTGGTTCCTGCTCTGGTCTTAAAGGCGCCGGTTCAGAGGGAGGGGAACTGGTTGGAATAGCGTGACCCTCCCACGTGCTATGTCCTACCGGTGAAGCTTCCTCTGTCAGGTGAAAAGAAGCGGCTGGCTAACTGCCCATGTCTCGGAGGAAGCATGGAGCCAGTTTTGGCTTTCCCCAGATCAGCAGAGGGTGGAGTAGCAACCAGGATAAATAAATTAAATTAGCACTAATGGAGGATAAAAATGGAATAAAAAATCGGGGGGGGGGGGGGGGGGGGGAGAAGATACAGAATCACAGATCTGGCAGTCTGCATTGTTTCCAGACTCAGTATCACACACAGAGCAGTTTGCTTTCTGAAATATTACAAGGTATTGCTGTCCAGACTCCTCCTCGTGTGTGTGTGTGTGTGTGTGTGTGTGTGTGTGTGTGTGTGTGTGTGTGTGTGTGTGTGTGTGTGTGTGTGTGTGTGTGTCTGTGTGTCTGTGTGTGTGTGTCTCGTGCTTGCCTGCCAGGGCATGTGTCTCTTTAGGTTTGCTAACCAATCTCTACCAGGGACCCAGCTCTTCACATTAGCCTGGAAGGCCAAATGCAGAACCAGCGTTATCACCATGGCAATCAGTCTTACCGGGAGTACGGTGGCGCAGTCGGTAGCGCTGTCGCCTCACAGCTAGAAGGTCCTGAGTTAAATTCTCGCCTGGGACGCTGTGGATGCTGGAGTTGTGACCCCCCCCATATCTTCAGTGCCTACTGCCCAGGTGGACATCTCGTCGAAAGGGCCTTTCTGTGTGGAGTTTGCATGTTCTCGCCGTACCCCCCAGGGGGTTCCTCCGTACATAACCCCCCACTAAAAACATGCAGAAGATCGTCATCCGACCAGTGACGACAACATCCGAAGTTGGTCCCCGGGCGCTGGAAAGAAAAAGCGACCACTGCTCCTGGCCTGCCCCTCGGAGGAAAGGACAAGCCAGGATGGGTCAAATGCAGAGGACAAATTTTACCGGCCACCGTCAGCATGAGTGTGTTGTAGTGTTCGTGTGACAATAAAGACGGGCTTCCGTCTGAAATCGTGTTTAAAATCTTCTGGACAAGTAGTTATAGCTAATTAAACTCTTGGCAGTGTGTTTTGTGAGAGAGAGTTTATGTGTATGATCTCTTCAACCGACTGAAAACCGATATTTTGCATCAATTCTTTACGCTATATATTCCACTTTGAGTATTTTGATGCCAAAACATTCCCCAAACTTACAGTACAAGGATCAGTACATATCTATGTCCTTATTTCAGTGCCTGTATGGACGCCCGACCAAGCCGGAGGTAACACGGGCTCGAACCTGAGACCCTCGTGTTGGTAGGCAGATAGTCTGAATCAATGCTGAGAAGCAAGCTGCAGGTATAAGCTCTGCCATTGGCTCTGACCATTTCAGTCGGAGCGAAGGGAAATCCCTTTCCATTCCCTGCCTGTCCGCTCTCAAATGCCTCTGCTGCTGTGAAACAACAACAACAATGCTAGCTAGCAAGCTAGCAACCTACACAGAAAATGACAAAGTCTTGACGAAGATTTGGATGTCCAATAAAGCAGGCCTGCTTGGTACTTTCAGTGGCTGTTCTAAAGATAACAGAGCATTTTCTTTTCCCGCTCTACCAGAATGAGAGTGAGTTCAGCCAGACTCTCTCCTGCACTGGTACAGCACCAAATGAAGTGTGGAGATAGTCTGGCAAGTGAGACTAGTAGGCAGGGAATGATCTCCATACCTTAACTGTATGTTTTCCCTGACCTTGCTCCTCCAGGAATCGGCCCTGGCCCACGTGGAGCTGCCCACCACAGTGGAAGCCACCATGAAGAAACACAAGGACTTCACCACCACCATGGAGCTCAACCTGCACCGCATCAAGGCTGTGATGGAGGCCGGGGAGAGCCTGATCAGCCAGAGCAACATCTACTCCCAACGCATCAGGGAGCGCGTCGACACGCTCGCCAACAGGTACGACTGGCCTGCATGCAGAAAACACATGGAAAGGAGGATGTGTCATCATCATTAAGTTGGATAGTGAGCAAGTTGGAGCAAAACATGAGGCTTTGCACCGCAAAATCTTTGATTTATCAAAAAGTATTGAAAAGTTGAATAGTATGACAAAGCTTCAAAATGTTGCATCCAAATTGGTCAGGCCTTTATCAGTAAGGGAATATTTCAATATCCAGCAAAATAAAATAAAAACTATTTTATTTATTGTTATGGGCAGTGCAGACTTCATTCAAGGGTTGAGGTCTCCGCTTTGACCGCTTTGTGTGTGCGTGTGTGTGTGTGTGTGTGTGTGTGGGTGCGTGTGTGTGCGTGTGTGGGTGCGTGTGTGTGCGTGTGTGTGCGTGTGTGTGTGTGTGTGTGTGTGGGTGCGTGTGTGTGTGTGTGCGTGTGTGTGTGTGTGTGTGTGGGGGTGTGGGGGTGCGTGCGTGCGTGGGTGCGTGCGTGTGTGTGTGTGCTGCAGTGGGGGTTGGGGTGTTTATGTAGGTATATGGGGGGTAGGGTAGGCTTTGGTGTGCGTTTGCAATAGCAATATGGAAAGCCATATGGTTTTTGAATTCAATTAACAACACAATATATTATGTGAGGTGCTTTGATAAACAGTAGGGGTCTTCAACCTTTTTCAGCCCAAGTACCCCTTGGTTGACAGCGAAACTGAGGGACCCCCTACGATTTGAAATAAAATTGTTACATTTTAGGTGTGGCCTATAATTAAGCAATATAGCATGAGAGCCAGTGTGTTGTGAAGAATATATCCCACTCGGCCTGCGGCCTCGTGGGATAACAGCTGATCAGGGGGATATATTCCACAACACACGCAGCTCGAGTGCTATATTGCTTTTATAAAACGGTTTCCAAGTATGATAATATAATAATAATAATAATACTATAAGTCCGACTCCGACTGGCATGTCATTCTGATAGAGTCAGTTGAAACACTACTGTAAGGCGGGACCGCAAGAACATGCGGGTGATTTGATTGGATCGTTCTGGAGACTGAAGTTGACATTGGCCAATCCTGGCGCTTGCTGAGTAGCTGAGAGCTTTCTGGAATCCCCGACAGGCAGCTCCAGCGCAGCGTTGCATTCTCAGCGCTTGCTGAGAAGCTGAATGCTTTCTGCAAAGCCGACACCAACTAACGTTACGGGGTTAAATGCGGGGTTAACAGCCTTTCTTTTGCAAAGAAGACATTAGCCCGCATCTATTCTTGTACAAAACATCATTTTCTGCGAAGTATTAGTAAAGTTATAAGCGAAGATCGATTCACAAGGATCTGACAGCTGTCTCCGCCATTTTTTTTTCTACGTTGTCATTTGAGGTAAGCCTTATTATTACTCTCTTAGTAAGAGAGTTGCCATGGCAACCAATAACCCATGGCCATGGGTTATTGAACTCGGTTACTGGAATTATACAATGGCTGTGAACCAATCAGATTGCTTGATTTGAGAGAGCCGTTTTATAATAACATTTATAATCCAGCGCACATGAGGATATCAGGGTTTGACACTTCTTTTTATTAATAGATTACATTAAAAAAGCAAGGAGTAAACAATCCGTTTCGAACATACTGTAGATTAATCAGATTTGCTTTATAGATCATTTTTGTCAAAAGTAGCTTATTATTGCCTATTAATGCTGAGTTTACTCAATATTAGGCTGCTCAGTATTATTTTATTTTTTTAATATTGTTTTTTTTCACAAACTACTTTGACAAAAATTGGCGGAACTCCCTGTTGAAGACCACTGACCTACAGTATGTTGTCTGTGGGTATGTGCAGGTACTGATCATTTTTGACAAACGTCAACCAATTCCATCTGAGACCATAATTGCAGCACAGCGCCAGACTACAGCCTTTTTTACATAGTGATTTTGTGGATTTGAGGTTTTTCAGTTACATTTTTCAATTCATGTGAGCTTCTGACACCATGTGACACAAAGTTTTAACAACTTGGATTAGTTTTGTAAAGTAGCTAATTTTCAGAAATATAAATTCACATTTTTCACTTTAATTCACTACATGTGCCAAGTGACCCATATAAAAAAAGGCAGTGCAAATCAGTTACCAATGGGGTCTCTAAAGAAGATGGTAAACCATGTACGGTAGCCTAATGCACAAAAAAGTAGTTATTTGCTATAAATAGTAAATAGTGACATGATTTATAGCAAATAAATATCTTATTTCATGCATTATATGATTTCCCACCTTTTCTGTTGGATAAATGATAAAATCACATTGTCACAATAGAGATGAGGATGCTCATTAGAACAATTTCAAAATATCATTAGGTTGTAAGTAAAATGGATGCTGACTTTTTATTCCAAAAACAGAGAACATGCTGGAAAGTGAGTTTTGAAAGCCAGAGAGCTGTCAGAGCAGCTGATCAACAACCCCATCTTATACAGTACAGGTACAATTTAGTGCTATGGGACAGTATAGATCTTAGTTATTTTACCTTTGAACTAAGTCCCCTGTCTGTCTGTCTGTCTGTCTGTCTGCCTGTCTGTCTGTCTGCCTGTCTGTCTGCCTGTCTGCCTGTCTGTCTGTCTGTCTGTCTGTCTGTCTGTCTGTCTGTCTGTCTGCCTGTCTGTCTGTCTGTCTGTCTGTCCCTCTCTCAGGGGGAACCAGAACTGGCCCAGCAATGGCTGGAGAAACTCAACGACATGTGGGAGCTCCAGAGGTTTCAGCAGGACTGTCACGAGGTATGAGACCCACACATGCGCACTGCAGGCTGGTGACAGGGCTATGAAGGCTTGACACTGAGGGGAGAATTACAGCAGTTTAGCAGCATTTTTCATAGGGAAAGAGTGAACAGGATGGCAAGCCTTTTGGTTAAAGCATCGATTGTAAAGAAAAGTGGACGTAGTGAGTGTGACATCACCCATACTGCCCTACAAAGGAGAAAGCCAGTAACTCACCAGAGTGCAAAGCTGAGAAAAATGACTTTAAAGTTTTCTTGTCGTCCAGACAAAATAGTTGCAGGCAGATCATTAAATATGTGGCAATTCTTTGTTTTTTTAGTCAAGTTATTTATCCATATAAACATATTTAGCTAAATCTTGACCTTTGACCTTCATTTGGGAGTTACTGTATTCCTCCTTTGCATGCCTTACGAAAAAGCATGGGGTTATACCAAAGTGAAGGGCAGTAAGTCAAATTTTATCTCATCTTTTTAGTTTTAAAAAGCAGTATAATGACAAATATAATAACATCCTTAGTCTGATGATGATATAAGATGAAATTGCACTTTTTACTGTTATTCATTACATTAATATTATTATATAATAACATTTGTTATCATATTTGTATGCAAGTATGTTTGTGATATTCCAAGTATCTTTTTAAATCAAATTATTTCAATTGTTTTTGGATATTTTTGAACATTTGAAGCAACTAATAATTATATTCTAATAAAATAATATCACACTGATTGCTTAATTTTAATGCTTCAGTTAAACAGTTAAATTCAGATAAGTGACATTGATATGATTGATTGATATGATATGAGTAAAAGACAAATACATTTCAAATGAGTAACAGTTGAAATGTTTGTCACCTTTGTCACCAATGACAATCACAGTAACTTTGAGGCGCGAAAAATAGAGTGATGCAAAACAAAGGGCACGGGACAGTAACTCAATTTCAGCACAGCTAAACAAAAGAGGAGTACAGTAACTTGAGTTACAGTGATTGGCCTTGGTTTCACTAGGGCTTTTTTGAGTTACTGCAAATACGACCCCCTATTTTCTCCAAAACACAACACATTTGAGACAAGATATTTTTCCACATGACAAAGGACGTCTTTAATGTCACAAAAATGATAATAACTCATTTTTGACAAAAAATGAGTTACTGCCCTTCTCCTTTGTAGGGCAGCATACATGTAGGTTTCTGAAGGGCCGTTTTGAAGCCAAACGTTGGTGTCTACAAGCACTGCCATGTTGACATGTTTTGGAGCTGGAGCAGCCATGAGCGAAGCTGAGGGTTTGCCAGAGTTTTATAACCATTGTATCCCATTAATGATGCAATTATTTAGACACATCTTAGAAGAAGTGAAATGAGCTACTAAGACCATCATCTTGTCGTGACTAGGCAGACCGGGCAAAAACAAACAAAATAGCAGACAAGGTATTTTACTGAGAGTCCAAGTATTTACAATGGGCTCTCTGGCCAGAATGTGCAGAGAAGAGTGAGCTTGGCTTGTGGAGGCTGAGGCTGGTTGCAGCATGGATGAAAGGGTGGAGCCGCTCTGGGCAGAGGAGGACTTGAGGTCCCAGGTTGGAGGCTGAGGCTGGTTGCAGCATGGATGAAAGGGTGGAGCTGCTCTGGGCAGAGGAGGACTTGAGGTCCCAGGTTGGAGGCTGAGGCTGGTTGCAGCATGGATGAAAGGGTGTGTGATGACGTTGCACAGAAACCCATCTATTGAGTTCATAACCTGTTGAGCATTGGTTAGAGGACAGCTATAAAAATGTGTGCTGTAAACAGAAATCCATTCTTCAATTTTAATCCAAAATAATGCAACTTCCGGACACGATACATTTTGCCGCAATACTGTATCGATATTTCAGAAAAATATACCATATCTATTTTTTTGCACGGCCGTGTGTTCAGTAATATAATAAGAATACTTTTTATTTCAGTGCCTTCAGTAAGACACTCAACACTCGGTAGTTTTGACTCAATTTGTCCACTTATCAGTTATCAATATAAAGTGATGTACATATTATTACACTACCTGGGTGGTGTACAGCGTGTTGTATTTTTAGCTCTATATTTAAATTTTCAGTAAATTATGTAGAGTATTGCAATATATCGCAATATGTATTGTATCGCAATGTATCGTGATACAATCGTATCGCGACCCATGTATCGTGATACGTATCGTATCGTGAGGTCCTTGCCAATACCCAGACCTATATGTGTAATATATTAAGTGTTCCTCTGTGCTCTATGAGGCCATTTAGAGGCCATTTACACCTGGCGCTAACATGCGTTTCTGTGATCAGATTGTATTTGATCACTTCAACCTGATTCCATTTACACCTGGCGCTAACATGTGTTTTCTGCAATCTGATTGCAATCTGACTGCAGAAATTGTTGTCCTCTCAATCCGCATAAAGTTGCTGTATCCAGATTGAGAGGACACATTGCATTTACACTTGTGTTCAATGTGTACACAATGCATCCCTGACCACCTCCGGAGGTGGTTTGGCCGATCAGATTGCAATCCTTCAATGCGTTTTGGGGGTGTTTACACCTGGCATTTCAAGTGATAAAACACAATGTGATTGCAATCTGATCACAGAAAACACATGTTAACGCCAGGTGTAAATGGCTGCTAATGCATAAGCTCCAGCGCACACATCATTTACATATCATTCACATATCATTTAACTACAACGGCCAATCATCATTTTAACAACCTGTTTTCTCGATTTCTTAAAGGTTTGTAACAGAGGTGACAGGTTCTAGACTAGTAGCCTAACACAATACAGGGCTATTCAGGACAGGGTTTCATTTGAAATAGTACATTAAGGATTGTGTCATTTGTGTCTATTTGTGTTTTCAGCAATCTGTCCTGGCTGCTCTGTGATGGAGGTAAAGTCACAACTTAGCGTTTCACTTATTGGAGCTCCTTCATCCCAACAGCCGTCCGTATTCCAAACAAACAATGAAAGACTTTCACACACTGTCATATTTGCACGTTGCCACATGCACTTTTACTTACTTTTAGCTCTAATCGTATGTATGTTTTTAACCCTTATGTCTGTTTATTTGTTTTTGTCGTTTCTACCCAGTTTTCTCATGTTTCTAAGCTGACATAATAAATAAATGTTAATATATATATATATATATATATATATATATATATATATATATATATATATATATATATATGATATATATACACACACACACACACACACACACACACACACACACACACATACATACATGCATACATATATAATATAAACATATATGATGATCTTTGACAGGAGTTGATAGGTTCATAGTTAACCCACTTCACAGGCTGAGAGCCAGTCTTGTTGTTAGTGCGACACCTAGTGGCCAAACATCAAACTCGGCGTCCCTGTAATAGACCAAATCACCGTGACGTCACCATGTAAACAAATTTACTTCCGGGTACCACTTGGGGAAGGCGGCAGGTTTAAATGTGCGTGTTGTCAAATAAATGCTGTCAAACCCTCTCGTTGTTTTCGGCCGACTACTTTCAATTTAAATGGTTAAACGGTTGGTAAACATGCTTGTCCGACGTATCTAGCCTTTCTTCTGTGTTTGTTTTATGTAGTGTTAGCTAGCTAATAATGTTTGTTTGTCTGTCAAACTCGCTGTTTTGCAGACTCATTAACGTAGAAGAGCCTGGTGACGCGAGGTTACGTTAACGTTACAAACAGAGCTACTGACGCCACGTTAATTTAATTTAGCGTCAAGTCTACTCTGGTCTGGTCCAACAGGTAAATTAGCTAGTCTGGTCGTTAGTGAAAGTGTTGTTATGAATGATATTAAACAACAACACAACACGGACGAACCATTTTTGTCTTCTTTGTCTGTTTTTGTCTTCAACACGTCAGTTTGTGCCGTCCACCGCCATTATAATGTGTGGACCCAGGGGTACCCGGAAGTAAATGTAAACATCCAGGTGATTTGGTCTATACAGTACTTTTGAGTTCAGGCTCTGGCAGTCTTTTGAATGGCCCATGTGTCTTACATTGTGTTGCATCAGTATTCCTTGAAAAACACCCACTTCAAATGTATTCATACATTTTCCTCTCATGTTCTATTTATGATAGAGACAGACAGCACTTTGCCCAGGCCATCGCCATTCTGAACACCCATGAAGGTGAGAGGTCTGCCCTCCACACATTACCCAAACATCTCTCTCTCTCACTCTCTCTCTCTCTCTCTCTCTCTCTCTCTCTCTCTCTCTCACAGATAGATTTAATTCACTATAAATAATATCACTTTATGTGGATATTCATATTATTTTCGTTATTTTTCAGGACTACCAGCGCATGTTGGATTTGATGAGGGACATCATTCTGGCCACAGACCTGGCTCACCACCTTCGCATCTTCAAGGACCTTCAGAAGATGGCTGATGGTGCGTAGTGTAGCAGTAATACAGTGAAGTGTCAATGAACAGCCGTATACATCAGCTGCTCTCAGCTTCTTTCACTCACAACCTCTACTTGAGTCCAAAACTGTGACACCAACACGTGGTCTTTATTTTCCTTCTTCACGTTATTTCATTAAGATTAGAAGTGTTTACTGAATTAGAAACTTTTGTGTTGTTGAAAATCATTTTGTGATGTTCCCAACGGTGCACCATGAGTATACCCATCTCTTCTGGGGATATATTGTGGAATTACAATATATACTGTACCAATGTTACCATTATGCTTTCCTACGTTTTGCTTCATCTTATTCTCATACCTCTGAAGTCAAACTCCAAAATCCCCTTGCAGTATCCATCCATGGCTTTCTTACCTTCTGATCATTTTATCTGACTAAGTTCCCCCTTCATAGTGTAAAGAGACAATGGGCTACATGCACAAGTCCACTACTTCCTGAAATGAGTACAGCTTCTTTATTTCCTGTCATCACTATTGGATGAAGTGATTAATGTCAGGTGTGCTGCAGTCACAACAGTCATCAGGCACACCTGATTCATCAGTTCATCCAATAGTGTAGGACAGGAAATAAAGAAGCTGTACTAATTTCAGGAAGTAAAGAAGTTGTGCATGTAGTCTATTGCTCAGTGCAGCCTTATGTAATATAATTGGCTATAACTTCCTGGCCAGTAGTTTGCTACGCCTGAATGCAATCAATGCTACATTACCGCGAGTGGAGCTGTCCTCAGTCGAATCAATTTTGAGCAGTTAAAGTGCTTCAATGACATGAATAACCTCTTAACTGGTGACTGCTTTACACCAGTGTGAAACATGTCAAACTTGCTCTACAGCACAATTAAACCAACACAGAACGACAGGCTGCTACTGGGTCTAAATTTCATTAAATATATAATTTCTTCTTACCAAACTACACGTGCCCAACACAACACAATCCCTTATTGTGGCGTTTAATTATTTTCTACTTTCTATTCATAGAAAGTCTTAGGAGCACATACATCTGAGTGTGGGACACTGAATACAATTTGTGATAATCAATTACTTTTTCAATCAGACATTTTATGGCAAAGCTAAAGCGTTTGTGCCAAAGGATAACTTAGATTCTGATAATAGACCTTATTCGCTAACCCTGACGCCACCATATTGTTGACATACCGTCCTGCGCGCACACAGCGCTGCAGCTGACAACTAGTAATAGCCTTATTGTCATTTCTGTTCCATTACAAAATAGCGATGGTAATGACAGCAATAAAAACCCCACAGTTGTTTGTATGCTGCCGTTAATGCCTGTAATAATAAACAAAAGAAAAAACGAGGTGAACAAACTTTGCTGTGAGGAGCTGTCAGAAAGTTTCACCTGTCTCTCCTAACTATCCACACCTCTCCTGTGCTGCTGACGTATCCTCCGTCTCGCTCCCTTCACGTCTGTGGACGGTAGAGATAGAAACAAACCACAGGGACTTTATTGCTGTCATTACTACAGCCGTGTGTAACGCATGTCACCATCCAAACACAACAGGAATGATACAGGTAACGATAACGGCGGCTAGCTTCCTATAAACGCTGCTCTCACATAGGCTGTCACTTAAAGCTGCAGCGCTATGTCAACAATATGGCGGCGGTGTGCGTGCCCGTACGTGAGTGACGTCAATCGAATAAGGTCTATAGCAGTATGGAAAAGTCAATTTTATTTATTTAACGCCAAATCATAACAAGTTATCTCGAGATGCTTTATAAATAGACGGTTTACAAATAGCTGTTCAGAGAAAGTGATTTATGATAGCGTGAACGACATTGTGTGTGTGTGTGTGTGAGATACAACCCAAAGAGTCGGACCCACCGCTCCATGCTGTTGTGCCTGTTGATGACATCATGTGACCTGTCAGACCAGACCAAGGGTTGGAAGACAACGCGCAAGATCGCTGTCAGTTCAAAGTCGACAGCAATGTCTATAGGAAGCGTTTGAGCCCAAAACATGACTCGTTTATTTTTTGGGTTTACGACAACAACAAAAAATTAGCTCAAAATAACTATTACTGTAAATTTTATTACACGCCACATTTTTTACATTACACCCCCCCCCCCCCCCCTTCATATCTTGTTTTGGAATGAAATTATTCCTATCTTAATCCAATGCTTTGCTTTCACTTCACAGCTCGCCGTGGGGCTGCAATAGGTTTATTTCAATTGTGGAAGCAAAATGGTGTGAGCCAAAGCAATGCTATATCAATGCTATCAGCACTCAGATATTTAGATCTTATTCCTGTGCACAGCCTACTATGGGGTTTGAACTACACTGTCTGACAAATATAGTTTATTCCACAATACAAATATTGCACATTATTATTACAATGATAATCATTTGAACAATTATCACTCTCATGATTAGTGTAATATCAGATAGTTGTATTGGGTTCAGAAAAATTTGTCTCTGGAGAACTATTTTCATTCTACTTCTACAGTGACACTAAAGTTACTTATGGCCCATTTCCACTGCAGGTAGTAGCGCGGTCCCGCTCCGCTCGACTTGATAAATGGTCTCATTCCACCGGTAAAAACTGTCCCAGCCCGGGTTGTATTGGCCTCGAGTCGTGCTACTTGTCGTACCTGCCTCGTCTGGGTTCTATTCTGTGAACCCGGTACCATACGGTGACGTGAAAACATTGTTGACGACTGATTGGTCAGGCAGAATCGTGTCAATGCAATGCTGCATACCAGTTTAGTGGGCTTACCTTCTCTTCTGTTATGTATATTTCCATCAGTCTTTTGTTTTGCTGCCTTCGCCTCTGGTGAAATAAAATCGCGGCGGTGATTTCAATTGTCTGAAAAAAGTCAGCTGCTCAGGAAGCTAGTTGAGTGCAGCGCTCCGCTAGGCCGCAGCGGGTCTTTGGTGAAGCCGCGGTCTTGCCTGGTCAGAAGCCGCCGGGGTACAGGCTTCACTCTGTTGCGCCTCTCCCGTCCGCGCGCAGCGCATGCCTGTGAGTTTGACTAACTACAAAGTGATATCCATTCTCCTGGCCGATTGTCACATTTGCCCATGTACACTGTAGGTCATTTAGAGGCACCAGTATTTCATAAACAGTTTAAAAGTTCTGTGGATGGATTTAATTGTAACGTTATGTTATAGCCTACTTCGGCTATTAGGCGGAGGACAGATATGCGGTCGCTATGACGACCAGCTGTGGGCGGGGGCAGATGAACGGCGGTCGAAGCAGAACATCCATCGGGCCGAAACGAGTAGAGCCGACTGGTGACGAGCTGTGCAGGGCAGTAAAATGTGGTGGAAATGAGCCATAAGCTACCGTAAATTCCGGACTATAAGCCGCACCTTTTTTCCCGTTTTTTGGCCTTTTTTGGCCCCTGCGGCTTATATAACGGTGCGGCTTATCTATGGATTTTTTCAAAAAAAAAAAAAAAAAAAAAAAAAAAAGCTCTTTTTTAGCACTCTTTCTAACTATAAATCCACTTCTGTTTTAATTTCCTCTCTTGCCCTCTTTTCACCACACTGTATGACACTGTATGACACTGTATGACACTGTGTGCACTGTAAATAACAACACAGGTGGTGTTGTGTTATGTTGTTTTGTTGAAATGTTAATAAATGGGAGCATACATATGGTAATTAAACATTAAAACACAATAAAAAAAAATAAAAAAAAACATTAAAACACCCGTGGCTTATAGTCCGGTGCGGCTTATATAAGAAAAAAATAGTCAACTTTGAAGGTGCGGCTTATACACCGGTGCGCCTTATAGTCCGGAATTTACGGTAATTAAACACAGTCCAACAGCGGTTTCTAAACAGATTAAAACATGCATTAGCGCCACCCACACTCACTGCTCAAATGACCCAGCCCTTCAGATTACTTATTTTATTGTTAATGTAGGCATTACAGGTGGTATTTATGTAAAATATAGAGTGACAGCTTGGAATAGATATAAAATTTAAGTTTCTACACTTCACTGTGGGTTTGTGATGCACCTGTGTTGAACCAATGGGCGCTCAGCTTGATGTGTTTCTCGTCATCCTCTGTCAGCCACAGTCAGGCGCAGTTGGTGGGGAGCTCGTTGCTGGACCTTCCTGTCGGGTCTGTTTGAGGAGTGCTTCTCCCTGTTGTTCCTGTGAGGTGATCGGGAGCGGCTCCTCTCGTGGCGTCCCGAGTGAGCAGAGGACTGGTGATGTCTTCCAGCAGGGACCTGAGAAGAGATTTCACAGTTACTGGTTCCAGTGCCCTGTCAGTGTTTGGGCCCTAAGCCCTCCATATTAAATTGTCTGGATGGGCCTGTCACTGACAATACACATCAGTGGAAAACTAACCTGCAAATTAAATATGGCTGAATTTGTGTGCCGTATCCTCCAGACTGCTGCATTTTTCACTAAGTAGGGATGCCGCTAGTTATTAAGACTAACTTTCATATTTATTTCAATGTATTAGAGCAGCACAAATTAACTCGATCATCTTGGCTATCGTCAGCAACAGGATTTTGCTTAACACGTTCACTGCGATTTTGTTTTTTTGACGGTGGGATGTGCATCTAACCCTTTTACATCTCTTATATAAGTATTGGACGTGTACAACGTGTACAACCCATTCCACCGACCCACTAAGTGGCGACAGTGCTTTCCTGACTAGAGGAAGGCAAGCAAAAAGCAGTGTGACGAAGCCATTCTCATGAAAATGGTTTGGCGAAAACGCTTTCGTTTTCGCGCTGATTGCTGGCGATGCGGGATTGCAAATTTGCATAATAGATTATGGGTGGAACACACTTTGAAACACGCAGCATAAATATGACCAGAATCGCAAAAGCTTCATCAAAGCTCTCAACCAAAACTCCAAGAAGCGAGCGAGTCCATCCAGACTTCCTCAAACAGCGGCCGCGCAGACAGGCAGCAGCAGCAGCAAAGCAGTGAGACTGGTGACAAGCTTGTGACACGGCCGCTGCAGCCAAGAAGAACGCCCACGGAGGGAGGAGTTGGAAGCAGAGGGGGGTTTCCTGCTGTTATGGAGGAAATTACTGTTCAAAACTATTGTTTAGATGTCTGACGTCTTACTGATGCCAAAAATGAATGGTTAAAGTGACTGTTCTATCGAATTTCACAAAAAGCCGTTTATCTCTGAATAATTTTTCTGACGCTGAAACCATGCTGTATTCAACTGCTAATGCTTACATAACTACTAACTCTACAAACTAACTCTTTTAGACAGAGAAAGCACACATTCTATTAGTTCTTTTGAGATATTGTGTGTTCACAAAATCTTAGCAGAAAAGAATCCTCGGGTCTTGAAAGATGAGCCAGAATCCTCAAAAAAACCCTCTGGCAGAACCTACCTACAGTAAAAAAAAAACGTCTGGCAGTGAATGTGTTAAGAAAATTATATTATGAAATTTTAATATGTGGACTGGAATTCCCTGCATGCAGTGTAAAACAACTTGAACTAATGCTTACATCTCCGCCACCATCCTGCCCCGCCCAGAACACCATGAAGCCAGGGAAGCAGCTCCTGAGCGAGAAGAGCTTTGGTGTGGCGGTTTGCTGTTTGTGTTTAGTTAAGATGCTGCTCAGCATTTTTAGATTAAAGGCCCATTCACAACTAGAATGTTTACTATAAAGACGCTTTTTGAAAAAGACCATCACCTTTTGGGATTAGCGCTAAGGCTGTTTACTGACCTGGAAGCTAGTTTGCTAGTTAGCTTTTGCTTGCATGATGCTAAGAAAATAGCATAATCTCTTGGCCACCCTGACTGCAAAATGCGGTATTATCCTATGTTTTCAATATGAGCAGGGTTTAACCACATGTGTCTCCAGTAGCCTGTTGAAAGCCATTTAGCCACGGTGAAGTTACAGGTGTTTCTTTCAACCCCATGCTCTCAACATGGGCTCCAGGGGACTTGACTCTTTGATCCACAGTAGGCTACAATAGATTTGGTGTGCAGAGTCACCTACTGCTAAAAACTTGGTGGCCATTAGCACCATTAGCTCTGCTCTCATAAGCACAATCATCTCATGAAAGCACCATCAAACATGTTCTCTGCCATTTCCTCTCTTTTGCAGCAATCCATCAACCCAAATCCATTGACTATGTTGTTATTTACTTTAGAGAGCAAGTCAAGTAAAAGCACGTCGCTAAAGTCATCATGGTCCATTTTTTCTCTGAATATTTGGTGCTGATATTGTTGGTAGTGTGAACGCTCTCTCTTCTCTACTCCCCTCTCTTCTCTCCTCCCCTCCCCTCCCCTCTCCTCCTCTCCTCTCCTCTCCTCTCCTCTCCTCTCCTCCCCTCTCTCCTCCTCCCCTCTCTCTCCCCTCCTCTCCTCTTCTCTGTGCAGGAGGTGCAGGTACGTATGGGCGAGACGGAGCAGCTGTATGCAGAGGTGGCTGAGGTGGCGGTGCTCCAGCAGCATTGGCTCCACGACACTCTGGCCGTCTACAGCATGTTCAGTGAGGTCAACGCCTGTGAGCTGTGGATCGACGAGGAGGAGCAGTGGCTGGACAAGATGGAGATCCCCGAGAGGCTGGAGGACGTGGAGGTGGTGACACACAGGTTAGTGTGTTACAAACTGACTTTTGTATCCAAGAATGGATACTATGACTGTCCCATTATATTCCAAAATGCCCTTCCCTGTAGGTTCGAGAGCCTGGACCAGGAGATGAACAGCTTGATGGGAAGGATCCTAGATGTCAACCAGATAGTCCAGCAGCTCCTGGATGGAGGTCATCCGTCTTCTACAGAGCTCAGAGGCTGTCAGGACCACCTCAGCTCCAGGTACTGACCTCACACTGGCCGCCCACTCTGGGTCTTTAAAGCGTTCGGCTCTGGGCAAAGCGTCGGACCGCAGGCCGCCCAGTGTGGGTCTTTAAAAAGCATATTGGCCTAAGCAAATTAATGGGTCGCGACTTAATGACTAAGGAAAAATGTGGGTCATGAGGCTAGACCAGTTGAGAACCACTGCTCTAGGTGGTATTGTTTCTAAGCTACAGCTAATTAAATTCAAGATTTTGCCAGATTTTTCTAAACCCCATTCAAGTCAATGGTGGAGAAAATGGCACTTAATCGCGAATAGCACCCAGAATGCCCAAAATGTTTGGCAGATCGAAAAATAGGAGTTTATAGATTGTGCCTTGCTTTCAGAAAGCACAATAGTAGAATGTGAATGACTCTTCTCCCTCCCTCTATCCCGTCAGGACCTGGACTCGTTCCTGACCTGGCTGGTCCAGACTCAGACGGCTGCAGCCTCGGACCAGCTGCTCTGGAGGAGGCGGAGCCTCGGACCAGCTGCTCTGGAGGAGGCGGAGAGACTCATCAACAAACACGCCGCCCTCAAAGAGGAGATCGGACGGTGAGCTGCTGAGGGGCGGAGCCACGGCTGTGGTGACTTCAAGAAAACTACATTACAAAACACAGCATATTGTGTTGACAATTGAAACAAGGAAGTGCACACAAAGCATCAAGGTGTCAGGCAGCTGAAAGTAACATCAAACTAGACTAGACTAGAGGTATTGAAATGAGTAATGTATCAAAACATACAACATTTATAGTAAACATGTTATCCCCCACCAGTGATGTAGTTCCACCCTTGGGTCAGTCCCATTCATTGTCAATGCCGCCCCCTAGTGGCACAAAGTCAACATTACTGTTTGACTGAACAATCTGACAGATGGATCCATAGCCCCCTTTAGTTCATGCATTAACATCATGCATCATGACACAAATGGGACAAGATGTCACTTAGTTTCCTCAGTAATAGTAATGACATATTCCCATTAGCTATTGCCTCTATGCCGGTCTACCTAAAACCATTGCTATCTTTCTAAAGGACATACAAAGAGAAAACACAATCTAATGTCTCTGTGGACCCGGACATGTATTTTAATCCCATGAGTAAAAGTCCTGCAACCAGGCTAAACCGTAACTAGACACAATCTGGATGAGAGAAATGTGTTAGGGCCAGGTGTAAAGGCAAGTGGTCCTGTGTCCGGCAGGTATGAGGAGGACTACCAGTGTCTGCAGGTGGTGAACGAGCTGTTGGAGTCCGAGGAGGCTCCTCTGCTGCACGCTGCCCTGCAGCAGTGGCTCCAGAAGCTCCACGTCGGCTGGAACAAGCTGCTGGAGATGTGGGAGAGCAGGAGGGAGGTGCTGGTCCAGGCTCACATCTTCCACCTGTTCCTGTGGGATGTCAAACAGGCCGAGTCCTTCCTCAACAACCAGGTGAGCCATACAAGATTAAGATTCAACCGGACGGACAAACCCCGTCTTTATTTGTCACAAACACCGTGGCATGCACACATGCACGGTGGCCAGTACACACACACACATGCTTGTGAAATGTGTCCTCTGCGTTTGACCCATCCTGGCTCGTCCTCCTCCATGGTCAGGCCAGGAGCGCTGGGCAGCTGCAGTGAGAAGACCAACTTCCACCGCTGGTCAGATGATGATCTTCTGCATGTTTTTAGTTGGGAGTTATATATGGAGGAATCCCAGGGAGCACGGGGAGAACATGCAAACAAACGGACAGCAGGGGGCCATAAAGGAAGTGCCTCCAGACACGTGTTAAAGGGCCACTTTGCCCATATTCAACCAGCTTTGTATCATGACAAAATCAGTAGTACTGTATATGCAAATGAACAATCAGTAATACTGTATATGTATGTATCATGACAAAATCAGTAGTACTGTATATGCAAATGAACAATGTTTAACTTCCCTCCATGTCGTCTGGACCCAGAGCTCCTTGTTCATTTGCAGAACTTCCTGGACCATTATGATGTCATGTGGGGATGCTATTTGGTGATAGTGATGTATTAGGCCCTTTTCACGGGGGCCATTTTGTGTGGAAAAGGCAGGATAAACACAGGTGCAAGCAAAACACTAATGAGGGTTTCCAACTTCCAATCATGGAAAAGGAGAGAGCTAAAAAGTAGTACTAAAAGCTAAACATGAGCATGCTGTGTGTGTTTACTGATGCCACGTTACTAAGCCAATAATAATACAGCATCAAAGTCCAAAAAAGCTTTGGGTAAAGTGGAAATAAGGCAACAACAATGTGAGTGATGCTGTTTTACTGGAGGTCATAGAGGTGGGAGGTTTTACTGGCTCTGTCCACACGCTCCCATAATCATTTTATAATGGTTACGTTTCCCAACTGTCCCTGTTCAGCTGTGTGCTCTTTGTGTATGAATTGGCTGTCTGACTGCAGCAGAGCTTCATAGAGATACACTGTGTTGACTGCTTGCCTGGATGGCCTGGGTGTGGCTGGCTCAGTTCTGCCACACTCTGTCCTCAGAGAGACAGGGAGAGAAAGGGGGGAGAGAGAGAGCTAGAACATCACTGTGCAGCATCTGACTGGAACATCCATCTGTGTGTGTGTATGTGTGTGTGTGCGTGTCTCTTTTTGTAACAGTATCCGTGCATTATGTGATATTAGAGCAGGGCCGGACATGCAGCATCTTCTAGTAACTCTAGATCTACGCTGTAGCTTCACGATAATGTGTACCCTGGCCACCTGCCACTGCTGAGAAGTGTGTGTGTGTGTGTGTGTGTGTGTGTGTGTGTGTGTGTGTGTGTGTGTGTGTGTGTGTGTGTGTGTATGTGTGCGTGTCTCTTTTTGTAACAGTATCCGTGCATTATGTGATATTAGAGCAGGGCCGGACATGCAGCATCTTCTAGTAACTAGATCTACGCTGTAGCTTCACGATAATGTGTACCCTGGCCACCTGCCACTGCTGAGAAGTGTGTGTGTGTGTGTGTGTGTGTGTGCGTGTGCGTGTGCGTGTGCGTGCCCGCGTGCGTGTGTGTGTGTGTGTAGCTAAAATTATTTGTCAACTTTATTCACAGGATATTCCAGATCTAACAGAATACTGTATCGAGTCAATTATACGTCTGATTGGCTAGATATGTCCATTATTTTTCAATTACAAATAGGAATAGATCAAAAAACAGATACAAAAAGTTTGCAACCCATAATTTACAAGATTTTATCTAGGGATGTCCGATATTATCGGCCTACCGATATTATCGGCCGATATTAGCATAAAAAAAATCGATATCGGAAAATATCGGTATCGGTTTTCATGCCGATTTTTTTTTTTTTTTTTTTAATACAGGGGGAGTCTCACTGTGAGCAATGCTCTCTTTTTCAGGAGCGCCCTGTTCACATTCACACACACATTCATACCTGGAAGCTGACCAGTACAACCACAGTCTGATCTGCTGGCCACTGAGCAGCTCCACTGGAGCGGTTGGGGTTAAGGGCCTTGCTCAAGGGCACCTCAGTGGTGGTAATGAGGGAGGGGCAAGCGCTGCCTTTTCACTTTCCCCACCCAGATTTATCCTGCCGGTCCCGGGGATTGAACCGACGACCTTCTGGTCACAAGCTCGCTTCTCTAACACTTACAACTTTAACACAACATGCATATTATATATTAAACTCTTCAGCTACATTAAGCTACATTATGTAACTTGTTACGTGAAATTTTGGTGGAAAAAAAGCCCGCTTATATCGGTATCGGTTGATATCGGTATCGGAAATTAAGAGTTGGACATTATCGGATATCGGATATCGGTAAAAAAGCCAATATCGAACATCCCTAATTTTATCTTAGTTGTGAAGCATTTTTGGAAAAAATGGAGTGATATGAATACAATGCAGTTATACAATAAAACATCATATTGCAATTACTGTATTTATTTGACAGATTATTGCAGTTTCTGATTTTCATTATAATTCCAGTGTAGTTTTAGCACAATGTGGGAACATCTGTTTTTTAACCTCCTCCTGATGACCGATCTCATATTATTTATTTTGCTGGGAAATAAGTAAATAATTTAGGGAAGTTTGTTTGCCAGACACTTCTCACTCTGTTCTTCTCCTCCCCATTGTGTGTATTATGACATAGAATACAAAATGCCTATAATCCGTAGCAGTCTTTGGGAAGTTAATATCACAATATAATATGACTTCAACACATTTTCCAGACCTATAGATGAGTCTGTGTCTGTTTACGACATACAAACCAAGATCAGAAGATACAGAATCGCAGTGGTAAGCGCTGTCGCCTCACAGCTCGAAGGTCCTGGGTTCGATTCCCACCTGGGACGTTGTGAACGCTGAAGGAATGCGTGCCCGTCCGCATGTCCTCGAGTGCCCACCGCCCGGGTGGGGTCGTCAAAAGGGCCTTTCTGTGTGGAGTTTGCATGTTCTCCCCGTGCCTCCCGGGGGTTTCCTTCATATCGGAACCCCCTTCACCAAAACATGCAACATCCTGGTTGCTAATGTGGTTCCTGCTCTGGTCTTAAAGGCGCCGGTTCAGAGGGAGGGGAACTGGTTGGAATAGCGTGACCCTCCCACGTGCTATGTCCTACCGGTGAAGCTTCCTCTGTCAGGTGAAAAGAAGCGGCTGGCTAACTGCCCATGTCTCGGAGGAAGCATGGAGCCAGTTTTGGCTTTCCCCAGATCAGCAGAGGGTGGAGTAGCAACCAGGATAAATAAATTAAATTAGCACTAATGGAGGATAAAAATGGAATAAAAAATCGGGGGGGGGAGGGGGGGGGGGGAGAAGATACAGAATCACAGATCTGGCAGTCTGCATTGTTTCCAGACTCAGTATCACACACAGAGCAGTTTGCTTTCTGAAATATTACAAGGTATTGCTGTCCAGACTCCTCCTCGTGTGTGTGTGTGTGTGTGTGTGTGTGTGTGTGTGTGTGTGTGTGTGTGTGTGTGTGTGTGTGTGTGTCTGTGTGTGTGTGTCTCGTGCTTGCCTGCCAGGGCATGTGTCTCTTTAGGTTTGCTAACCAATCTCTACCAGGGACCCAGCTCTTCACATTAGCCTGGAAGGCCAAATGCAGAACCAGCGTTATCACCATGGCAATCAGTCTTACCGGGAGTACGGTGGCGCAGTCGGTAGCGCTGTCGCCTCACAGCTAGAAGGTCCTGAGTTAAATTCTCGCCTGGGACGCTGTGGATGCTGGAGTTGTGACCCCCCCCATATCTTCAGTGCCTACTGCCCAGGTGGACATCTCGTCGAAAGGGCCTTTCTGTGTGGAGTTTGCATGTTCTCGCCGTACCCCCCAGGGGGTTCCTCCGTACATAACCCCCCACTAAAAACATGCAGAAGATCGTCATCCGACCAGTGACGACAACATCCGAAGTTGGTCCCCGGGCGCTGGAAAGAAAAAGCGACCACTGCTCCTGGCCTGCCCCTCGGAGGAAAGGACAAGCCAGGATGGGTCAAATGCAGAGGACAAATTTTACCGGCCACCGTCAGCATGAGTGTGTTGTAGTGTTCGTGTGACAATAAAGACGGGCTTCCGTCTGAAATCGTGTTTAAAATCTTCTGGACAAGTAGTTATAGCTAATTAAACTCTTGGCAGTGTGTTTTGTGAGAGAGAGTTTATGTGTATGATCTCTTCAACCGACTGAAAACCGATATTTTGCATCAATTCTTTACGCTATATATTCCACTTTGAGTATTTTGATGCCAAAACATTCCCCAAACTTACAGTACAAGGATCAGTACATATCTATGTCCTTATTTCAGTGCCTGTATGGACGCCCGACCAAGCCGGAGGTAACACGGGCTCGAACCTGAGACCCTCGTGTTGGTAGGCAGATAGTCTGAATCAATGCTGAGAAGCAAGCTGCAGGTATAAGCTCTGCCATTGGCTCTGACCATTTCAGTCGGAGCGAAGGGAAATCCCTTTCCATTCCCTGCCTGTCCGCTCTCAAATGCCTCTGCTGCTGTGAAACAACAACAACAATGCTAGCTAGCAAGCTAGCAACCTACACAGAAAATGACAAAGTCTTGACGAAGATTTGGATGTCCAATAAAGCAGGCCTGCTTGGTACTTTCAGTGGCTGTTCTAAAGATAACAGAGCATTTTCTTTTCCCGCTCTACCAGAATGAGAGTGAGTTCAGCCAGACTCTCTCCTGCACTGGTACAGCACCAAATGAAGTGTGGAGATAGTCTGGCAAGTGAGACTAGTAGGCAGGGAATGATCTCCATACCTTAACTGTATGTTTTCCCTGACCTTGCTCCTCCAGGAATCGGCCCTGGCCCACGTGGAGCTGCCCACCACAGTGGAAGCCACCATGAAGAAACACAAGGACTTCACCACCACCATGGAGCTCAACCTGCACCGCATCAAGGCTGTGATGGAGGCCGGGGAGAGCCTGATCAGCCAGAGCAACATCTACTCCCAACGCATCAGGGAGCGCGTCGACACGCTCGCCAACAGGTACGACTGGCCTGCATGCAGAAAACACATGGAAAGGAGGATGTGTCATCATCATTAAGTTGGATAGTGAGCAAGTTGGAGCAAAACATGAGGCTTTGCACCGCAAAATCTTTGATTTATCAAAAAGTATTGAAAAGTTGAATAGTATGACAAAGCTTCAAAATGTTGCATCCAAATTGGTCAGGCCTTTATCAGTAAGGGAATATTTCAATATCCAGCAAAATAAAATAAAAACTATTTTATTTATTGTTATGGGCAGTGCAGACTTCATTCAAGGGTTGAGGTCTCCGCTTTGACCGCTTTGTGTGTGCGTGTGTGTGTGTGTGTGTGTGTGTGGGTGCGTGTGTGTGCGTGTGTGGGTGCGTGTGTGTGCGTGTGTGTGCGTGTGTGTGTGTGTGTGTGTGTGGGTGCGTGTGTGTGTGTGTGCGTGTGTGTGTGTGTGTGTGTGGGGGTGTGGGGGTGCGTGCGTGCGTGGGTGCGTGCGTGTGTGTGTGTGCTGCAGTGGGGGTTGGGGTGTTTATGTAGGTATATGGGGGGTAGGGTAGGCTTTGGTGTGCGTTTGCAATAGCAATATGGAAAGCCATATGGTTTTTGAATTCAATTAACAACACAATATATTATGTGAGGTGCTTTGATAAACAGTAGGGGTCTTCAACCTTTTTCAGCCCAAGTACCCCTTGGTTGACAGCGAAACTGAGGGACCCCCTACGATTTGAAATAAAATTGTTACATTTTAGGTGTGGCCTATAATTAAGCAATATAGCATGAGAGCCAGTGTGTTGTGAAGAATATATCCCACTCGGCCTGCGGCCTCGTGGGATAACAGCTGATCAGGGGGATATATTCCACAACACACGCAGCTCGAGTGCTATATTGCTTTTATAAAACGGTTTCCAAGTATGATAATATAATAATAATAATAATACTATAAGTCCGACTCCGACTGGCATGTCATTCTGATAGAGTCAGTTGAAACACTACTGTAAGGCGGGACCGCAAGAACATGCGGGTGATTTGATTGGATCGTTCTGGAGACTGAAGTTGACATTGGCCAATCCTGGCGCTTGCTGAGTAGCTGAGAGCTTTCTGGAATCCCCGACAGGCAGCTCCAGCGCAGCGTTGCATTCTCAGCGCTTGCTGAGAAGCTGAATGCTTTCTGCAAAGCCGACACCAACTAACGTTACGGGGTTAAATGCGGGGTTAACAGCCTTTCTTTTGCAAAGAAGACATTAGCCCGCATCTATTCTTGTACAAAACATCATTTTCTGCGAAGTATTAGTAAAGTTATAAGCGAAGATCGATTCACAAGGATCTGACAGCTGTCTCCGCCATTTTTTTTTCTACGTTGTCATTTGAGGTAAGCCTTATTATTACTCTCTTAGTAAGAGAGTTGCCATGGCAACCAATAACCCATGGCCATGGGTTATTGAACTCGGTTACTGGAATTATACAATGGCTGTGAACCAATCAGATTGCTTGATTTGAGAGAGCCGTTTTATAATAACATTTATAATCCAGCGCACATGAGGATATCAGGGTTTGACACTTCTTTTTATTAATAGATTACATTAAAAAAGCAAGGAGTAAACAATCCGTTTCGAACATACTGTAGATTAATCAGATTTGCTTTATAGATCATTTTTGTCAAAAGTAGCTTATTATTGCCTATTAATGCTGAGTTTACTCAATATTAGGCTGCTCAGTATTATTTTATTTTTTTAATATTGTTTTTTTTCACAAACTACTTTGACAAAAATTGGCGGAACTCCCTGTTGAAGACCACTGACCTACAGTATGTTGTCTGTGGGTATGTGCAGGTACTGATCATTTTTGACAAACGTCAACCAATTCCATCTGAGACCATAATTGCAGCACAGCGCCAGACTACAGCCTTTTTTACATAGTGATTTTGTGGATTTGAGGTTTTTCAGTTACATTTTTCAATTCATGTGAGCTTCTGACACCATGTGACACAAAGTTTTAACAACTTGGATTAGTTTTGTAAAGTAGCTAATTTTCAGAAATATAAATTCACATTTTTCACTTTAATTCACTACATGTGCCAAGTGACCCATATAAAAAAAGGCAGTGCAAATCAGTTACCAATGGGGTCTCTAAAGAAGATGGTAAACCATGTACGGTAGCCTAATGCACAAAAAAGTAGTTATTTGCTATAAATAGTAAATAGTGACATGATTTATAGCAAATAAATATCTTATTTCATGCATTATATGATTTCCCACCTTTTCTGTTGGATAAATGATAAAATCACATTGTCACAATAGAGATGAGGATGCTCATTAGAACAATTTCAAAATATCATTAGGTTGTAAGTAAAATGGATGCTGACTTTTTATTCCAAAAACAGAGAACATGCTGGAAAGTGAGTTTTGAAAGCCAGAGAGCTGTCAGAGCAGCTGATCAACAACCCCATCTTATACAGTACAGGTACAATTTAGTGCTATGGGACAGTATAGATCTTAGTTATTTTACCTTTGAACTAAGTCCCCTGTCTGTCTGTCTGTCTGTCTGTCTGCCTGTCTGTCTGTCTGCCTGTCTGTCTGCCTGTCTGCCTGTCTGTCTGTCTGTCTGTCTGTCTGTCTGTCTGTCTGTCTGTCTGCCTGTCTGCCTGTCTGTCTGTCTGTCCCTCTCTCAGGGGGAACCAGAACTGGCCCAGCAATGGCTGGAGAAACTCAACGACATGTGGGAGCTCCAGAGGTTTCAGCAGGACTGTCACGAGGTATGAGACCCACACATGCGCACTGCAGGCTGGTGACAGGGCTATGAAGGCTTGACACTGAGGGGAGAATTACAGCAGTTTAGCAGCATTTTTCATAGGGAAAGAGTGAACAGGATGGCAAGCCTTTTGGTTAAAGCATCGATTGTAAAGAAAAGTGGACGTAGTGAGTGTGACATCACCCATACATGTAGGTTTCTGAAGGGCCGTTTTGAAGCCAAACGTTGGTGTCTACAAGCACTGCCATGTTGACATGTTTTGGAGCTGGAGCAGCCATGAGCGAAGCTGAGGGTTTGCCAGAGTTTTATAACCATTGTATCCCATTAATGATGCAATTATTTAGACACATCTTAGAAGAAGTGAAATGAGCTACTAAGACCATCATCTTGTCGTGACTAGGCAGACCGGGCAAAAACAAACAAAATAGCAGACAAGGTATTTTACTGAGAGTCCAAGTATTTACAATGGGCTCTCTGGCCAGAATGTGCAGAGAAGAGTGAGCTTGGCTTGTGGAGGCTGAGGCTGGTTGCAGCATGGATGAAAGGGTGGAGCCGCTCTGGGCAGAGGAGGACTTGAGGTCCCAGGTTGGAGGCTGAGGCTGGTTGCAGCATGGATGAAAGGGTGGAGCTGCTCTGGGCAGAGGAGGACTTGAGGTCCCAGGTTGGAGGCTGAGGCTGGTTGCAGCATGGATGAAAGGGTGTGTGATGACGTTGCACAGAAACCCATCTATTGAGTTCATAACCTGTTGAGCATTGGTTAGAGGACAGCTATAAAAATGTGTGCTGTAAACAGAAATCCATTCTTCAATTTTAATCCAAAATAATGCAACTTCCGGACACGATACATTTTGCCGCAATACTGTATCGATATTTCAGAAAAATATACCATATCTATTTTTTTGCACGGCCGTGTGTTCAGTAATATAATAAGAATACTTTTTATTTCAGTGCCTTCAGTAAGACACTCAACACTCGGTAGTTTTGACTCAATTTGTCCACTTATCAGTTATCAATATAAAGTGATGTACATATTATTACACTACCTGGGTGGTGTACAGCGTGTTGTATTTTTAGCTCTATATTTAAATTTTCAGTAAATTATGTAGAGTATTGCAATATATCGCAATATGTATTGTATCGCAATGTATCGTGATACAATCGTATCGCGACCCATGTATCGTGATACGTATCGTATCGTGAGGTCCTTGCCAATACCCAGACCTATATGTGTAATATATTAAGTGTTCCTCTGTGCTCTATGAGGCCATTTAGAGGCCATTTACACCTGGCGCTAACATGCGTTTTCTGTGATCAGATTGTATTTGATCACTTCAACCTGATTCCATTTACACCTGGCGCTAACATGTGTTTTCTGCAATCTGATTGCAATCTGACTGCAGAAATTGTTGTCCTCTCAATCCGCATAAAGTTGCTGTATCCAGATTGAGAGGACACATTGCATTTACACTTGTGTTCAATGTGTACACAATGCATCCCTGACCACCTCCGGAGGTGGTTTGGCCGATCAGATTGCAATCCTTCAATGCGTTTTGGGGGTGTTTACACCTGGCATTTCAAGTGATAAAACACAATGTGATTGCAATCTGATCACAGAAAACACATGTTAACGCCAGGTGTAAATGGCTGCTAATGCATAAGCTCCAGCGCACACATCATTTACATATCATTCACATATCATTTAACTACAACGGCCAATCATCATTTTAACAACCTGTTTTCTCGATTTCTTAAAGGTTTGTAACAGAGGTGACAGGTTATAGACTAGTAGCCTAACACAATACAGGGCTATTCAGGACAGGGTTTCATTTGAAATAGTACATTAAGGATTGTGTCATTTGTGTCTATTTGTGTTTTCAGCAATCTGTCCTGGCTGCTCTGTGATGGAGGTAAAGTCACAACTTAGCGTTTCACTTATTGGAGCTCCTTCATCCCAACAGCCGTCCGTATTCCAAACAAACAATGAAAGACTTTCACACACTGTCATATTTGCACGTTGCCACATGCACTTTTACTTACTTTTAGCTCTAATCGTATGTATGTTTTTAACCCTTATGTCTGTTTATTTGTTTTTGTCGTTTCTACCCAGTTTTCTCATGTTTCTAAGCTGACATAATAAATAAATGTTAATATATATATATATATATATATATATATATATATATATATATATATATATATATATATATATATATATATATATATATATATGATATATATACACACACACACACACACACACACACACACACACATACACATACATACATGCATACATATATAATATAAACATATATGATGATCTTTGACAGGAGTTGATAGGTTCATAGTTAACCCACTTCACAGGCTGAGAGCCAGTCTTGTTGTTAGTGCGACACCTAGTGGCCAAACATCAAACTCGGCGTCCCTGTAATAGACCAAATCACCGTGACGTCACCATGTAAACAAATTTACTTCCGGGTACCACTTGGGGAAGGCGGCAGGTTTAAATGTGCGTGTTGTCAAATAAATGCTGTCAAACCCTCTCGTTGTTTTCGGCCGACTACTTTCAATTTAAATGGTTAAACGGTTGGTAAACATGCTTGTCCGACGTATCTAGCCTTTCTTCTGTGTTTGTTTTATGTAGTGTTAGCTAGCTAATAATGTTTGTTTGTCTGTCAAACTCGCTGTTTTGCAGACTCATTAACGTAGAAGAGCCTGGTGACGCGAGGTTACGTTAACGTTACAAACAGAGCTACTGACGCCACGTTAATTTAATTTAGCGTCAAGTCTACTCTGGTCTGGTCCAACAGGTAAATTAGCTAGTCTGGTCGTTAGTGAAAGTGTTGTTATGAATGATATTAAACAACAACACAACACGGACGAACCATTTTTGTCTTCTTTGTCTGTTTTTGTCTTCAACACGTCAGTTTGTGCCGTCCACCGCCATTATAATGTGTGGACCCAGGGGTACCCGGAAGTAAATGTAAACATCCAGGTGATTTGGTCTATACAGTACTTTTGAGTTCAGGCTCTGGCAGTCTTTTGAATGGCCCATGTGTCTTACATTGTGTTGCATCAGTATTCCTTGAAAAACACCCACTTCAAATGTATTCATACATTTTCCTCTCATGTTCTATTTATGATAGAGACAGACAGCACTTTGCCCAGGCCATCGCCATTCTGAACACCCATGAAGGTGAGAGGTCTGCCCTCCACACATTACCCAAACATCTCTCTCTCTCACTCTCTCTCTCTCTCTCTCTCTCTCTCTCTCTCTCTCACAGATAGATTTAATTCACTATAAATAATATCACTTTATGTGGATATTCATATTATTTTCGTTATTTTTCAGGACTACCAGCGCATGTTGGATTTGATGAGGGACATCATTCTGGCCACAGACCTGGCTCACCACCTTCGCATCTTCAAGGACCTTCAGAAGATGGCTGATGGTGCGTAGTGTAGCAGTAATACAGTGAAGTGTCAATGAACAGCCGTATACATCAGCTGCTCTCAGCTTCTTTCACTCACAACCTCTACTTGAGTCCAAAACTGTGACACCAACACGTGGTCTTTATTTTCCTTCTTCACGTTATTTCATTAAGATTAGAAGTGTTTACTGAATTAGAAACTTTTGTGTTGTTGAAAATCATTTTGTGATGTTCCCAACGGTGCACCATGAGTATACCCATCTCTTCTGGGGATATATTGTGGAATTACAATATATACTGTACCAATGTTACCATTATGCTTTCCTACGTTTTGCTTCATCTTATTCTCATACCTCTGAAGTCAAACTCCAAAATCCCCTTGCAGTATCCATCCATGGCTTTCTTACCTTCTGATCATTTTATCTGACTAAGTTCCCCCTTCATAGTGTAAAGAGACAATGGGCTACATGCACAAGTCCACTACTTCCTGAAATGAGTACAGCTTCTTTATTTCCTGTCATCACTATTGGATGAAGTGATTAATGTCAGGTGTGCTGCAGTCACAACAGTCATCAGGCACACCTGATTCATCAGTTCATCCAATAGTGTAGGACAGGAAATAAAGAAGCTGTACTAATTTCAGGAAGTAAAGAAGTTGTGCATGTAGTCTATTGCTCAGTGCAGCCTTATGTAATATAATTGGCTATAACTTCCTGGCCAGTAGTTTGCTACGCCTGAATGCAATCAATGCTACATTACCGCGAGTGGAGCTGTCCTCAGTCGAATCAATTTTGAGCAGTTAAAGTGCTTCAATGACATGAATAACCTCTTAACTGGTGACTGCTTTACACCAGTGTGAAACATGTCAAACTTGCTCTACAGCACAATTAAACCAACACAGAACGACAGGCTGCTACTGGGTCTAAATTTCATTAAATATATAATTTCTTCTTACCAAACTACACGTGCCCAACACAACACAATCCCTTATTGTGGCGTTTAATTATTTTCTACTTTCTATTCATAGAAAGTCTTAGGAGCACATACATCTGAGTGTGGGACACTGAATACAATTTGTGATAATCAATTACTTTTTCAATCAGACATTTTATGGCAAAGCTAATGCGTTTGTGCCAAAGGATAACTTAGATTCTGATAATAGACCTTATTCGCTAACCCTGACGCCACCATATTGTTGACATACCGTCCTGCGCGCACACAGCGCTGCAGCTGACAACTAGTAATAGCCTTATTGTCATTTCTGTTCCATTACAAAATAGCGATGGTAATGACAGCAATAAAAACCCCACAGTTGTTTGTATGCTGCCGTTAATGCCTGTAATAATAAACAAAAGAAAAAACGAGGTGAACAAACTTTGCTGTGAGGAGCTGTCAGAAAGTTTCACCTGTCTCTCCTAACTATCCACACCTCTCCTGTGCTGCTGACGTATCCTCCGTCTCGCTCCCTTCACGTCTGTGGACGGTAGAGATAGAAACAAACCACAGGGACTTTATTGCTGTCATTACTACAGCCGTGTGTAACGCATGTCACCATCCAAACACAACAGGAATGATACAGGTAACGATAACGGCGGCTAGCTTCCTATAAACGCTGCTCTCACATAGGCTGTCACTTAAAGCTGCAGCGCTATGTCAACAATATGGCGGCGGTGTGCGTGCCCGTACGTGAGTGACGTCAATCGAATAAGGTCTATAGCAGTATGGAAAAGTCAATTTTATTTATTTAACGCCAAATCATAACAAGTTATCTCGAGATGCTTTATAAATAGACGGTTTACAAATAGCTGTTCAGAGAAAGTGATTTATGATAGCGTGAACGACATTGTGTGTGTGTGTGTGTGAGATACAACCCAAAGAGTCGGACCCACCGCTCCATGCTGTTGTGCCTGTTGATGACATCATGTGACCTGTCAGACCAGACCAAGGGTTGGAAGACAACGCGCAAGATCGCTGTCAGTTCAAAGTCGACAGCAATGTCTATAGGAAGCGTTTGAGCCCAAAACATGACTCGTTTATTTTTTGGGTTTACGACAACAACAAAAAATTAGCTCAAAATAACTATTACTGTAAATTTTATTACACGCCACATTTTTTACATTACACCCCCCCCCCCCCCCCCTTCATATCTTGTTTTGGAATGAAATTATTCCTATCTTAATCCAATGCTTTGCTTTCACTTCACAGCTCGCCGTGGGGCTGCAATAGGTTTATTTCAATTGTGGAAGCAAAATGGTGTGAGCCAAAGCAATGCTATATCAATGCTATCAGCACTCAGATATTTAGATCTTATTCCTGTGCACAGCCTACTATGGGGTTTGAACTACACTGTCTGACAAATATAGTTTATTCCACAATACAAATATTGCACATTATTATTACAATGATAATCATTTGAACAATTATCACTCTCATGATTAGTGTAATATCAGATAGTTGTATTGGGTTCAGAGATATTTGTCTCTGGAGAACTATTTTCATTCTACTTCTACAGTGACACTAAAGTTACTTATGGCCCATTTCCACTGCAGGTAGTAGCGCGGTCCCGCTCCGCTCGACTTGATAAATGGTCTCATTCCACCGGTAAAAACTGTCCCAGCCCGGGTTGTATTGGCCTCGAGTCGTGCTACTTGTCGTACCTGCCTCGTCTGGGTTCTATTCTGTGAACCCGGTACCATACGGTGACGTGAAAACATTGTTGACGACTGATTGGTCAGGCAGAATCGTGTCAATGCAATGCTGCATACCAGTTTAGTGGGCTTACCTTCTCTTCTGTTATGTATATTTCCATCAGTCTTTTGTTTTGCTGCCTTCGCCTCTGGTGAAATAAAATCGCGGCGGTGATTTCAATTGTCTGAAAAAAGTCAGCTGCTCAGGAAGCTAGTTGAGTGCAGCGCTCCGCTAGGCCGCAGCGGGTCTTTGGTGAAGCCGCGGTCTTGCCTGGTCAGAAGCCGCCGGGGTACAGGCTTCACTCTGTTGCGCCTCTCCCGTCCGCGCGCAGCGCATGCCTGTGAGTTTGACTAACTACAAAGTGATATCCATTCTCCTGGCCGATTGTCACATTTGCCCATGTACACTGTAGGTCATTTAGAGGCACCAGTATTTCATAAACAGTTTAAAAGTTCTGTGGATGGATTTAATTGTAACGTTATGTTATAGCCTACTTCGGCTATTAGGCGGAGGACAGATATGCGGTCGCTATGACGACCAGCTGTGGGCGGGGGCAGATGAACGGCGGTCGAAGCAGAACATCCATCGCGCCGAAACGAGTAGAGCCGACTGGTGACGAGCTGTGCAGGGCAGTAAAATGTGGTGGAAATGAGCCATAAGCTACCGTAAATTCCGGACTATAAGCCGCACCTTTTTTCCCGTTTTTTGGCCTTTTTTGGCCCCTGCGGCTTATATAACGGTGCGGCTTATCTATGGATTTTTTCAAAAAAAAAAAAAAAAAAAAAAAAAAAAGCTCTTTTTTAGCACTCTTTCTAACTATAAATCCACTTCTGTTTTAATTTCCTCTCTTGCCCTCTTTTCACCACACTGTATGACACTGTATGACACTGTATGACACTGTGTGCACTGTAAATAACAACACAGGTGGTGTTGTGTTATGTTGTTTTGTTGAAATGTTAATAAATGGGAGCATACATATGGTAATTAAACATTAAAACACAATAAAAAAAAAAAAAAAAAAACATTAAAACACCCGTGGCTTATAGTCCGGTGCGGCTTATATAAGAAAAAAATAGTCAACTTTGAAGGTGCGGCTTATACACCGGTGCGCCTTATAGTCCGGAATTTACGGTAATTAAACACAGTCCAACAGCGGTTTCTAAACAGATTAAAACATGCATTAGCGCCACCCACACTCACTGCTCAAATGACCCAGCCCTTCAGATTACTTATTTTATTGTTAATGTAGGCATTACAGGTGGTATTTATGTAAAATATAGAGTGACAGCTTGGAATAGATATAAAATTTAAGTTTCTACACTTCACTGTGGGTTTGTGATGCACCTGTGTTGAACCAATGGGCGCTCAGCTTGATGTGTTTCTCGTCATCCTCTGTCAGCCACAGTCAGGCGCAGTTGGTGGGGAGCTCGTTGCTGGACCTTCCTGTCGGGTCTGTTTGAGGAGTGGTTCTCCCTGTTGTTCCTGTGAGGTGATCGGGAGCGGCTCCTCTCGTGGCGTCCCGAGTGAGCAGAGGACTGGTGATGTCTTCCAGCAGGGACCTGAGAAGAGATTTCACAGTTACTGGTTCCAGTGCCCTGTCAGTGTTTGGGCCCTAAGCCCTCCATATTAAATTGTCTGGATGGGCCTGTCACTGACAATACACATCAGTGGAAAACTAACCTGCAAATTAAATATGGCTGAATTTGTGTGCCGTATCCTCCAGACTGCTGCATTTTTCACTAAGTAGGGATGCCGCTAGTTATTAAGACTAACTTTCATATTTATTTCAATGTATTAGAGCAGCACAAATTAACTCGATCATCTTGGCTATCGTCAGCAACAGGATTTTGCTTAACACGTTCACTGCCAATGACGTGTTTTTACGTCAAACAAAATCCAACCGTTCACTGCCAATGACGTGTTTTTACGTCAAATTTTTTTTTCGATTTTGTTTTTTTGACGGTGGGATGTGCATCTAACCCTTTTACATCTCTTATATAAGTATTGGACGTGTACAACGTGTACAACCCATTCCACCGACCCACTAAGTGGCGACAGTGCTTTCCTGACTAGAGGAAGGCAAGCAAAAAGCAGTGTGACGAAGCCATTCTCATGAAAATGGTTTGGCGAAAACGCTTTCGTTTTCGCGCTGATTGCTGGCGATGCGGGATTGCAAATTTGCATAATAGATTATGGGTGGAACACACTTTGAAACACGCAGCATAAATATGACCAGAATCGCAAAAGCTTCATCAAAGCTCTCAACCAAAGCTCCAAGAAGCGAGCGAGTCCATCCAGACTTCCTCAAACAGCGGCCGCGCAGACAGGCAGCAGCAGCAGCAAAGCAGTGAGACTGGTGACAAGCTTGTGACACGGCCGCTGCAGCCAAGAAGAACGCCCACGGAGGGAGGAGTTGGAAGCAGAGGGGGGTTTCCTGCTGTTATGGAGGAAATTACTGTTCAAAACTATTGTTTAGATGTCTGACGTCTTACTGATGCCAAAAATGAATGGTTAAAGTGACTGTTCTATCGAATTTCACAAAAAGCCGTTTATCTCTGAATAATTTTTCTGACGCTGAAACCATGCTGTATTCAACTGCTAATGCTTACATAACTACTAACTCTACAAACTAACTCTTTTAGACAGAGAAAGCACACATTCTATTAGTTCTTTTGAGATATTGTGTGTTCACAAAATCTTAGCAGAAAAGAATCCTCGGGTCTTGAAAGATGAGCCAGAATCCTCAAAAAAACCCTCTGGCAGAACCTACCTACAGTAAAAAAAAAACGTCTGGCAGTGAATGTGTTAAGAAAATTATATTATGAAATTTTAATATGTGGACTGGAATTCCCTGCATGCAGTGTAAAACAACTTGAACTAATGCTTACATCTCCGCCACCATCCTGCCCCGCCCAGAACACCATGAAGCCAGGGAAGCAGCTCCTGAGCGAGAAGAGCTTTGGTGTGGCGGTTTGCTGTTTGTGTTTAGTTAAGATGCTGCTCAGCATTTTTAGATTAAAGGCCCATTCACAACTAGAATGTTTACTATAAAGACGCTTTTTGAAAAAGACCATCACCTTTTGGGATTAGCGCTAAGGCTGTTTACTGACCTGGAAGCTAGTTTGCTAGTTAGCTTTTGCTTGCATGATGCTAAGAAAATAGCATAATCTCTTGGCCACCCTGACTGCAAAATGCGGTATTATCCTATGTTTTCAATATGAGCAGGGTTTAACCACATGTGTCTCCAGTAGCCTGTTGAAAGCCATTTAGCCACGGTGAAGTTACAGGTGTTTCTTTCAACCCCATGCTCTCAACATGGGCTCCAGGGGACTTGACTCTTTGATCCACAGTAGGCTACAATAGATTTGGTGTGCAGAGTCACCTACTGCTAAAAACTTGGTGGCCATTAGCACCATTAGCTCTGCTCTCATAAGCACAATCATCTCATGAAAGCACCATCAAACATGTTCTCTGCCATTTCCTCTCTTTTGCAGCAATCCATCAACCCAAATCCATTGACTATGTTGTTATTTACTTTAGAGAGCAAGTCAAGTAAAAGCACGTCGCTAAAGTCATCATGGTCCATTTTTTCTCTGAATATTTGGTGCTGATATTGTTGGTAGTGTGAACGCTCTCTCTTCTCTACTCCCCTCTCTTCTCTCCTCCCCTCCCCTCCCCTCTCCTCCTCTCCTCTCCTCTCCTCTCCTCTCCTCTCCTCTCCTCTCCTCTCCTCCCCTCTCTCCTCCTCCCCTCTCTCTCCCCTCCTCTCCTCTTCTCTGTGCAGGAGGTGCAGGTACGTATGGGCGAGACGGAGCAGCTGTATGCAGAGGTGGCTGAGGTGGCGGTGCTCCAGCAGCATTGGCTCCACGACACTCTGGCCGTCTACAGCATGTTCAGTGAGGTCAACGCCTGTGAGCTGTGGATCGACGAGGAGGAGCAGTGGCTGGACAAGATGGAGATCCCCGAGAGGCTGGAGGACGTGGAGGTGGTGACACACAGGTTAGTGTGTTACAAACTGACTTTTGTATCCAAGAGTGGATACTATGACTGTCCCATTATATTCCAAAATGCCCTTCCCTGTAGGTTCGAGAGCCTGGACCAGGAGATGAACAGCTTGATGGGAAGGATCCTAGATGTCAACCAGATAGTCCAGCAGCTCCTGGATGGAGGTCATCCGTCTTCTACAGAGCTCAGAGGCTGTCAGGACCACCTCAGCTCCAGGTACTGACCTCACACTGGCCGCCCACTCTGGGTCTTTAAAGCGTTCGGCTCTGGGCAAAGCGTCGGACCGCAGGCCGCCCAGTGTGGGTCTTTAAAAAGCATATTGGCCTAAGCAAATTAATGGGTCGCGACTTAATGACTAAGGAAAAATGTGGGTCATGAGGCTAGACCAGTTGAGAACCACTGCTCTAGGTGGTATTGTTTCTAAGCTACAGCTAATTAAATTCAAGATTTTGCCAGATTTTTCTAAACCCCATTCAAGTCAATGGTGGAGAAAATGGCACTTAATCGCGAATAGCACCCAGAATGCCCAAAATGTTTGGCAGATCGAAAAATAGGAGTTTATAGATTGTGCCTTGCTTTCAGAAAGCACAATAGTAGAATGTGAATGACTCTTCTCCCTGCCTCTATCCCGTCAGGACCTGGACTCGTTCCTGACCTGGCTGGTCCAGACTCAGACGGCTGCAGCCTCGGACCAGCTGCTCTGGAGGAGGCGGAGCCTCGGACCAGCTGCTCTGGAGGAGGCGGAGAGACTCATCAACAAACACGCCGCCCTCAAAGAGGAGATCGGACGGTGAGCTGCTGAGGGGCGGAGCCACGGCTGTGGTGACTTCAAGAAAACTACATTACAAAACACAGCATATTGTGTTGACAATTGAAACAAGGAAGTGCACACAAAGCATCAAGGTGTCAGGCAGCTGAAAGTAACATCAAACTAGACTAGACTAGAGGTATTGAAATGAGTAATGTATCAAAACATACAACATTTATAGTAAACATGTTATCCCCCACCAGTGATGTAGTTCCACCCTTGGGTCAGTCCCATTCATTGTCAATGCCGCCCCCTAGTGGCACAAAGTCAACATTACTGTTTGACTGAACAATCTGACAGATGGATCCATAGCCCCCTTTAGTTCATGCATTAACATCATGCATCATGACACAAATGGGACAAGATGTCACTTAGTTTCCTCAGTAATAGTAATGACATATTCCCATTAGCTATTGCCTCTATGCCGGTCTACCTAAAACCATTGCTATCTTTCTAAAGGACATACAAAGAGAAAACACAATCTAATGTCTCTGTGGACCCGGACATGTATTTTAATCCCATGAGTAAAAGTCCTGCAACCAGGCTAAACCGTAACTAGACACAATCTGGATGAGAGAAATGTGTTAGGGCCAGGTGTAAAGGCAAGTGGTCCTGTGTCCGGCAGGTATGAGGAGGACTACCAGTGTCTGCAGGTGGTGAACGAGCTGTTGGAGTCCGAGGAGGCTCCTCTGCTGCACGCTGCCCTGCAGCAGTGGCTCCAGAAGCTCCACGTCGGCTGGAACAAGCTGCTGGAGATGTGGGAGAGCAGGAGGGAGGTGCTGGTCCAGGCTCACATCTTCCACCTGTTCCTGTGGGATGTCAAACAGGCCGAGTCCTTCCTCAACAACCAGGTGAGCCATACAAGATTAAGATTCAACCGGACGGACAAACCCCGTCTTTATTTGTCACAAACACCGTGGCATGCACACATGCACGGTGGCCAGTACACACACACACATGCTTGTGAAATGTGTCCTCTGCGTTTGACCCATCCTGGCTCGTCCTCCTCCATGGTCAGGCCAGGAGCGCTGGGCAGCTGCAGTGAGAAGACCAACTTCCACCGCTGGTCAGATGATGATCTTCTGCATGTTTTTAGTTGGGAGTTATATATGGAGGAATCCCAGGGAGCACGGGGAGAACATGCAAACAAACGGACAGCAGGGGGCCATAAAGGAAGTGCCTCCAGACACGTGTTAAAGGGCCACTTTGCCCATATTCAACCAGCTTTGTATCATGACAAAATCAGTAGTACTGTATATGCAAATGAACAATCAGTAATACTGTATATGTATGTATCATGACAAAATCAGTAGTACTGTATATGCAAATGAACAATGTTTAACTTCCCTCCATGTCGTCTGGACCCAGAGCTCCTTGTTCATTTGCAGAACTTCCTGGACCATTATGATGTCATGTGGGGATGCTATTTGGTGATAGTGATGTATTAGGCCCTTTTCACGGGGGCCATTTTGTGTGGAAAAGGCAGGATAAACACAGGTGCAAGCAAAACACTAATGAGGGTTTCCAACTTCCAATCATGGAAAAGGAGAGAGCTAAAAAGTAGTACTAAAAGCTAAACATGAGCATGCTGTGTGTGTTTACTGATGCCACGTTACTAAGCCAATAATAATACAGCATCAAAGTCCAAAAAAGCTTTGGGTAAAGTGGAAATAAGGCAACAACAATGTGAGTGATGCTGTTTTACTGGAGGTCATAGAGGTGGGAGGTTTTACTGGCTCTGTCCACACGCTCCCATAATCATTTTATAATGGTTACGTTTCCCAACTGTCCCTGTTCAGCTGTGTGCTCTTTGTGTATGAATTGGCTGTCTGACTGCAGCAGAGCTTCATAGAGATACACTGTGTTGACTGCTTGCCTGGATGGCCTGGGTGTGGCTGGCTCAGTTCTGCCACACTCTGTCCTCAGAGAGACAGGGAGAGAAAGGGGGGAGAGAGAGAGCTAGAACATCACTGTGCAGCATCTGACTGGAACATCCATCTGTGTGTGTGTATGTGTGTGTGTGCGTGTCTCTTTTTGTAACAGTATCCGTGCATTATGTGATATTAGAGCAGGGCCGGACATGCAGCATCTTCTAGTAACTCTAGATCTACGCTGTAGCTTCACGATAATGTGTACCCTGGCCACCTGCCACTGCTGAGAAGTGTGTGTGTGTGTGTGTGTGTGTGTGTGTGTGTGTATGTGTGCGTGTCTCTTTTTGTAACAGTATCCGTGCATTATGTGATATTAGAGCAGGGCCGGACATGCAGCATCTTCTAGTAACTAGATCTACGCTGTAGCTTCACGATAATGTGTACCCTGGCCACCTGCCACTGCTGAGAAGTGTGTGTGTGTGTGTGTGTGTGTGTGTGTGCGTGTGCGTGTGCGTGCCCGCGTGCGTGTGTGTGTGTGTGTGTGTAGCTAAAATTATTTGTCAACTTTATTCACAGGATATTCCAGATCTAACAGAATACTGTATCGAGTCAATTATACGTCTGATTGGCTAGATATGTCCATTATTTTTCAATTACAAATAGGAATAGATCAAAAAACAGATACAAAAAGTTTGCAACCCATAATTTACAAGATTTTATCTAGGGATGTCCGATATTATCGGCCTACCGATATTATCGGCCGATATTAGCATAAAAAAAATCGATATCGGAAAATATCGGTATCGGTTTTCATGCCGATTTTTTTTTTTTTTTTTTTAATACAGGGGGAGTCTCACTGTGAGCAATGCTCTCTTTTTCAGGAGCGCCCTGTTCACATTCACACACACATTCATACCTGGAAGCTGACCAGTACAACCACAGTCTGATCTGCTGGCCACTGAGCAGCTCCACTGGAGCGGTTGGGGTTAAGGGCCTTGCTCAAGGGCACCTCAGTGGTGGTAATGAGGGAGGGGCAAGCGCTGCCTTTTCACTTTCCCCACCCAGATTTATCCTGCCGGTCCCGGGGATTGAACCGACGACCTTCTGGTCACAAGCTCGCTTCTCTAACACTTACAACTTTAACACAACATGCATATTATATATTAAACTCTTCAGCTACATTAAGCTACATTATGTAACTTGTTACGTGAAATTTTGGTGGAAAAAAAGCCCGCTTATATCGGTATCGGTTGATATCGGTATCGGAAATTAAGAGTTGGACATTATCGGATATCGGATATCGGTAAAAAAGCCAATATCGAACATCCCTAATTTTATCTTAGTTGTGAAGCATTTTTGGAAAAAATGGAGTGATATGAATACAATGCAGTTATACAATAAAACATCATATTGCAATTACTGTATTTATTTGACAGATTATTGCAGTTTCTGATTTTCATTATAATTCCAGTGTAGTTTTAGCACAATGTGGGAACATCTGTTTTTTAACCTCCTCCTGATGACCGATCTCATATTATTTATTTTGCTGGGAAATAAGTAAATAATTTAGGGAAGTTTGTTTGCCAGACACTTCTCACTCTGTTCTTCTCCTCCCCATTGTGTGTATTATGACATAGAATACAAAATGCCTATAATCCGTAGCAGTCTTTGGGAAGTTAATATCACAATATAATATGACTTCAACACATTTTCCAGACCTATAGATGAGTCTGTGTCTGTTTACGACATACAAACCAAGATCAGAAGATACAGAATCGCAGTGGTAAGCGCTGTCGCCTCACAGCTCGAAGGTCCTGGGTTCGATTCCCACCTGGGACGTTGTGAACGCTGAAGGAATGCGTGCCCGTCCGCATGTCCTCGAGTGCCCACCGCCCGGGTGGGGTCGTCAAAAGGGCCTTTCTGTGTGGAGTTTGCATGTTCTCCCCGTGCCTCCCGGGGGTTTCCTTCATATCGGAACCCCTCACCAAAACATGCAACATCCTGGTTGCTAATGTGGTTCCTGCTCTGGTCTTAAAGGCGCCGGTTCAGAGGGAGGGGAACTGGTTGGAATAGCGTGACCCTCCCACGTGCTATGTCCTACCGGTGAAGCTTCCTCTGTCAGGTGAAAAGAAGCGGCTGGCTAACTGCCCATGTCTCGGAGGAAGCATGGAGCCAGTTTTGGCTTTCCCCAGATCAGCAGAGGGTGGAGTAGCAACCAGGATAAATAAATTAAATTAGCACTAATGGAGGATAAAAATGGAATAAAAAATCGGGGGGGGGGGGAGAAGATACAGAATCACAGATCTGGCAGTCTGCATTGTTTCCAGACTCAGTATCACACACAGAGCAGTTTGCTTTCTGAAATATTACAAGGTATTGCTGTCCAGACTCCTCCTCGTGTGTGTGTGTGTGTGTGTGTGTGTGTGTGTGTGTGTGTGTGTGTGTGTGTGTGTGTGTGTGTGTGTGTGTGTGTGTGTGTGTGTGTGTGTGTGTGTGTGTGTGTCTGTGTGTGTGTGTCTCGTGCTTGCCTGCCAGGGCATGTGTCTCTTTAGGTTTGCTAACCAATCTCTACCAGGGACCCAGCTCTTCACATTAGCCTGGAAGGCCAAATGCAGAACCAGCGTTATCACCATGGCAATCAGTCTTACCGGGAGTACGGTGGCGCAGTCGGTAGCGCTGTCGCCTCACAGCTAGAAGGTCCTGAGTTAAATTCTCGCCTGGGACGCTGTGGATGCTGGAGTTGTGACCCCCCCCATATCTTCAGTGCCTACTGCCCAGGTGGACATCTCGTCGAAAGGGCCTTTCTGTGTGGAGTTTGCATGTTCTCGCCGTACCCCCCAGGGGGTTCCTCCGTACATAACCCCCCACTAAAAACATGCAGAAGATCGTCATCCGACCAGTGACGACAACATCCGAAGTTGGTCCCCGGGCGCTGGAAAGAAAAAGCGACCACTGCTCCTGGCCTGCCCCTCGGAGGAAAGGACAAGCCAGGATGGGTCAAATGCAGAGGACAAATTTTACCGGCCACCGTCAGCATGAGTGTGTTGTAGTGTTCGTGTGACAATAAAGACGGGCTTCCGTCTGAAATCGTGTTTAAAATCTTCTGGACAAGTAGTTATAGCTAATTAAACTCTTGGCAGTGTGTTTTGTGAGAGAGAGTTTATGTGTATGATCTCTTCAACCGACTGAAAACCGATATTTTGCATCAATTCTTTACGCTATATATTCCACTTTGAGTATTTTGATGCCAAAACATTCCCCAAACTTACAGTACAAGGATCAGTACATATCTATGTCCTTATTTCAGTGCCTGTATGGACGCCCGACCAAGCCGGAGGTAACACGGGCTCGAACCTGAGACCCTCGTGTTGGTAGGCAGATAGTCTGAATCAATGCTGAGAAGCAAGCTGCAGGTATAAGCTCTGCCATTGGCTCTGACCATTTCAGTCGGAGCGAAGGGAAATCCCTTTCCATTCCCTGCCTGTCCGCTCTCAAATGCCTCTGCTGCTGTGAAACAACAACAACAATGCTAGCTAGCAAGCTAGCAACCTACACAGAAAATGACAAAGTCTTGACGAAGATTTGGATGTCCAATAAAGCAGGCCTGCTTGGTACTTTCAGTGGCTGTTCTAAAGATAACAGAGCATTTTCTTTTCCCGCTCTACCAGAATGAGAGTGAGTTCAGCCAGACTCTCTCCTGCACTGGTACAGCACCAAATGAAGTGTGGAGATAGTCTGGCAAGTGAGACTAGTAGGCAGGGAATGATCTCCATACCTTAACTGTATGTTTTCCCTGACCTTGCTCCTCCAGGAATCGGCCCTGGCCCACGTGGAGCTGCCCACCACAGTGGAAGCCACCATGAAGAAACACAAGGACTTCACCACCACCATGGAGCTCAACCTGCACCGCATCAAGGCTGTGATGGAGGCCGGGGAGAGCCTGATCAGCCAGAGCAACATCTACTCCCAACGCATCAGGGAGCGCGTCGACACGCTCGCCAACAGGTACGACTGGCCTGCATGCAGAAAACACATGGAAAGGAGGATGTGTCATCATCATTAAGTTGGATAGTGAGCAAGTTGGAGCAAAACATGAGGCTTTGCACCGCAAAATCTTTGATTTATCAAAAAGTATTGAAAAGTTGAATAGTATGACAAAGCTTCAAAATGTTGCATCCAAATTGGTCAGGCCTTTATCAGTAAGGGAATATTTCAATATCCAGCAAAATAAAATAAAAACTATTTTATTTATTGTTATGGGCAGTGCAGACTTCATTCAAGGGTTGAGGTCTCCGCTTTGACCGCTTTGTGTGTGCGTGTGTGGGTGCGTGTGTGTGTGTGTGTGGGTGCGTGTGTGGGTGCGTGTGTGTGCGTGTGTGTGCGTGTGTGTGTGTGTGTGTGTGGGTGCGTGTGTGTGTGTGTGCGTGTGTGTGTGTGTGTGTGTGGGGGTGCGTGCGTGCGTGGGTGCGTGCGTGTGTGTGTGTGCTGCAGTGGGGGTTGGGGTGTTTATGTAGGTATATGGGGGGTAGGGTAGGCTTTGGTGTGCGTTTGCAATAGCAATATGGAAAGCCATATGGTTTTTGAATTCAATTAACAACACAATATATTATGTGAGGTGCTTTGATAAACAGTAGGGGTCTTCAACCTTTTTCAGCCCAAGTACCCCTTGGTTGACAGCGAAACTGAGGGACCCCCTACGATTTGAAATAAAATTGTTACATTTTAGGTGTGGCCTATAATTAAGCAATATAGCATGAGAGCCAGTGTGTTGTGAAGAATATATCCCACTCGGCCTGCGGCCTCGTGGGATAACAGCTGATCAGGGGGATATATTCCACAACACACGCAGCTCGAGTGCTATATTGCTTTTATAAAACGGTTTCCAAGTATGATAATATAATAATAATAATAATACTATAAGTCCGACTCCGACTGGCATGTCATTCTGATAGAGTCAGTTGAAACACTACTGTAAGGCGGGACCGCAAGAACATGCGGGTGATTTGATTGGATCGTTCTGGAGACTGAAGTTGACATTGGCCAATCCTGGCGCTTGCTGAGTAGCTGAGAGCTTTCTGGAATCCCCGACAGGCAGCTCCAGCGCAGCGTTGCATTCTCAGCGCTTGCTGAGAAGCTGAATGCTTTCTGCAAAGCCGACACCAACTAACGTTACGGGGTTAAATGCGGGGTTAACAGCCTTTCTTTTGCAAAGAAGACATTAGCCCGCATCTATTCTTGTACAAAACATCATTTTCTGCGAAGTATTAGTAAAGTTATAAGCGAAGATCGATTCACAAGGATCTGACAGCTGTCTCCGCCATTTTTTTTTCTACGTTGTCATTTGAGGTAAGCCTTATTATTACTCTCTTAGTAAGAGAGTTGCCATGGCAACCAATAACCCATGGCCATGGGTTATTGAACTCGGTTACTGGAATTATACAATGGCTGTGAACCAATCAGATTGCTTGATTTGAGAGAGCCGTTTTATAATAACATTTATAATCCAGCGCACATGAGGATATCAGGGTTTGACACTTCTTTTTATTAATAGATTACATTAAAAAAGCAAGGAGTAAACAATCCGTTTCGAACATACTGTAGATTAATCAGATTTGCTTTATAGATCATTTTTGTCAAAAGTAGCTTATTATTGCCTATTAATGCTGAGTTTACTCAATATTAGGCTGCTCAGTATTATTTTATTTTTTTTAATATTGTTTTTTTTCACAAACTACTTTGACAAAAATTGGCGGAACTCCCTGTTGAAGACCACTGACCTACAGTATGTTGTCTGTGGGTATGTGCAGGTACTGATCATTTTTGACAAACGTCAACCAATTCCATCTGAGACCATAATTGCAGCACAGCGCCAGACTACAGCCTTTTTTACATAGTGATTTTGTGGATTTGAGGTTTTTCAGTTACATTTTTCAATTCATGTGAGCTTCTGACACCATGTGACACAAAGTTTTAACAACTTGGATTAGTTTTGTAAAGTAGCTAATTTTCAGAAATATAAATTCACATTTTTCACTTTAATTCACTACATGTGCCAAGTGACCCATATAAAAAAAGGCAGTGCAAATCAGTTACCAATGGGGTCTCTAAAGAAGATGGTAAACCATGTACGGTAGCCTAATGCACAAAAAAGTAGTTATTTGCTATAAATAGTAAATAGTGACATGATTTATAGCAAATAAATATCTTATTTCATGCATTATATGATTTCCCACCTTTTCTGTTGGATAAATGATAAAATCACATTGTCACAATAGAGATGAGGATGCTCATTAGAACAATTTCAAAATATCATTAGGTTGTAAGTAAAATGGATGCTGACTTTTTATTCCAAAAACAGAGAACATGCTGGAAAGTGAGTTTTGAAAGCCAGAGAGCTGTCAGAGCAGCTGATCAACAACCCCATCTTATACAGTACAGGTACAATTTAGTGCTATGGGACAGTATAGATCTTAGTTATTTTACCTTTGAACTAAGTCCCCTGTCTGTCTGTCTGTCTGTCTGTCTGCCTGTCTGTCTGTCTGCCTGTCTGTCTGCCTGTCTGCCTGTCTGTCTGTCTGTCTGTCTGTCTGTCTGTCTGTCTGTCTGTCTGTCTGTCTGCCTGTCTGTCTGTCTGTCTGTCCCTCTCTCAGGGGGAACCAGAACTGGCCCAGCAATGGCTGGAGAAACTCAACGACATGTGGGAGCTCCAGAGGTTTCAGCAGGACTGTCACGAGGTATGAGACCCACACATGCGCACTGCAGGCTGGTGACAGGGCTATGAAGGCTTGACACTGAGGGGAGAATTACAGCAGTTTAGCAGCATTTTTCATAGGGAAAGAGTGAACAGGATGGCAAGCCTTTTGGTTAAAGCATCGATTGTAAAGAAAAGTGGACGTAGTGAGTGTGACATCACCCATACATGTAGGTTTCTGAAGGGCCGTTTTGAAGCCAAACGTTGGTGTCTACAAGCACTGCCATGTTGACATGTTTTGGAGCTGGAGCAGCCATGAGCGAAGCTGAGGGTTTGCCAGAGTTTTATAACCATTGTATCCCATTAATGATGCAATTATTTAGACACATCTTAGAAGAAGTGAAATGAGCTACTAAGACCATCATCTTGTCGTGACTAGGCAGACCGGGCAAAAACAAACAAAATAGCAGACAAGGTATTTTACTGAGAGTCCAAGTATTTACAATGGGCTCTCTGGCCAGAATGTGCAGAGAAGAGTGAGCTTGGCTTGTGGAGGCTGAGGCTGGTTGCAGCATGGATGAAAGGGTGGAGCCGCTCTGGGCAGAGGAGGACTTGAGGTCCCAGGTTGGAGGCTGAGGCTGGTTGCAGCATGGATGAAAGGGTGTGTGATGACGTTGCACAGAAACCCATCTATTGAGTTCATAACCTGTTGAGCATTGGTTAGAGGACAGCTATAAAAATGTGTGCTGTAAACAGAAATCCATTCTTCAATTTTAATCCAAAATAATGCAACTTCCGGACACGATACATTTTGCCGCAATACTGTATCGATATTTCAGAAAAATATACCATATCTATTTTTTTGCACGGCCGTGTGTTCAGTAATATAATAAGAATACTTTTTATTTCAGTGCCTTCAGTAAGACACTCAACACTCAGTAGTTTTGACTCAATTTGTCCACTTATCAGTTATCAATATAAAGTGATGTACATATTATTACACTACCTGGGTGGTGTACAGCGTGTTGTATTTTTAGCTCTATATTTAAATTTTCAGTAAATTATGTAGAGTATTGCAATATATCGCAATATGTATTGTATCGCAATGTATCGTGATACAATCGTATCGCGACCCATGTATCGTGATACGTATCGTATCGTGAGGTCCTTGCCAATACCCAGACCTATATGTGTAATATATTAAGTGTTCCTCTGTGCTCTATGAGGCCATTTAGAGGCCATTTACACCTGGCGCTAACATGCGTTTTCTGTGATCAGATTGTATTTGATCACTTCAACCTGATTCCATTTACACCTGGCGCTAACATGTGTTTTCTGCAATCTGATTGCAATCTGACTGCAGAAATTGTTGTCCTCTCAATCCGCATAAAGTTGCTGTATCCAGATTGAGAGGACACATTGCATTTACACTTGTGTTCAATGTGTACACAATGCATCCCTGACCACCTCCGGAGGTGGTTTGGCCGATCAGATTGCAATCCTTCAATGCGTTTTGGGGGTGTTTACACCTGGCATTTCAAGTGATAAAACACAATGTGATTGCAATCTGATCACAGAAAACACATGTTAACGCCAGGTGTAAATGGCTGCTAATGCATAAGCTCCAGCGCACACATCATTTACATATCATTCACATATCATTTAACTACAACGGCCAATCATCATTTTAACAACCTGTTTTCTCGATTTCTTAAAGGTTTGTAACAGAGGTGACAGGTTCTAGACTAGTAGCCTAACACAATACAGGGCTATTCAGGACAGGGTTTCATTTGAAATAGTACATTAAGGATTGTGTCATTTGTGTCTATTTGTGTTTTCAGCAATCTGTCCTGGCTGCTCTGTGATGGAGGTAAAGTCACAACTTAGCGTTTCACTTATTGGAGCTCCTTCATCCCAACAGCCGTCCGTATTCCAAACAAACAATGAAAGACTTTCACACACTGTCATATTTGCACGTTGCCACATGCACTTTTACTTACTTTTAGCTCTAATCGTATGTATGTTTTTAACCCTTATGTCTGTTTATTTGTTTTTGTCGTTTCTACCCAGTTTTCTCATGTTTCTAAGCTGACATAATAAATAAATGTTAATATATATATATATATATATATATATATATATATATATATATATATATATATATATATATATATATATATATGATATATATACACACACACACACACACACACACACATACATACATGCATACATATATAATATAAACATATATGATGATCTTTGACAGGAGTTGATAGGTTCATAGTTAACCCACTTCACAGGCTGAGAGCCAGTCTTGTTGTTAGTGCGACACCTAGTGGCCAAACATCAAACTCGGCGTCCCTGTAATAGACCAAATCACCGTGACGTCACCATGTAAACAAATTTACTTCCGGGTACCACTTGGGGAAGGCGGCAGGTTTAAATGTGCGTGTTGTCAAATAAATGCTGTCAAACCCTCTCGTTGTTTTCGGCCGACTACTTTCAATTTAAATGGTTAAACGGTTGGTAAACATGCTTGTCCGACGTATCTAGCCTTTCTTCTGTGTTTGTTTTATGTAGTGTTAGCTAGCTAATAATGTTTGTTTGTCTGTCAAACTCGCTGTTTTGCAGACTCATTAACGTAGAAGAGCCTGGTGACGCGAGGTTACGTTAACGTTACAAACAGAGCTACTGACGCCACGTTAATTTAATTTAGCGTCAAGTCTACTCTGGTCTGGTCCAACAGGTAAATTAGCTAGTCTGGTCGTTAGTGAAAGTGTTGTTATGAATGATATTAAACAACAACACAACACGGACGAACCATTTTTGTCTTCTTTGTCTGTTTTTGTCTTCAACACGTCAGTTTGTGCCGTCCACCGCCATTATAATGTGTGGACCCAGGGGTACCCGGAAGTAAATGTAAACATCCAGGTGATTTGGTCTATACAGTACTTTTGAGTTCAGGCTCTGGCAGTCTTTTGAATGGCCCATGTGTCTTACATTGTGTTGCATCAGTATTCCTTGAAAAACACCCACTTCAAATGTATTCATACATTTTCCTCTCATGTTCTATTTATGATAGAGACAGACAGCACTTTGCCCAGGCCATCGCCATTCTGAACACCCATGAAGGTGAGAGGTCTGCCCTCCACACATTACCCAAACATCTCTCTCTCTCACTCTCTCTCTCTCTCTCTCTCTCTCTCTCTCTCTCTCACAGATAGATTTAATTCACTATAAATAATATCACTTTATGTGGATATTCATATTATTTTCGTTATTTTTCAGGACTACCAGCGCATGTTGGATTTGATGAGGGACATCATTCTGGCCACAGACCTGGCTCACCACCTTCGCATCTTCAAGGACCTTCAGAAGATGGCTGATGGTGCGTAGTGTAGCAGTAATACAGTGAAGTGTCAATGAACAGCCGTATACATCAGCTGCTCTCAGCTTCTTTCACTCACAACCTCTACTTGAGTCCAAAACTGTGACACCAACACGTGGTCTTTATTTTCCTTCTTCACGTTATTTCATTAAGATTAGAAGTGTTTACTGAATTAGAAACTTTTGTGTTGTTGAAAATCATTTTGTGATGTTCCCAACGGTGCACCATGAGTATACCCATCTCTTCTGGGGATATATTGTGGAATTACAATATATACTGTACCAATGTTACCATTATGCTTTCCTACGTTTTGCTTCATCTTATTCTCATACCTCTGAAGTCAAACTCCAAAATCCCCTTGCAGTATCCATCCATGGCTTTCTTACCTTCTGATCATTTTATCTGACTAAGTTCCCCCTTCATAGTGTAAAGAGACAATGGGCTACATGCACAAGTCCACTACTTCCTGAAATGAGTACAGCTTCTTTATTTCCTGTCATCACTATTGGATGAAGTGATTAATGTCAGGTGTGCTGCAGTCACAACAGTCATCAGGCACACCTGATTCATCAGTTCATCCAATAGTGTAGGACAGGAAATAAAGAAGCTGTACTAATTTCAGGAAGTAAAGAAGTTGTGCATGTAGTCTATTGCTCAGTGCAGCCTTATGTAATATAATTGGCTATAACTTCCTGGCCAGTAGTTTGCTACGCCTGAATGCAATCAATGCTACATTACCGCGAGTGGAGCTGTCCTCAGTCGAATCAATTTTGAGCAGTTAAAGTGCTTCAATGACATGAATAACCTCTTAACTGGTGACTGCTTTACACCAGTGTGAAACATGTCAAACTTGCTCTACAGCACAATTAAACCAACACAGAACGACAGGCTGCTACTGGGTCTAAATTTCATTAAATATATAATTTCTTCTTACCAAACTACACGTGCCCAACACAACACAATCCCTTATTGTGGCGTTTAATTATTTTCTACTTTCTATTCATAGAAAGTCTTAGGAGCACATACATCTGAGTGTGGGACACTGAATACAATTTGTGATAATCAATTACTTTTTCAATCAGACATTTTATGGCAAAGCTAAAGCGTTTGTGCCAAAGGATAACTTAGATTCTGATAATAGACCTTATTCGCTAACCCTGACGCCACCATATTGTTGACATACCGTCCTGCGCGCACACAGCGCTGCAGCTGACAACTAGTAATAGCCTTATTGTCATTTCTGTTCCATTACAAAATAGCGATGGTAATGACAGCAATAAAAACCCCACAGTTGTTTGTATGTTGCCGTTAATGCCTGTAATAATAAACAAAAGAAAAAACGAGGTGAACAAACTTTGCTGTGAGGAGCTGTCAGAAAGTTTCACCTGTCTCTCCTAACTATCCACACCTCTCCTGTGCTGCTGACGTATCCTCCGTCTCGCTCCCTTCACGTCTGTGGACGGTAGAGATAGAAACAAACCACAGGGACTTTATTGCTGTCATTACTACAGCCGTGTGTAACGCATGTCACCATCCAAACACAACAGGAATGATACAGGTAACGATAACGGCGGCTAGCTTCCTATAAACGCTGCTCTCACATAGGCTGTCACTTAAAGCTGCAGCGCTATGTCAACAATATGGCGGCGGTGTGCGTGCCCGTACGTGAGTGACGTCAATCGAATAAGGTCTATAGCAGTATGGAAAAGTCAATTTTATTTATTTAACGCCAAATCATAACAAGTTATCTCGAGATGCTTTATAAATAGACGGTTTACAAATAGCTGTTCAGAGAAAGTGATTTATGATAGCGTGAACGACATTGTGTGTGTGTGTGTGTGAGATACAACCCAAAGAGTCGGACCCACCGCTCCATGCTGTTGTGCCTGTTGATGACATCATGTGACCTGTCAGACCAGACCAAGGGTTGGAAGACAACGCGCAAGATCGCTGTCAGTTCAAAGTCGACAGCAATGTCTATAGGAAGCGTTTGAGCCCAAAACATGACTCGTTTATTTTTTGGGTTTACGACAACAACAAAAAATTAGCTCAAAATAACTATTACTGTAAATTTGATTACACGCCACATTTTTTACATTACACCCCCCCCCCCCCCCCCCTTCATATCTTGTTTTGGAATGAAATTATTCCTATCTTAATCCAATGCTTTGCTTTCACTTCACAGCTCGCCGTGGGGCTGCAATAGGTTTATTTCAATTGTGGAAGCAAAATGGTGTGAGCCAAAGCAATGCTATATCAATGCTATCAGCACTCAGATATTTAGATCTTATTCCTGTGCACAGCCTACTATGGGGTTTGAACTACACTGTCTGACAAATATAGTTTATTCCACAATACAAATATTGCACATTATTATTACAATGATAATCATTTGAACAATTATCACTCTCATGATTAGTGTAATATCAGATAGTTGTATTGGGTTCAGAGATATTTGTCTCTGGAGAACTATTTTCATTCTACTTCTACAGTGACACTAAAGTTACTTATGGCCCATTTCCACTGCAGGTAGTAGCGCGGTCCCGCTCCGCTCGACTTGATAAATGGTCTCATTCCACCGGTAAAAACTGTCCCAGCCCGGGTTGTATTGGCCTCGAGTCGTGCTACTTGTCGTACCTGCCTCGTCTGGGTTCTATTCTGTGAACCCGGTACCATACGGTGACGTGAAAACATTGTTGACGACTGATTGGTCAGGCAGAATCGTGTCAATGCAATGCTGCATACCAGTTTAGTGGGCTTACCTTCTCTTCTGTTATGTATATTTCCATCAGTCTTTTGTTTTGCTGCCTTCGCCTCTGGTGAAATAAAATCGCGGCGGTGATTTCAATTGTCTGAAAAAAGTCAGCTGCTCAGGAAGCTAGTTGAGTGCAGCGCTCCGCTAGGCCGCAGCGGGTCTTTGGTGAAGCCGCGGTCTTGCCTGGTCAGAAGCCGCCGGGGTACAGGCTTCACTCTGTTGCGCCTCTCCCGTCCGCGCGCAGCGCATGCCTGTGAGTTTGACTAACTACAAAGTGATATCCATTCTCCTGGCCGATTGTCACATTTGCCCATGTACACTGTAGGTCATTTAGAGGCACCAGTATTTCATAAACAGTTTAAAAGTTCTGTGGATGGATTTAATTGTAACGTTATGTTATAGCCTACTTCGGCTATTAGGCGGAGGACAGATATGCGGTCGCTATGACGACCAGCTGTGGGCGGGGGCAGATGAACGGCGGTCGAAGCAGAACATCCATCGGGCCGAAACGAGTAGAGCCGACTGGTGACGAGCTGTGCAGGGCAGTAAAATGTGGTGGAAATGAGCCATAAGCTACCGTAAATTCCGGACTATAAGCCGCACCTTTTTTCCCGTTTTTTGGCCTTTTTTGGCCCCTGCGGCTTATATAACGGTGCGGCTTATCTATGGATTTTTTCAAAAAAAAAAAAAAAAAAAAAAAAAAAAAAGCTCTTTTTTAGCACTCTTTCTAACTATAAATCCACTTCTGTTTTAATTTCCTCTCTTGCCCTCTTTTCACCACACTGTATGACACTGTATGACACTGTATGACACTGTGTGCACTGTAAATAACAACACAGGTGGTGTTGTGTTATGTTGTTTTGTTGAAATGTTAATAAATGGGAGCATACATATGGTAATTAAACATTAAAACACAATAAAAAAAAAAAAAAAAAAACATTAAAACACCCGTGGCTTATAGTCCGGTGCGGCTTATATAAGAAAAAAATAGTCAACTTTGAAGGTGCGGCTTATACACCGGTGCGCCTTATAGTCCGGAATTTACGGTAATTAAACACAGTCCAACAGCGGTTTCTAAACAGATTAAAACATGCATTAGCGCCACCCACACTCACTGCTCAAATGACCCAGCCCTTCAGATTACTTATTTTATTGTTAATGTAGGCATTACAGGTGGTATTTATGTAAAATATAGAGTGACAGCTTGGAATAGATATAAAATTTAAGTTTCTACACTTCACTGTGGGTTTGTGATGCACCTGTGTTGAACCAATGGGCGCTCAGCTTGATGTGTTTCTCGTCATCCTCTGTCAGCCACAGTCAGGCGCAGTTGGTGGGGAGCTCGTTGCTGGACCTTCCTGTCGGGTCTGTTTGAGGAGTGCTTCTCCCTGTTGTTCCTGTGAGGTGATCGGGAGCGGCTCCTCTCGTGGCGTCCCGAGTGAGCAGAGGACTGGTGATGTCTTCCAGCAGGGACCTGAGAAGAGATTTCACAGTTACTGGTTCCAGTGCCCTGTCAGTGTTTGGGCCCTAAGCCCTCCATATTAAATTGTCTGGATGGGCCTGTCACTGACAATACACATCAGTGGAAAACTAACCTGCAAATTAAATATGGCTGAATTTGTGTGCCGTATCCTCCAGACTGCTGCATTTTTCACTAAGTAGGGATGCCGCTAGTTATTAAGACTAACTTTCATATTTATTTCAATGTATTAGAGCAGCACAAATTAACTCGATCATCTTGGCTATCGTCAGCAACAGGATTTTGCTTAACACGTTCACTGCCAATGACGTGTTTTTACGTCAAACAAAATCCAACCGTTCACTGCCAATGACGTGTTTTTACGTCAAATTTTTTTTTCGATTTTGTTTTTTTGACGGTGGGATGTGCATCTAACCCTTTTACATCTCTTATATAAGTATTGGACGTGTACAACGTGTACAACCCATTCCACCGACCCACTAAGTGGCGACAGTGCTTTCCTGACTAGAGGAAGGCAAGCAAAAAGCAGTGTGACGAAGCCATTCTCATGAAAATGGTTTGGCGAAAACGCTTTCGTTTTCGCGCTGATTGCTGGCGATGCGGGATTGCAAATTTGCATAATAGATTATGGGTGGAACACACTTTGAAACACGCAGCATAAATATGACCAGAATCGCAAAAGCTTCATCAAAGCTCTCAACCAAAACTCCAAGAAGCGAGCGAGTCCATCCAGACTTCCTCAAACAGCGGCCGCGCAGACAGGCAGCAGCAGCAGCAAAGCAGTGAGACTGGTGACAAGCTTGTGACACGGCCGCTGCAGCCAAGAAGAACGCCCACGGAGGGAGGAGTTGGAAGCAGAGGGGGGTTTCCTGCTGTTATGGAGGAAATTACTGTTCAAAACTATTGTTTAGATGTCTGACGTCTTACTGATGCCAAAAATGAATGGTTAAAGTGACTGTTCTATCGAATTTCACAAAAAGCCGTTTATCTCTGAATAATTTTTCTGACGCTGAAACCATGCTGTATTCAACTGCTAATGCTTACATAACTACTAACTCTACAAACTAACTCTTTTAGACAGAGAAAGCACACATTCTATTAGTTCTTTTGAGATATTGTGTGTTCACAAAATCTTAGCAGAAAAGAATCCTCGGGTCTTGAAAGATGAGCCAGAATCCTCAAAAAAACCCTCTGGCAGAACCTACCTACAGTAAAAAAAAAACGTCTGGCAGTGAATGTGTTAAGAAAATTATATTATGAAATTTTAATATGTGGACTGGAATTCCCTGCATGCAGTGTAAAACAACTTGAACTAATGCTTACATCTCCGCCACCATCCTGCCCCGCCCAGAACACCATGAAGCCAGGGAAGCAGCTCCTGAGCGAGAAGAGCTTTGGTGTGGCGGTTTGCTGTTTGTGTTTAGTTAAGATGCTGCTCAGCATTTTTAGATTAAAGGCCCATTCACAACTAGAATGTTTACTATAAAGACGCTTTTTGAAAAAGACCATCACCTTTTGGGATTAGCGCTAAGGCTGTTTACTGACCTGGAAGCTAGTTTGCTAGTTAGCTTTTGCTTGCATGATGCTAAGAAAATAGCATAATCTCTTGGCCACCCTGACTGCAAAATGCGGTATTATCCTATGTTTTCAATATGAGCAGGGTTTAACCACATGTGTCTCCAGTAGCCTGTTGAAAGCCATTTAGCCACGGTGAAGTTACAGGTGTTTCTTTCAACCCCATGCTCTCAACATGGGCTCCAGGGGACTTGACTCTTTGATCCACAGTAGGCTACAATAGATTTGGTGTGCAGAGTCACCTACTGCTAAAAACTTGGTGGCCATTAGCACCATTAGCTCTGCTCTCATAAGCACAATCATCTCATGAAAGCACCATCAAACATGTTCTCTGCCATTTCCTCTCTTTTGCAGCAATCCATCAACCCAAATCCATTGACTATGTTGTTATTTACTTTAGAGAGCAAGTCAAGTAAAAGCACGTCGCTAAAGTCATCATGGTCCATTTTTTCTCTGAATATTTGGTGCTGATATTGTTGGTAGTGTGAACGCTCTCTCTTCTCTACTCCCCTCTCTTCTCTCCTCCCCTCCCCTCCCCTCTCCTCCTCTCCTCTCCTCTCCTCTCCTCTCCTCTCCTCTCCTCCCCTCTCTCCTCCTCCCCTCTCTCTCCCCTCCTCTCCTCTTCTCTGTGCAGGAGGTGCAGGTACGTATGGGCGAGACGGAGCAGCTGTATGCAGAGGTGGCTGAGGTGGCGGTGCTCCAGCAGCATTGGCTCCACGACACTCTGGCCGTCTACAGCATGTTCAGTGAGGTCAACGCCTGTGAGCTGTGGATCGACGAGGAGGAGCAGTGGCTGGACAAGATGGAGATCCCCGAGAGGCTGGAGGACGTGGAGGTGGTGACACACAGGTTAGTGTGTTACAAACTGACTTTTGTATCCAAGAGTGGATACTATGACTGTCCCATTATATTCCAAAATGCCCTTCCCTGTAGGTTCGAGAGCCTGGACCAGGAGATGAACAGCTTGATGGGAAGGATCCTAGATGTCAACCAGATAGTCCAGCAGCTCCTGGATGGAGGTCATCCGTCTTCTACAGAGCTCAGAGGCTGTCAGGACCACCTCAGCTCCAGGTACTGACCTCACACTGGCCGCCCACTCTGGGTCTTTAAAGCGTTCGGCTCTGGGCAAAGCGTCGGACCGCAGGCCGCCCAGTGTGGGTCTTTAAAAAGCATATTGGCCTAAGCAAATTAATGGGTCGCGACTTAATGACTAAGGAAAAATGTGGGTCATGAGGCTAGACCAGTTGAGAACCACTGCTCTAGGTGGTATTGTTTCTAAGCTACAGCTAATTAAATTCAAGATTTTGCCAGATTTTTCTAAACCCCATTCAAGTCAATGGTGGAGAAAATGGCACTTAATCGCGAATAGCACCCAGAATGCCCAAAATGTTTGGCAGATCGAAAAATAGGAGTTTATAGATTGTGCCTTGCTTTCAGAAAGCACAATAGTAGAATGTGAATGACTCTTCTCCCTCCCTCTATCCCGTCAGGACCTGGACTCGTTCCTGACCTGGCTGGTCCAGACTCAGACGGCTGCAGCCTCGGACCAGCTGCTCTGGAGGAGGCGGAGCCTCGGACCAGCTGCTCTGGAGGAGGCGGAGAGACTCATCAACAAACACGCCGCCCTCAAAGAGGAGATCGGACGGTGAGCTGCTGAGGGGCGGAGCCACGGCTGTGGTGACTTCAAGAAAACTACATTACAAAACACAGCATATTGTGTTGACAATTGAAACAAGGAAGTGCACACAAAGCATCAAGGTGTCAGGCAGCTGAAAGTAACATCAAACTAGACTAGACTAGAGGTATTGAAATGAGTAATGTATCAAAACATACAACATTTATAGTAAACATGTTATCCCCCACCAGTGATGTAGTTCCACCCTTGGGTCAGTCCCATTCATTGTCAATGCCGCCCCCTAGTGGCACAAAGTCAACATTACTGTTTGACTGAACAATCTGACAGATGGATCCATAGCCCCCTTTAGTTCATGCATTAACATCATGCATCATGACACAAATGGGACAAGATGTCACTTAGTTTCCTCAGTAATAGTAATGACATATTCCCATTAGCTATTGCCTCTATGCCGGTCTACCTAAAACCATTGCTATCTTTCTAAAGGACATACAAAGAGAAAACACAATCTAATGTCTCTGTGGACCCGGACATGTATTTTAATCCCATGAGTAAAAGTCCTGCAACCAGGCTAAACCGTAACTAGACACAATCTGGATGAGAGAAATGTGTTAGGGCCAGGTGTAAAGGCAAGTGGTCCTGTGTCCGGCAGGTATGAGGAGGACTACCAGTGTCTGCAGGTGGTGAACGAGCTGTTGGAGTCCGAGGAGGCTCCTCTGCTGCACGCTGCCCTGCAGCAGTGGCTCCAGAAGCTCCACGTCGGCTGGAACAAGCTGCTGGAGATGTGGGAGAGCAGGAGGGAGGTGCTGGTCCAGGCTCACATCTTCCACCTGTTCCTGTGGGATGTCAAACAGGCCGAGTCCTTCCTCAACAACCAGGTGAGCCATACAAGATTAAGATTCAACCGGACGGACAAACCCCGTCTTTATTTGTCACAAACACCGTGGCATGCACACATGCACGGTGGCCAGTACACACACACACATGCTTGTGAAATGTGTCCTCTGCGTTTGACCCATCCTGGCTCGTCCTCCTCCATGGTCAGGCCAGGAGCGCTGGGCAGCTGCAGTGAGAAGACCAACTTCCACCGCTGGTCAGATGATGATCTTCTGCATGTTTTTAGTTGGGAGTTATATATGGAGGAATCCCAGGGAGCACGGGGAGAACATGCAAACAAACGGACAGCAGGGGGCCATAAAGGAAGTGCCTCCAGACACGTGTTAAAGGGCCACTTTGCCCATATTCAACCAGCTTTGTATCATGACAAAATCAGTAGTACTGTATATGCAAATGAACAATCAGTAATACTGTATATGTATGTATCATGACAAAATCAGTAGTACTGTATATGCAAATGAACAATGTTTAACTTCCCTCCATGTCGTCTGGACCCAGAGCTCCTTGTTCATTTGCAGAACTTCCTGGACCATTATGATGTCATGTGGGGATGCTATTTGGTGATAGTGATGTATTAGGCCCTTTTCACGGGGGCCATTTTGTGTGGAAAAGGCAGGATAAACACAGGTGCAAGCAAAACACTAATGAGGGTTTCCAACTTCCAATCATGGAAAAGGAGAGAGCTAAAAAGTAGTACTAAAAGCTAAACATGAGCATGCTGTGTGTGTTTACTGATGCCACGTTACTAAGCCAATAATAATACAGCATCAAAGTCCAAAAAAGCTTTGGGTAAAGTGGAAATAAGGCAACAACAATGTGAGTGATGCTGTTTTACTGGAGGTCATAGAGGTGGGAGGTTTTACTGGCTCTGTCCACACGCTCCCATAATCATTTTATAATGGTTACGTTTCCCAACTGTCCCTGTTCAGCTGTGTGCTCTTTGTGTATGAATTGGCTGTCTGACTGCAGCAGAGCTTCATAGAGATACACTGTGTTGACTGCTTGCCTGGATGGCCTGGGTGTGGCTGGCTCAGTTCTGCCACACTCTGTCCTCAGAGAGACAGGGAGAGAAAGGGGGGAGAGAGAGAGCTAGAACATCACTGTGCAGCATCTGACTGGAACATCCATCTGTGTGTGTGTATGTGTGTGTGTGCGTGTCTCTTTTTGTAACAGTATCCGTGCATTATGTGATATTAGAGCAGGGCCGGACATGCAGCATCTTCTAGTAACTCTAGATCTACGCTGTAGCTTCACGATAATGTGTACCCTGGCCACCTGCCACTGCTGAGAAGTGTGTGTGTGTGTGTGTGTGTGTGTGTGTGTGTGTGTGTGTGTGTGTGTGTGTATGTGTGCGTGTCTCTTTTTGTAACAGTATCCGTGCATTATGTGATATTAGAGCAGGGCCGGACATGCAGCATCTTCTAGTAACTAGATCTACGCTGTAGCTTCACGATAATGTGTACCCTGGCCACCTGCCACTGCTGAGAAGTGTGTGTGTGTGTGTGTGTGTGTGTGTGTGCGTGTGCGTGTGCGTGTGCGTGCCCGCGTGCGTGTGTGTGTGTGTGTAGCTAAAATTATTTGTCAACTTTATTCACAGGATATTCCAGATCTAACAGAATACTGTATCGAGTCAATTATACGTCTGATTGGCTAGATATGTCCATTATTTTTCAATTACAAATAGGAATAGATCAAAAAACAGATACAAAAAGTTTGCAACCCATAATTTACAAGATTTTATCTAGGGATGTCCGATATTATCGGCCTACCGATATTATCGGCCGATATTAGCATAAAAAAAATCGATATCGGAAAATATCGGTATCGGTTTTCATGCCGATTTTTTTTTTTTTTTTTTTAATACAGGGGGAGTCTCACTGTGAGCAATGCTCTCTTTTTCAGGAGCGCCCTGTTCACATTCACACACACATTCATACCTGGAAGCTGACCAGTACAACCACAGTCTGATCTGCTGGCCACTGAGCAGCTCCACTGGAGCGGTTGGGGTTAAGGGCCTTGCTCAAGGGCACCTCAGTGGTGGTAATGAGGGAGGGGCAAGCGCTGCCTTTTCACTTTCCCCACCCAGATTTATCCTGCCGGTCCCGGGGATTGAACCGACGACCTTCTGGTCACAAGCTCGCTTCTCTAACACTTACAACTTTAACACAACATGCATATTATATATTAAACTCTTCAGCTACATTAAGCTACATTATGTAACTTGTTACGTGAAATTTTGGTGGAAAAAAAGCCCGCTTATATCGGTATCGGTTGATATCGGTATCGGAAATTAAGAGTTGGACATTATCGGATATCGGATATCGGTAAAAAAGCCAATATCGAACATCCCTAATTTTATCTTAGTTGTGAAGCATTTTTGGAAAAAATGGAGTGATATGAATACAATGCAGTTATACAATAAAACATCATATTGCAATTACTGTATTTATTTGACAGATTATTGCAGTTTCTGATTTTCATTATAATTCCAGTGTAGTTTTAGCACAATGTGGGAACATCTGTTTTTTAACCTCCTCCTGATGACCGATCTCATATTATTTATTTTGCTGGGAAATAAGTAAATAATTTAGGGAAGTTTGTTTGCCAGACACTTCTCACTCTGTTCTTCTCCTCCCCATTGTGTGTATTATGACATAGAATACAAAATGCCTATAATCCGTAGCAGTCTTTGGGAAGTTAATATCACAATATAATATGACTTCAACACATTTTCCAGACCTATAGATGAGTCTGTGTCTGTTTACGACATACAAACCAAGATCAGAAGATACAGAATCGCAGTGGTAAGCGCTGTCGCCTCACAGCTCGAAGGTCCTGGGTTCGATTCCCACCTGGGACGTTGTGAACGCTGAAGGAATGCGTGCCCGTCCGCATGTCCTCGAGTGCCCACCGCCCGGGTGGGGTCGTCAAAAGGGCCTTTCTGTGTGGAGTTTGCATGTTCTCCCCGTGCCTCCCGGGGGTTTCCTTCATATCGGAACCCCCTTCACCAAAACATGCAACATCCTGGTTGCTAATGTGGTTCCTGCTCTGGTCTTAAAGGCGCCGGTTCAGAGGGAGGGGAACTGGTTGGAATAGCGTGACCCTCCCACGTGCTATGTCCTACCGGTGAAGCTTCCTCTGTCAGGTGAAAAGAAGCGGCTGGCTAACTGCCCATGTCTCGGAGGAAGCATGGAGCCAGTTTTGGCTTTCCCCAGATCAGCAGAGGGTGGAGTAGCAACCAGGATAAATAAATTAAATTAGCACTAATGGAGGATAAAAATGGAATAAAAAATCGGGGGGGGGAGGGGGGGGGGGGAGAAGATACAGAATCACAGATCTGGCAGTCTGCATTGTTTCCAGACTCAGTATCACACACAGAGCAGTTTGCTTTCTGAAATATTACAAGGTATTGCTGTCCAGACTCCTCCTCGTGTGTGTGTGTGTGTGTGTGTGTGTGTGTGTGTGTGTGTGTGTGTGTGTGTGTGTGTGTGTGTGTGTGTGTGTGTGTGTCTGTGTGTCTGTGTGTGTGTGTCTCGTGCTTGCCTGCCAGGGCATGTGTCTCTTTAGGTTTGCTAACCAATCTCTACCAGGGACCCAGCTCTTCACATTAGCCTGGAAGGCCAAATGCAGAACCAGCGTTATCACCATGGCAATCAGTCTTACCGGGAGTACGGTGGCGCAGTCGGTAGCGCTGTCGCCTCACAGCTAGAAGGTCCTGAGTTAAATTCTCGCCTGGGACGCTGTGGATGCTGGAGTTGTGACCCCCCCCATATCTTCAGTGCCTACTGCCCAGGTGGACATCTCGTCGAAAGGGCCTTTCTGTGTGGAGTTTGCATGTTCTCGCCGTACCCCCCAGGGGGTTCCTCCGTACATAACCCCCCACTAAAAACATGCAGAAGATCGTCATCCGACCAGTGACGACAACATCCGAAGTTGGTCCCCGGGCGCTGGAAAGAAAAAGCGACCACTGCTCCTGGCCTGCCCCTCGGAGGAAAGGACAAGCCAGGATGGGTCAAATGCAGAGGACAAATTTTACCGGCCACCGTCAGCATGAGTGTGTTGTAGTGTTCGTGTGACAATAAAGACGGGCTTCCGTCTGAAATCGTGTTTAAAATCTTCTGGACAAGTAGTTATAGCTAATTAAACTCTTGGCAGTGTGTTTTGTGAGAGAGAGTTTATGTGTATGATCTCTTCAACCGACTGAAAACCGATATTTTGCATCAATTCTTTACGCTATATATTCCACTTTGAGTATTTTGATGCCAAAACATTCCCCAAACTTACAGTACAAGGATCAGTACATATCTATGTCCTTATTTCAGTGCCTGTATGGACGCCCGACCAAGCCGGAGGTAACACGGGCTCGAACCTGAGACCCTCGTGTTGGTAGGCAGATAGTCTGAATCAATGCTGAGAAGCAAGCTGCAGGTATAAGCTCTGCCATTGGCTCTGACCATTTCAGTCGGAGCGAAGGGAAATCCCTTTCCATTCCCTGCCTGTCCGCTCTCAAATGCCTCTGCTGCTGTGAAACAACAACAACAATGCTAGCTAGCAAGCTAGCAACCTACACAGAAAATGACAAAGTCTTGACGAAGATTTGGATGTCCAATAAAGCAGGCCTGCTTGGTACTTTCAGTGGCTGTTCTAAAGATAACAGAGCATTTTCTTTTCCCGCTCTACCAGAATGAGAGTGAGTTCAGCCAGACTCTCTCCTGCACTGGTACAGCACCAAATGAAGTGTGGAGATAGTCTGGCAAGTGAGACTAGTAGGCAGGGAATGATCTCCATACCTTAACTGTATGTTTTCCCTGACCTTGCTCCTCCAGGAATCGGCCCTGGCCCACGTGGAGCTGCCCACCACAGTGGAAGCCACCATGAAGAAACACAAGGACTTCACCACCACCATGGAGCTCAACCTGCACCGCATCAAGGCTGTGATGGAGGCCGGGGAGAGCCTGATCAGCCAGAGCAACATCTACTCCCAACGCATCAGGGAGCGCGTCGACACGCTCGCCAACAGGTACGACTGGCCTGCATGCAGAAAACACATGGAAAGGAGGATGTGTCATCATCATTAAGTTGGATAGTGAGCAAGTTGGAGCAAAACATGAGGCTTTGCACCGCAAAATCTTTGATTTATCAAAAAGTATTGAAAAGTTGAATAGTATGACAAAGCTTCAAAATGTTGCATCCAAATTGGTCAGGCCTTTATCAGTAAGGGAATATTTCAATATCCAGCAAAATAAAATAAAAACTATTTTATTTATTGTTATGGGCAGTGCAGACTTCATTCAAGGGTTGAGGTCTCCGCTTTGACCGCTTTGTGTGTGCGTGTGTGTGTGTGTGTGTGTGTGTGGGTGCGTGTGTGTGCGTGTGTGGGTGCGTGTGTGTGCGTGTGTGTGCGTGTGTGTGTGTGTGTGTGTGGGTGCGTGTGTGTGTGTGTGCGTGTGTGTGTGTGTGTGTGTGGGGGTGTGGGGGTGCGTGCGTGCGTGGGTGCGTGCGTGTGTGTGTGTGCTGCAGTGGGGGTTGGGGTGTTTATGTAGGTATATGGGGGGTAGGGTAGGCTTTGGTGTGCGTTTGCAATAGCAATATGGAAAGCCATATGGTTTTTGAATTCAATTAACAACACAATATATTATGTGAGGTGCTTTGATAAACAGTAGGGGTCTTCAACCTTTTTCAGCCCAAGTACCCCTTGGTTGACAGCGAAACTGAGGGACCCCCTACGATTTGAAATAAAATTGTTACATTTTAGGTGTGGCCTATAATTAAGCAATATAGCATGAGAGCCAGTGTGTTGTGAAGAATATATCCCACTCGGCCTGCGGCCTCGTGGGATAACAGCTGATCAGGGGGATATATTCCACAACACACGCAGCTCGAGTGCTATATTGCTTTTATAAAACGGTTTCCAAGTATGATAATATAATAATAATAATAATACTATAAGTCCGACTCCGACTGGCATGTCATTCTGATAGAGTCAGTTGAAACACTACTGTAAGGCGGGACCGCAAGAACATGCGGGTGATTTGATTGGATCGTTCTGGAGACTGAAGTTGACATTGGCCAATCCTGGCGCTTGCTGAGTAGCTGAGAGCTTTCTGGAATCCCCGACAGGCAGCTCCAGCGCAGCGTTGCATTCTCAGCGCTTGCTGAGAAGCTGAATGCTTTCTGCAAAGCCGACACCAACTAACGTTACGGGGTTAAATGCGGGGTTAACAGCCTTTCTTTTGCAAAGAAGACATTAGCCCGCATCTATTCTTGTACAAAACATCATTTTCTGCGAAGTATTAGTAAAGTTATAAGCGAAGATCGATTCACAAGGATCTGACAGCTGTCTCCGCCATTTTTTTTTCTACGTTGTCATTTGAGGTAAGCCTTATTATTACTCTCTTAGTAAGAGAGTTGCCATGGCAACCAATAACCCATGGCCATGGGTTATTGAACTCGGTTACTGGAATTATACAATGGCTGTGAACCAATCAGATTGCTTGATTTGAGAGAGCCGTTTTATAATAACATTTATAATCCAGCGCACATGAGGATATCAGGGTTTGACACTTCTTTTTATTAATAGATTACATTAAAAAAGCAAGGAGTAAACAATCCGTTTCGAACATACTGTAGATTAATCAGATTTGCTTTATAGATCATTTTTGTCAAAAGTAGCTTATTATTGCCTATTAATGCTGAGTTTACTCAATATTAGGCTGCTCAGTATTATTTTATTTTTTTAATATTGTTTTTTTTCACAAACTACTTTGACAAAAATTGGCGGAACTCCCTGTTGAAGACCACTGACCTACAGTATGTTGTCTGTGGGTATGTGCAGGTACTGATCATTTTTGACAAACGTCAACCAATTCCATCTGAGACCATAATTGCAGCACAGCGCCAGACTACAGCCTTTTTTACATAGTGATTTTGTGGATTTGAGGTTTTTCAGTTACATTTTTCAATTCATGTGAGCTTCTGACACCATGTGACACAAAGTTTTAACAACTTGGATTAGTTTTGTAAAGTAGCTAATTTTCAGAAATATAAATTCACATTTTTCACTTTAATTCACTACATGTGCCAAGTGACCCATATAAAAAAAGGCAGTGCAAATCAGTTACCAATGGGGTCTCTAAAGAAGATGGTAAACCATGTACGGTAGCCTAATGCACAAAAAAGTAGTTATTTGCTATAAATAGTAAATAGTGACATGATTTATAGCAAATAAATATCTTATTTCATGCATTATATGATTTCCCACCTTTTCTGTTGGATAAATGATAAAATCACATTGTCACAATAGAGATGAGGATGCTCATTAGAACAATTTCAAAATATCATTAGGTTGTAAGTAAAATGGATGCTGACTTTTTATTCCAAAAACAGAGAACATGCTGGAAAGTGAGTTTTGAAAGCCAGAGAGCTGTCAGAGCAGCTGATCAACAACCCCATCTTATACAGTACAGGTACAATTTAGTGCTATGGGACAGTATAGATCTTAGTTATTTTACCTTTGAACTAAGTCCCCTGTCTGTCTGTCTGTCTGTCTGTCTGCCTGTCTGTCTGTCTGCCTGTCTGTCTGCCTGTCTGCCTGTCTGTCTGTCTGTCTGTCTGTCTGTCTGTCTGCCTGTCTGTCTGTCTGTCTGTCTGTCCCTCTCTCAGGGGGAACCAGAACTGGCCCAGCAATGGCTGGAGAAACTCAACGACATGTGGGAGCTCCAGAGGTTTCAGCAGGACTGTCACGAGGTATGAGACCCACACATGCGCACTGCAGGCTGGTGACAGGGCTATGAAGGCTTGACACTGAGGGGAGAATTACAGCAGTTTAGCAGCATTTTTCATAGGGAAAGAGTGAACAGGATGGCAAGCCTTTTGGTTAAAGCATCGATTGTAAAGAAAAGTGGACGTAGTGAGTGTGACATCACCCATACATGTAGGTTTCTGAAGGGCCGTTTTGAAGCCAAACGTTGGTGTCTACAAGCACTGCCATGTTGACATGTTTTGGAGCTGGAGCAGCCATGAGCGAAGCTGAGGGTTTGCCAGAGTTTTATAACCATTGTATCCCATTAATGATGCAATTATTTAGACACATCTTAGAAGAAGTGAAATGAGCTACTAAGACCATCATCTTGTCGTGACTAGGCAGACCGGGCAAAAACAAACAAAATAGCAGACAAGGTATTTTACTGAGAGTCCAAGTATTTACAATGGGCTCTCTGGCCAGAATGTGCAGAGAAGAGTGAGCTTGGCTTGTGGAGGCTGAGGCTGGTTGCAGCATGGATGAAAGGGTGGAGCCGCTCTGGGCAGAGGAGGACTTGAGGTCCCAGGTTGGAGGCTGAGGCTGGTTGCAGCATGGATGAAAGGGTGGAGCTGCTCTGGGCAGAGGAGGACTTGAGGTCCCAGGTTGGAGGCTGAGGCTGGTTGCAGCATGGATGAAAGGGTGTGTGATGACGTTGCACAGAAACCCATCTATTGAGTTCATAACCTGTTGAGCATTGGTTAGAGGACAGCTATAAAAATGTGTGCTGTAAACAGAAATCCATTCTTCAATTTTAATCCAAAATAATGCAACTTCCGGACACGATACATTTTGCCGCAATACTGTATCGATATTTCAGAAAAATATACCATATCTATTTTTTTGCACGGCCGTGTGTTCAGTAATATAATAAGAATACTTTTTATTTCAGTGCCTTCAGTAAGACACTCAACACTCGGTAGTTTTGACTCAATTTGTCCACTTATCAGTTATCAATATAAAGTGATGTACATATTATTACACTACCTGGGTGGTGTACAGCGTGTTGTATTTTTAGCTCTATATTTAAATTTTCAGTAAATTATGTAGAGTATTGCAATATATCGCAATATGTATTGTATCGCAATGTATCGTGATACAATCGTATCGCGACCCATGTATCGTGATACGTATCGTATCGTGAGGTCCTTGCCAATACCCAGACCTATATGTGTAATATATTAAGTGTTCCTCTGTGCTCTATGAGGCCATTTAGAGGCCATTTACACCTGGCGCTAACATGCGTTTTCTGTGATCAGATTGTATTTGATCACTTCAACCTGATTCCATTTACACCTGGCGCTAACATGTGTTTTCTGCAATCTGATTGCAATCTGACTGCAGAAATTGTTGTCCTCTCAATCCGCATAAAGTTGCTGTATCCAGATTGAGAGGACACATTGCATTTACACTTGTGTTCAATGTGTACACAATGCATCCCTGACCACCTCCGGAGGTGGTTTGGCCGATCAGATTGCAATCCTTCAATGCGTTTTGGGGGTGTTTACACCTGGCATTTCAAGTGATAAAACACAATGTGATTGCAATCTGATCACAGAAAACACATGTTAACGCCAGGTGTAAATGGCTGCTAATGCATAAGCTCCAGCGCACACATCATTTACATATCATTCACATATCATTTAACTACAACGGCCAATCATCATTTTAACAACCTGTTTTCTCGATTTCTTAAAGGTTTGTAACAGAGGTGACAGGTTCTAGACTAGTAGCCTAACACAATACAGGGCTATTCAGGACAGGGTTTCATTTGAAATAGTACATTAAGGATTGTGTCATTTGTGTCTATTTGTGTTTTCAGCAATCTGTCCTGGCTGCTCTGTGATGGAGGTAAAGTCACAACTTAGCGTTTCACTTATTGGAGCTCCTTCATCCCAACAGCCGTCCGTATTCCAAACAAACAATGAAAGACTTTCACACACTGTCATATTTGCACGTTGCCACATGCACTTTTACTTACTTTTAGCTCTAATCGTATGTATGTTTTTAACCCTTATGTCTGTTTATTTGTTTTTGTCGTTTCTACCCAGTTTTCTCATGTTTCTAAGCTGACATAATAAATAAATGTTAATATATATATATATATATATATATATATATATATATATATATATATATATATATATATATATATATATATATGATATATATACACACACACACACACACACACACACACACATACATACATGCATACATATATAATATAAACATATATGATGATCTTTGACAGGAGTTGATAGGTTCATAGTTAACCCACTTCACAGGCTGAGAGCCAGTCTTGTTGTTAGTGCGACACCTAGTGGCCAAACATCAAACTCGGCGTCCCTGTAATAGACCAAATCACCGTGACGTCACCATGTAAACAAATTTACTTCCGGGTACCACTTGGGGAAGGCGGCAGGTTTAAATGTGCGTGTTGTCAAATAAATGCTGTCAAACCCTCTCGTTGTTTTCGGCCGACTACTTTCAATTTAAATGGTTAAACGGTTGGTAAACATGCTTGTCCGACGTATCTAGCCTTTCTTCTGTGTTTGTTTTATGTAGTGTTAGCTAGCTAATAATGTTTGTTTGTCTGTCAAACTCGCTGTTTTGCAGACTCATTAACGTAGAAGAGCCTGGTGACGCGAGGTTACGTTAACGTTACAAACAGAGCTACTGACGCCACGTTAATTTAATTTAGCGTCAAGTCTACTCTGGTCTGGTCCAACAGGTAAATTAGCTAGTCTGGTCGTTAGTGAAAGTGTTGTTATGAATGATATTAAACAACAACACAACACGGACGAACCATTTTTGTCTTCTTTGTCTGTTTTTGTCTTCAACACGTCAGTTTGTGCCGTCCACCGCCATTATAATGTGTGGACCCAGGGGTACCCGGAAGTAAATGTAAACATCCAGGTGATTTGGTCTATACAGTACTTTTGAGTTCAGGCTCTGGCAGTCTTTTGAATGGCCCATGTGTCTTACATTGTGTTGCATCAGTATTCCTTGAAAAACACCCACTTCAAATGTATTCATACATTTTCCTCTCATGTTCTATTTATGATAGAGACAGACAGCACTTTGCCCAGGCCATCGCCATTCTGAACACCCATGAAGGTGAGAGGTCTGCCCTCCACACATTACCCAAACATCTCTCTCTCTCACTCTCTCTCTCTCTCTCTCTCTCTCTCTCTCTCTCACAGATAGATTTAATTCACTATAAATAATATCACTTTATGTGGATATTCATATTATTTTCGTTATTTTTCAGGACTACCAGCGCATGTTGGATTTGATGAGGGACATCATTCTGGCCACAGACCTGGCTCACCACCTTCGCATCTTCAAGGACCTTCAGAAGATGGCTGATGGTGCGTAGTGTAGCAGTAATACAGTGAAGTGTCAATGAACAGCCGTATACATCAGCTGCTCTCAGCTTCTTTCACTCACAACCTCTACTTGAGTCCAAAACTGTGACACCAACACGTGGTCTTTATTTTCCTTCTTCACGTTATTTCATTAAGATTAGAAGTGTTTACTGAATTAGAAACTTTTGTGTTGTTGAAAATCATTTTGTGATGTTCCCAACGGTGCACCATGAGTATACCCATCTCTTCTGGGGATATATTGTGGAATTACAATATATACTGTACCAATGTTACCATTATGCTTTCCTACGTTTTGCTTCATCTTATTCTCATACCTCTGAAGTCAAACTCCAAAATCCCCTTGCAGTATCCATCCATGGCTTTCTTACCTTCTGATCATTTTATCTGACTAAGTTCCCCCTTCATAGTGTAAAGAGACAATGGGCTACATGCACAAGTCCACTACTTCCTGAAATGAGTACAGCTTCTTTATTTCCTGTCATCACTATTGGATGAAGTGATTAATGTCAGGTGTGCTGCAGTCACAACAGTCATCAGGCACACCTGATTCATCAGTTCATCCAATAGTGTAGGACAGGAAATAAAGAAGCTGTACTAATTTCAGGAAGTAAAGAAGTTGTGCATGTAGTCTATTGCTCAGTGCAGCCTTATGTAATATAATTGGCTATAACTTCCTGGCCAGTAGTTTGCTACGCCTGAATGCAATCAATGCTACATTACCGCGAGTGGAGCTGTCCTCAGTCGAATCAATTTTGAGCAGTTAAAGTGCTTCAATGACATGAATAACCTCTTAACTGGTGACTGCTTTACACCAGTGTGAAACATGTCAAACTTGCTCTACAGCACAATTAAACCAACACAGAACGACAGGCTGCTACTGGGTCTAAATTTCATTAAATATATAATTTCTTCTTACCAAACTACACGTGCCCAACACAACACAATCCCTTATTGTGGCGTTTAATTATTTTCTACTTTCTATTCATAGAAAGTCTTAGGAGCACATACATCTGAGTGTGGGACACTGAATACAATTTGTGATAATCAATTACTTTTTCAATCAGACATTTTATGGCAAAGCTAAAGCGTTTGTGCCAAAGGATAACTTAGATTCTGATAATAGACCTTATTCGCTAACCCTGACGCCACCATATTGTTGACATACCGTCCTGCGCGCACACAGCGCTGCAGCTGACAACTAGTAATAGCCTTATTGTCATTTCTGTTCCATTACAAAATAGCGATGGTAATGACAGCAATAAAAACCCCACAGTTGTTTGTATGCTGCCGTTAATGCCTGTAATAATAAACAAAAGAAAAAACGAGGTGAACAAACTTTGCTGTGAGGAGCTGTCAGAAAGTTTCACCTGTCTCTCCTAACTATCCACACCTCTCCTGTGCTGCTGACGTATCCTCCGTCTCGCTCCCTTCACGTCTGTGGACGGTAGAGATAGAAACAAACCACAGGGACTTTATTGCTGTCATTACTACAGCCGTGTGTAACGCATGTCACCATCCAAACACAACAGGAATGATACAGGTAACGATAACGGCGGCTAGCTTCCTATAAACGCTGCTCTCACATAGGCTGTCACTTAAAGCTGCAGCGCTATGTCAACAATATGGCGGCGGTGTGCGTGCCCGTACGTGAGTGACGTCAATCGAATAAGGTCTATAGCAGTATGGAAAAGTCAATTTTATTTATTTAACGCCAAATCATAACAAGTTATCTCGAGATGCTTTATAAATAGACGGTTTACAAATAGCTGTTCAGAGAAAGTGATTTATGATAGCGTGAACGACATTGTGTGTGTGTGTGTGTGAGATACAACCCAAAGAGTCGGACCCACCGCTCCATGCTGTTGTGCCTGTTGATGACATCATGTGACCTGTCAGACCAGACCAAGGGTTGGAAGACAACGCGCAAGATCGCTGTCAGTTCAAAGTCGACAGCAATGTCTATAGGAAGCGTTTGAGCCCAAAACATGACTCGTTTATTTTTTGGGTTTACGACAACAACAAAAAATTAGCTCAAAATAACTATTACTGTAAATTTTATTACACGCCACATTTTTTACATTACACCCCCCCCCCCCCCCCCCCTTCATATCTTGTTTTGGAATGAAATTATTCCTATCTTAATCCAATGCTTTGCTTTCACTTCACAGCTCGCCGTGGGGCTGCAATAGGTTTATTTCAATTGTGGAAGCAAAATGGTGTGAGCCAAAGCAATGCTATATCAATGCTATCAGCACTCAGATATTTAGATCTTATTCCTGTGCACAGCCTACTATGGGGTTTGAACTACACTGTCTGACAAATATAGTTTATTCCACAATACAAATATTGCACATTATTATTACAATGATAATCATTTGAACAATTATCACTCTCATGATTAGTGTAATATCAGATAGTTGTATTGGGTTCAGAGATATTTGTCTCTGGAGAACTATTTTCATTCTACTTCTACAGTGACACTAAAGTTACTTATGGCCCATTTCCACTGCAGGTAGTAGCGCGGTCCCGCTCCGCTCGACTTGATAAATGGTCTCATTCCACCGGTAAAAACTGTCCCAGCCCGGGTTGTATTGGCCTCGAGTCGTGCTACTTGTCGTACCTGCCTCGTCTGGGTTCTATTCTGTGAACCCGGTACCATACGGTGACGTGAAAACATTGTTGACGACTGATTGGTCAGGCAGAATCGTGTCAATGCAATGCTGCATACCAGTTTAGTGGGCTTACCTTCTCTTCTGTTATGTATATTTCCATCAGTCTTTTGTTTTGCTGCCTTCGCCTCTGGTGAAATAAAATCGCGGCGGTGATTTCAATTGTCTGAAAAAAGTCAGCTGCTCAGGAAGCTAGTTGAGTGCAGCGCTCCGCTAGGCCGCAGCGGGTCTTTGGTGAAGCCGCGGTCTTGCCTGGTCAGAAGCCGCCGGGGTACAGGCTTCACTCTGTTGCGCCTCTCCCGTCCGCGCGCAGCGCATGCCTGTGAGTTTGACTAACTACAAAGTGATATCCATTCTCCTGGCCGATTGTCACATTTGCCCATGTACACTGTAGGTCATTTAGAGGCACCAGTATTTCATAAACAGTTTAAAAGTTCTGTGGATGGATTTAATTGTAACGTTATGTTATAGCCTACTTCGGCTATTAGGCGGAGGACAGATATGCGGTCGCTATGACGACCAGCTGTGGGCGGGGGCAGATGAACGGCGGTCGAAGCAGAACATCCATCGGGCCGAAACGAGTAGAGCCGACTGGTGACGAGCTGTGCAGGGCAGTAAAATGTGGTGGAAATGAGCCATAAGCTACCGTAAATTCCGGACTATAAGCCGCACCTTTTTTCCCGTTTTTTGGCCTTTTTTGGCCCCTGCGGCTTATATAACGGTGCGGCTTATCTATGGATTTTTTCAAAAAAAAAAAAAAAAAAAAAAAAAAAAGCTCTTTTTTAGCACTCTTTCTAACTATAAATCCACTTCTGTTTTAATTTCCTCTCTTGCCCTCTTTTCACCACACTGTATGACACTGTATGACACTGTATGACACTGTGTGCACTGTAAATAACAACACAGGTGGTGTTGTGTTATGTTGTTTTGTTGAAATGTTAATAAATGGGAGCATACATATGGTAATTAAACATTAAAACACAATAAAAAAAAATAAAAAAAAACATTAAAACACCCGTGGCTTATAGTCCGGTGCGGCTTATATAAGAAAAAAATAGTCAACTTTGAAGGTGCGGCTTATACACCGGTGCGCCTTATAGTCCGGAATTTACGGTAATTAAACACAGTCCAACAGCGGTTTCTAAACAGATTAAAACATGCATTAGCGCCACCCACACTCACTGCTCAAATGACCCAGCCCTTCAGATTACTTATTTTATTGTTAATGTAGGCATTACAGGTGGTATTTATGTAAAATATAGAGTGACAGCTTGGAATAGATATAAAATTTAAGTTTCTACACTTCACTGTGGGTTTGTGATGCACCTGTGTTGAACCAATGGGCGCTCAGCTTGATGTGTTTCTCGTCATCCTCTGTCAGCCACAGTCAGGCGCAGTTGGTGGGGAGCTCGTTGCTGGACCTTCCTGTCGGGTCTGTTTGAGGAGTGGTTCTCCCTGTTGTTCCTGTGAGGTGATCGGGAGCGGCTCCTCTCGTGGCGTCCCGAGTGAGCAGAGGACTGGTGATGTCTTCCAGCAGGGACCTGAGAAGAGATTTCACAGTTACTGGTTCCAGTGCCCTGTCAGTGTTTGGGCCCTAAGCCCTCCATATTAAATTGTCTGGATGGGCCTGTCACTGACAATACACATCAGTGGAAAACTAACCTGCAAATTAAATATGGCTGAATTTGTGTGCCGTATCCTCCAGACTGCTGCATTTTTCACTAAGTAGGGATGCCGCTAGTTATTAAGACTAACTTTCATATTTATTTCAATGTATTAGAGCAGCACAAATTAACTCGATCATCTTGGCTATCGTCAGCAACAGGATTTTGCTTAACACGTTCACTGCCAATGACGTGTTTTTACGTCAAACAAAATCCAACCGTTCACTGCCAATGACGTGTTTTTACGTCAAAAAAAATTTCCGATTTTGTTTTTTTGACGGTGGGATGTGCATCTAACCCTTTTACATCTCTTATATAAGTATTGGACGTGTACAACGTGTACAACCCATTCCACCGACCCACTAAGTGGCGACAGTGCTTTCCTGACTAGAGGAAGGCAAGCAAAAAGCAGTGTGACGAAGCCATTCTCATGAAAATGGTTTGGCGAAAACGCTTTCGTTTTCGCGCTGATTGCTGGCGATGCGGGATTGCAAATTTGCATAATAGATTATGGGTGGAACACACTTTGAAACACGCAGCATAAATATGACCAGAATCGCAAAAGCTTCATCAAAGCTCTCAACCAAAACTCCAAGAAGCGAGCGAGTCCATCCAGACTTCCTCAAACAGCGGCCGCGCAGACAGGCAGCAGCAGCAGCAAAGCAGTGAGACTGGTGACAAGCTTGTGACACGGCCGCTGCAGCCAAGAAGAACGCCCACGGAGGGAGGAGTTGGAAGCAGAGGGGGGTTTCCTGCTGTTATGGAGGAAATTACTGTTCAAAACTATTGTTTAGATGTCTGACGTCTTACTGATGCCAAAAATGAATGGTTAAAGTGACTGTTCTATCGAATTTCACAAAAAGCCGTTTATCTCTGAATAATTTTTCTGACGCTGAAACCATGCTGTATTCAACTGCTAATGCTTACATAACTACTAACTCTACAAACTAACTCTTTTAGACAGAGAAAGCACACATTCTATTAGTTCTTTTGAGATATTGTGTGTTCACAAAATCTTAGCAGAAAAGAATCCTCGGGTCTTGAAAGATGAGCCAGAATCCTCAAAAAAACCCTCTGGCAGAACCTACCTACAGTAAAAAAAAAAACGTCTGGCAGTGAATGTGTTAAGAAAATTATATTATGAAATTTTAATATGTGGACTGGAATTCCCTGCATGCAGTGTAAAACAACTTGAACTAATGCTTACATCTCCGCCACCATCCTGCCCCGCCCAGAACACCATGAAGCCAGGGAAGCAGCTCCTGAGCGAGAAGAGCTTTGGTGTGGCGGTTTGCTGTTTGTGTTTAGTTAAGATGCTGCTCAGCATTTTTAGATTAAAGGCCCATTCACAACTAGAATGTTTACTATAAAGACGCTTTTTGAAAAAGACCATCACCTTTTGGGATTAGCGCTAAGGCTGTTTACTGACCTGGAAGCTAGTTTGCTAGTTAGCTTTTGCTTGCATGATGCTAAGAAAATAGCATAATCTCTTGGCCACCCTGACTGCAAAATGCGGTATTATCCTATGTTTTCAATATGAGCAGGGTTTAACCACATGTGTCTCCAGTAGCCTGTTGAAAGCCATTTAGCCACGGTGAAGTTACAGGTGTTTCTTTCAACCCCATGCTCTCAACATGGGCTCCAGGGGACTTGACTCTTTGATCCACAGTAGGCTACAATAGATTTGGTGTGCAGAGTCACCTACTGCTAAAAACTTGGTGGCCATTAGCACCATTAGCTCTGCTCTCATAAGCACAATCATCTCATGAAAGCACCATCAAACATGTTCTCTGCAAATCCATTGACTATGTTGTTATTTACTTTAGAGAGCAAGTCAAGTAAAAGCACGTCGCTAAAGTCATCATGGTCCATTTTTTCTCTGAATATTTGGTGCTGATATTGTTGGTAGTGTGAACGCTCTCTCTTCTCTACTCCCCTCTCTTCTCTCCTCCCCTCCCCTCCCCTCTCCTCCTCTCCTCTCCTCTCCTCTCCTCTCCTCTCCTCTCCTCCCCTCTCTCCTCCTCCCCTCTCTCTCCCCTCCTCTCCTCTTCTCTGTGCAGGAGGTGCAGGTACGTATGGGCGAGACGGAGCAGCTGTATGCAGAGGTGGCTGAGGTGGCGGTGCTCCAGCAGCATTGGCTCCACGACACTCTGGCCGTCTACAGCATGTTCAGTGAGGTCAACGCCTGTGAGCTGTGGATCGACGAGGAGGAGCAGTGGCTGGACAAGATGGAGATCCCCGAGAGGCTGGAGGACGTGGAGGTGGTGACACACAGGTTAGTGTGTTACAAACTGACTTTTGTATCCAAGAGTGGATACTATGACTGTCCCATTATATTCCAAAATGCCCTTCCCTGTAGGTTCGAGAGCCTGGACCAGGAGATGAACAGCTTGATGGGAAGGATCCTAGATGTCAACCAGATAGTCCAGCAGCTCCTGGATGGAGGTCATCCGTCTTCTACAGAGCTCAGAGGCTGTCAGGACCACCTCAGCTCCAGGTACTGACCTCACACTGGCCGCCCACTCTGGGTCTTTAAAGCGTTCGGCTCTGGGCAAAGCGTCGGACCGCAGGCCGCCCAGTGTGGGTCTTTAAAAAGCATATTGGCCTAAGCAAATTAATGGGTCGCGACTTAATGACTAAGGAAAAATGTGGGTCATGAGGCTAGACCAGTTGAGAACCACTGCTCTAGGTGGTATTGTTTCTAAGCTACAGCTAATTAAATTCAAGATTTTGCCAGATTTTTCTAAACCCCATTCAAGTCAATGGTGGAGAAAATGGCACTTAATCGCGAATAGCACCCAGAATGCCCAAAATGTTTGGCAGATCGAAAAATAGGAGTTTATAGATTGTGCCTTGCTTTCAGAAAGCACAATAGTAGAATGTGAATGACTCTTCTCCCTCCCTCTATCCCGTCAGGACCTGGACTCGTTCCTGACCTGGCTGGTCCAGACTCAGACGGCTGCAGCCTCGGACCAGCTGCTCTGGAGGAGGCGGAGCCTCGGACCAGCTGCTCTGGAGGAGGCGGAGAGACTCATCAACAAACACGCCGCCCTCAAAGAGGAGATCGGACGGTGAGCTGCTGAGGGGCGGAGCCACGGCTGTGGTGACTTCAAGAAAACTACATTACAAAACACAGCATATTGTGTTGACAATTGAAACAAGGAAGTGCACACAAAGCATCAAGGTGTCAGGCAGCTGAAAGTAACATCAAACTAGACTAGACTAGAGGTATTGAAATGAGTAATGTATCAAAACATACAACATTTATAGTAAACATGTTATCCCCCACCAGTGATGTAGTTCCACCCTTGGGTCAGTCCCATTCATTGTCAATGCCGCCCCCTAGTGGCACAAAGTCAACATTACTGTTTGACTGAACAATCTGACAGATGGATCCATAGCCCCCTTTAGTTCATGCATTAACATCATGCATCATGACACAAATGGGACAAGATGTCACTTAGTTTCCTCAGTAATAGTAATGACATATTCCCATTAGCTATTGCCTCTATGCCGGTCTACCTAAAACCATTGCTATCTTTCTAAAGGACATACAAAGAGAAAACACAATCTAATGTCTCTGTGGACCCGGACATGTATTTTAATCCCATGAGTAAAAGTCCTGCAACCAGGCTAAACCGTAACTAGACACAATCTGGATGAGAGAAATGTGTTAGGGCCAGGTGTAAAGGCAAGTGGTCCTGTGTCCGGCAGGTATGAGGAGGACTACCAGTGTCTGCAGGTGGTGAACGAGCTGTTGGAGTCCGAGGAGGCTCCTCTGCTGCACGCTGCCCTGCAGCAGTGGCTCCAGAAGCTCCACGTCGGCTGGAACAAGCTGCTGGAGATGTGGGAGAGCAGGAGGGAGGTGCTGGTCCAGGCTCACATCTTCCACCTGTTCCTGTGGGATGTCAAACAGGCCGAGTCCTTCCTCAACAACCAGGTGAGCCATACAAGATTAAGATTCAACCGGACGGACAAACCCCGTCTTTATTTGTCACAAACACCGTGGCATGCACACATGCACGGTGGCCAGTACACACACACACATGCTTGTGAAATGTGTCCTCTGCGTTTGACCCATCCTGGCTCGTCCTCCTCCATGGTCAGGCCAGGAGCGCTGGGCAGCTGCAGTGAGAAGACCAACTTCCACCGCTGGTCAGATGATGATCTTCTGCATGTTTTTAGTTGGGAGTTATATATGGAGGAATCCCAGGGAGCACGGGGAGAACATGCAAACAAACGGACAGCAGGGGGCCATAAAGGAAGTGCCTCCAGACACGTGTTAAAGGGCCACTTTGCCCATATTCAACCAGCTTTGTATCATTACAAAATCAGTAGTACTGTATATGCAAATGAACAATCAGTAATACTGTATATGTATGTATCATGACAAAATCAGTAGTACTGTATATGCAAATGAACAATGTTTAACTTCCCTCCATGTCGTCTGGACCCAGAGCTCCTTGTTCATTTGCAGAACTTCCTGGACCATTATGATGTCATGTGGGGATGCTATTTGGTGATAGTGATGTATTAGGCCCTTTTCACGGGGGCCATTTTGTGTGGAAAAGGCAGGATAAACACAGGTGCAAGCAAAACACTAATGAGGGTTTCCAACTTCCAATCATGGAAAAGGAGAGAGCTAAAAAGTAGTACTAAAAGCTAAACATGAGCATGCTGTGTGTGTTTACTGATGCCACGTTACTAAGCCAATAATAATACAGCATCAAAGTCCAAAAAAGCTTTGGGTAAAGTGGAAATAAGGCAACAACAATGTGAGTGATGCTGTTTTACTGGAGGTCATAGAGGTGGGAGGTTTTACTGGCTCTGTCCACACGCTCCCATAATCATTTTATAATGGTTACGTTTCCCAACTGTCCCTGTTCAGCTGTGTGCTCTTTGTGTATGAATTGGCTGTCTGACTGCAGCAGAGCTTCATAGAGATACACTGTGTTGACTGCTTGCCTGGATGGCCTGGGTGTGGCTGGCTCAGTTCTGCCACACTCTGTCCTCAGAGAGACAGGGAGAGAAAGGGGGGAGAGAGAGAGCTAGAACATCACTGTGCAGCATCTGACTGGAACATCCATCTGTGTGTGTGTATGTGTGTGTGTGCGTGTCTCTTTTTGTAACAGTATCCGTGCATTATGTGATATTAGAGCAGGGCCGGACATGCAGCATCTTCTAGTAACTCTAGATCTACGCTGTAGCTTCACGATAATGTGTACCCTGGCCACCTGCCACTGCTGAGAAGTGTGTGTGTGTGTGTGTGTGTGTGTGTGTGTGTGTGTGTGTGTGTGTGTGTGTGTGTGTGTGTGTGTGTGTGTATGTGTGCGTGTCTCTTTTTGTAACAGTATCCGTGCATTATGTGATATTAGAGCAGGGCCGGACATGCAGCATCTTCTAGTAACTAGATCTACGCTGTAGCTTCACGATAATGTGTACCCTGGCCACCTGCCACTGCTGAGAAGTGTGTGTGTGTGTGTGTGTGCGTGTGCGTGTGCGTGCCCGCGTGCGTGTGTGTGTGTGTGTGTGTAGCTAAAATTATTTGTCAACTTTATTCACAGGATATTCCAGATCTAACAGAATACTGTATCGAGTCAATTATACGTCTGATTGGCTAGATATGTCCATTATTTTTCAATTACAAATAGGAATAGATCAAAAAACAGATACAAAAAGTTTGCAACCCATAATTTACAAGATTTTATCTAGGGATGTCCGATATTATCGGCCTACCGATATTATCGGCCGATATTAGCATAAAAAAAATCGATATCGGAAAATATCGGTATCGGTTTTCATGCCGATTTTTTTTTTTTTTTTTTTAATACAGGGGGAGTCTCACTGTGAGCAATGCTCTCTTTTTCAGGAGCGCCCTGTTCACATTCACACACACATTCATACCTGGAAGCTGACCAGTACAACCACAGTCTGATCTGCTGGCCACTGAGCAGCTCCACTGGAGCGGTTGGGGTTAAGGGCCTTGCTCAAGGGCACCTCAGTGGTGGTAATGAGGGAGGGGCAAGCGCTGCCTTTTCACTTTCCCCACCCAGATTTATCCTGCCGGTCCCGGGGATTGAACCGACGACCTTCTGGTCACAAGCTCGCTTCTCTAACACTTACAACTTTAACACAACATGCATATTATATATTAAACTCTTCAGCTACATTAAGCTACATTATGTAACTTGTTACGTGAAATTTTGGTGGAAAAAAAGCCCGCTTATATCGGTATCGGTTGATATCGGTATCGGAAATTAAGAGTTGGACATTATCGGATATCGGATATCGGTAAAAAAGCCAATATCGAACATCCCTAATTTTATCTTAGTTGTGAAGCATTTTTGGAAAAAATGGAGTGATATGAATACAATGCAGTTATACAATAAAACATCATATTGCAATTACTGTATTTATTTGACAGATTATTGCAGTTTCTGATTTTCATTATAATTCCAGTGTAGTTTTAGCACAATGTGGGAACATCTGTTTTTTAACCTCCTCCTGATGACCGATCTCATATTATTTATTTTGCTGGGAAATAAGTAAATAATTTAGGGAAGTTTGTTTGCCAGACACTTCTCACTCTGTTCTTCTCCTCCCCATTGTGTGTATTATGACATAGAATACAAAATGCCTATAATCCGTAGCAGTCTTTGGGAAGTTAATATCACAATATAATATGACTTCAACACATTTTCCAGATGAGTCTGTGTCTGTTTACGACATACAAACCAAGATCAGAAGATACAGAATCGCAGTGGTAAGCGCTGTCGCCTCACAGCTCGAAGGTCCTGGGTTCGATTCCCACCTGGGACGTTGTGAACGCTGAAGGAATGCGTGCCCGTCCGCATGTCCTCGAGTGCCCACCGCCCGGGTGGGGTCGTCAAAAGGGCCTTTCTGTGTGGAGTTTGCATGTTCTCCCCGTGCCTCCCGGGGGTTTCCTTCATATCGGAACCCCTCACCAAAACATGCAACATCCTGGTTGCTAATGTGGTTCCTGCTCTGGTCTTAAAGGCGCCGGTTCAGAGGGAGGGGAACTGGTTGGAATAGCGTGACCCTCCCACGTGCTATGTCCTACCGGTGAAGCTTCCTCTGTCAGGTGAAAAGAAGCGGCTGGCTAACTGCCCATGTCTCGGAGGAAGCATGGAGCCAGTTTTGGCTTTCCCCAGATCAGCAGAGGGTGGAGTAGCAACCAGGATAAATAAATTAAATTAGCACTAATGGAGGATAAAAATGGAATAAAAAATCGGGGGGGGGAGGGGGGGGGGGGAGAAGATACAGAATCACAGATCTGGCAGTCTGCATTGTTTCCAGACTCAGTATCACACACAGAGCAGTTTGCTTTCTGAAATATTACAAGGTATTGCTGTCCAGACTCCTCCTCGTGTGTGTGTGTGTGTGTGTGTGTGTGTGTGTGTGTGTGTGTGTGTGTGTGTGTGTGTGTGTGTGTGTGTGTGTGTGTGTGTGTGTGTGTCTGTGTGTCTGTGTGTGTGTGTCTCGTGCTTGCCTGCCAGGGCATGTGTCTCTTTAGGTTTGCTAACCAATCTCTACCAGGGACCCAGCTCTTCACATTAGCCTGGAAGGCCAAATGCAGAACCAGCGTTATCACCATGGCAATCAGTCTTACCGGGAGTACGGTGGCGCAGTCGGTAGCGCTGTCGCCTCACAGCTAGAAGGTCCTGAGTTAAATTCTCGCCTGGGACGCTGTGGATGCTGGAGTTGTGACCCCCCCCATATCTTCAGTGCCTACTGCCCAGGTGGACATCTCGTCGAAAGGGCCTTTCTGTGTGGAGTTTGCATGTTCTCGCCGTACCCCCCAGGGGGTTCCTCCGTACATAACCCCCCACTAAAAACATGCAGAAGATCGTCATCCGACCAGTGACGACAACATCCGAAGTTGGTCCCCGGGCGCTGGAAAGAAAAAGCGACCACTGCTCCTGGCCTGCCCCTCGGAGGAAAGGACAAGCCAGGATGGGTCAAATGCAGAGGACAAATTTTACCGGCCACCGTCAGCATGAGTGTGTTGTAGTGTTCGTGTGACAATAAAGACGGGCTTCCGTCTGAAATCGTGTTTAAAATCTTCTGGACAAGTAGTTATAGCTAATTAAACTCTTGGCAGTGTGTTTTGTGAGAGAGAGTTTATGTGTATGATCTCTTCAACCGACTGAAAACCGATATTTTGCATCAATTCTTTACGCTATATATTCCACTTTGAGTATTTTGATGCCAAAACATTCCCCAAACTTACAGTACAAGGATCAGTACATATCTATGTCCTTATTTCAGTGCCTGTATGGACGCCCGACCAAGCCGGAGGTAACACGGGCTCGAACCTGAGACCCTCGTGTTGGTAGGCAGATAGTCTGAATCAATGCTGAGAAGCAAGCTGCAGGTATAAGCTCTGCCATTGGCTCTGACCATTTCAGTCGGAGCGAAGGGAAATCCCTTTCCATTCCCTGCCTGTCCGCTCTCAAATGCCTCTGCTGCTGTGAAACAACAACAACAATGCTAGCTAGCAAGCTAGCAACCTACACAGAAAATGACAAAGTATTGACGAAGATTTGGATGTCCAATAAAGCAGGCCTGCTTGGTACTTTCAGTGGCTGTTCTAAAGATAACAGAGCATTTTCTTTTCCCGCTCTACCAGAATGAGAGTGAGTTCAGCCAGACTCTCTCCTGCACTGGTACAGCACCAAATGAAGTGTGGAGATAGTCTGGCAAGTGAGACTAGTAGGCAGGGAATGATCTCCATACCTTAACTGTATGTTTTCCCTGACCTTGCTCCTCCAGGAATCGGCCCTGGCCCACGTGGAGCTGCCCACCACAGTGGAAGCCACCATGAAGAAACACAAGGACTTCACCACCACCATGGAGCTCAACCTGCACCGCATCAAGGCTGTGATGGAGGCCGGGGAGAGCCTGATCAGCCAGAGCAACATCTACTCCCAACGCATCAGGGAGCGCGTCGACACGCTCGCCAACAGGTACGACTGGCCTGCATGCAGAAAACACATGGAAAGGAGGATGTGTCATCATCATTAAGTTGGATAGTGAGCAAGTTGGAGCAAAACATGAGGCTTTGCACCGCAAAATCTTTGATTTATCAAAAAGTATTGAAAAGTTGAATAGTATGACAAAGATTCAAAATGTTGCATCCAAATTGGTCAGGCCTTTATCAGTAAGGGAATATTTCAATATCCAGCAAAATAAAATAAAAACTATTTTATTTATTGTTATGGGCAGTGCAGACTTCATTCAAGGGTTGAGGTCTCCGCTTTGACCGCTTTGTGTGTGCGTGTGTGTGTGTGTGTGTGTGTGTGGGTGCGTGTGTGTGCGTGTGTGGGTGCGTGTGTGTGCGTGTGTGTGCGTGTGTGTGTGTGTGTGTGTGTGGGTGCGTGTGTGTGTGTGTGCGTGTGTGTGTGTGTGTGTGTGGGGGTGTGGGGGTGCGTGCGTGCGTGGGTGCGTGCGTGTGTGTGTGTGCTGCAGTGGGGGTTGGGGTGTTTATGTAGGTATATGGGGGGTAGGGTAGGCTTTGGTGTGCGTTTGCAATAGCAATATGGAAAGCCATATGGTTTTTGAATTCAATTAACAACACAATATATTATGTGAGGTGCTTTGATAAACAGTAGGGGTCTTCAACCTTTTTCAGCCCAAGTACCCCTTGGTTGACAGCGAAACTGAGGGACCCCCTACGATTTGAAATAAAATTGTTACATTTTAGGTGTGGCCTATAATTAAGCAATATAGCATGAGAGCCAGTGTGTTGTGAAGAATATATCCCACTCGGCCTGCGGCCTCGTGGGATAACAGCTGATCAGGGGGATATATTCCACAACACACGCAGCTCGAGTGCTATATTGCTTTTATAAAACGGTTTCCAAGTATGATAATATAATAATAATAATAATACTATAAGTCCGACTCCGACTGGCATGTCATTCTGATAGAGTCAGTTGAAACACTACTGTAAGGCGGGACCGCAAGAACATGCGGGTGATTTGATTGGATCGTTCTGGAGACTGAAGTTGACATTGGCCAATCCTGGCACTTGCTGAGTAGCTGAGAGCTTTCTGGAATCCCCGACAGGCAGCTCCAGCGCAGCGTTGCATTCTCAGCGCTTGCTGAGAAGCTGAATGCTTTCTGCAAAGCCGACACCAACTAACGTTACGGGGTTAAATGCGGGGTTAACAGCCTTTCTTTTGCAAAGAAGACATTAGCCCGCATCTATTCTTGTACAAAACATCATTTTCTGCGAAGTATTAGTAAAGTTATAAGCGAAGATCGATTCACAAGGATCTGACAGCTGTCTCCGCCATTTTTTTTTCTACGTTGTCATTTGAGGTAAGCCTTATTATTACTCTCTTAGTAAGAGAGTTGCCATGGCAACCAATAACCCATGGCCATGGGTTATTGAACTCGGTTACTGGAATTATACAATGGCTGTGAACCAATCAGATTGCTTGATTTGAGAGAGCCGTTTTATAATAACATTTATAATCCAGCGCACATGAGGATATCAGGGTTTGACACTTCTTTTTATTAATAGATTACATTAAAAAAGCAAGGAGTAAACAATCCGTTTCGAACATACTGTAGATTAATCAGATTTGCTTTATAGATCATTTTTGTCAAAAGTAGCTTATTATTGCCTATTAATGCTGAGTTTACTCAATATTAGGCTGCTCAGTATTATTTTATTTTTTTAATATTGTTTTTTTTCACAAACTACTTTGACAAAAATTGGCGGAACTCCCTGTTGAAGACCACTGACCTACAGTATGTTGTCTGTGGGTATGTGCAGGTACTGATCATTTTTGACAAACGTCAACCAATTCCATCTGAGACCATAATTGCAGCACAGCGCCAGACTACAGCCTTTTTTACATAGTGATTTTGTGGATTTGAGGTTTTTCAGTTACATTTTTCAATTCATGTGAGCTTCTGACACCATGTGACACAAAGTTTTAACAACTTGGATTAGTTTTGTAAAGTAGCTAATTTTCAGAAATATAAATTCACATTTTTCACTTTAATTCACTACATGTGCCAAGTGACCCATATAAAAAAAGGCAGTGCAAATCAGTTACCAATGGGGTCTCTAAAGAAGATGGTAAACCATGTACGGTAGCCTAATGCACAAAAAAGTAGTTATTCTCTATAAATAGTAAATAGTGACATGATTTATAGCAAATAAATATCTTATTTCATGCATTATATGATTTCCCACCTTTTCTGTTGGATAAATGATAAAATCACATTGTCACAATAGAGATGAGGATGCTCATTAGAACAATTTCAAAATATCATTAGGTTGTAAGTAAAATGGATGCTGACTTTTTATTCCAAAAACAGAGAACATGCTGGAAAGTGAGTTTTGAAAGCCAGAGAGCTGTCAGAGCAGCTGATCAACAACCCCATCTTATACAGTACAGGTACAATTTAGTGCTATGGGACAGTATAGATCTTAGTTATTTTACCTTTGAACTAAGTCCCCTGTCTGTCTGTCTGTCTGCCTGTCTGTCTGTCTGCCTGTCTGTCTGCCTGTCTGCCTGTCTGTCTGTCTGTCTGTCTGTCTGTCTGTCTGTCTGCCTGTCTGTCTGTCTGTCTGTCTGTCCCTCTCTCAGGGGGAACCAGAACTGGCCCAGCAATGGCTGGAGAAACTCAACGACATGTGGGAGCTCCAGAGGTTTCAGCAGGACTGTCACGAGGTATGAGACCCACACATGCGCACTGCAGGCTGGTGACAGGGCTATGAAGGCTTGACACTGAGGGGAGAATTACAGCAGTTTAGCAGCATTTTTCATAGGGAAAGAGTGAACAGGATGGCAAGCCTTTTGGTTAAAGCATCGATTGTAAAGAAAAGTGGACGTAGTGAGTGTGACATCACCCATACATGTAGGTTTCTGAAGGGCCGTTTTGAAGCCAAACGTTGGTGTCTACAAGCACTGCCATGTTGACATGTTTTGGAGCTGGAGCAGCCATGAGCGAAGCTGAGGGTTTGCCAGAGTTTTATAACCATTGTATCCCATTAATGATGCAATTATTTAGACACATCTTAGAAGAAGTGAAATGAGCTACTAAGACCATCATCTTGTCGTGACTAGGCAGACCGGGCAAAAACAAACAAAATAGCAGACAAGGTATTTTACTGAGAGTCCAAGTATTTACAATGGGCTCTCTGGCCAGAATGTGCAGAGAAGAGTGAGCTTGGCTTGTGGAGGCTGAGGCTGGTTGCAGCATGGATGAAAGGGTGGAGCCGCTCTGGGCAGAGGAGGACTTGAGGTCCCAGGTTGGAGGCTGAGGCTGGTTGCAGCATGGATGAAAGGGTGGAGCTGCTCTGGGCAGAGGAGGACTTGAGGTCCCAGGTTGGAGGCTGAGGCTGGTTGCAGCATGGATGAAAGGGTGTGTGATGACGTTGCACAGAAACCCATCTATTGAGTTCATAACCTGTTGAGCATTGGTTAGAGGACAGCTATAAAAATGTGTGCTGTAAACAGAAATCCATTCTTCAATTTTAATCCAAAATAATGCAACTTCCGGACACGATACATTTTGCCGCAATACTGTATCGATATTTCAGAAAAATATACCATATCTATTTTTTTGCACGGCCGTGTGTTCAGTAATATAATAAGAATACTTTTTATTTCAGTGCCTTCAGTAAGACACTCAACACTCGGTAGTTTTGACTCAATTTGTCCACTTATCAGTTATCAATATAAAGTGATGTACATATTATTACACTACCTGGGTGGTGTACAGCGTGTTGTATTTTTAGCTCTATATTTAAATTTTCAGTAAATTATGTAGAGTATTGCAATATATCGCAATATGTATTGTATCGCAATGTATCGTGATACAATCGTATCGCGACCCATGTATCGTGATACGTATCGTATCGTGAGGTCCTTGCCAATACCCAGACCTATATGTGTAATATATTAAGTGTTCCTCTGTGCTCTATGAGGCCATTTAGAGGCCATTTACACCTGGCGCTAACATGCGTTTTCTGTGATCAGATTGTATTTGATCACTTCAACCTGATTCCATTTACACCTGGCGCTAACATGTGTTTTCTGCAATCTGATTGCAATCTGACTGCAGAAATTGTTGTCCTCTCAATCCGCATAAAGTTGCTGTATCCAGATTGAGAGGACACATTGCATTTACACTTGTGTTCAATGTGTACACAATGCATCCCTGACCACCTCCGGAGGTGGTTTGGCCGATCAGATTGCAATCCTTCAATGCGTTTTGGGGGTGTTTACACCTGGCATTTCAAGTGATAAAACACAATGTGATTGCAATCTGATCACAGAAAACACATGTTAACGCCAGGTGTAAATGGCTGCTAATGCATAAGCTCCAGCGCACACATCATTTACATATCATTCACATATCATTTAACTACAACGGCCAATCATCATTTTAACAACCTGTTTTCTCGATTTCTTAAAGGTTTGTAACAGAGGTGACAGGTTCTAGACTAGTAGCCTAACACAATACAGGGCTATTCAGGACAGGGTTTCATTTGAAATAGTACATTAAGGATTGTGTCATTTGTGTCTATTTGTGTTTTCAGCAATCTGTCCTGGCTGCTCTGTGATGGAGGTAAAGTCACAACTTAGCGTTTCACTTATTGGAGCTCCTTCATCCCAACAGCCGTCCGTATTCCAAACAAACAATGAAAGACTTTCACACACTGTCATATTTGCACGTTGCCACATGCACTTTTACTTACTTTTAGCTCTAATCGTATGTATGTTTTTAACCCTTATGTCTGTTTATTTGTTTTTGTCGTTTCTACCCAGTTTTCTCATGTTTCTAAGCTGACATAATAAATAAATGTTAATATATATATATATATATATATATATATATATATATATATATATATATATATATATATATATATATATATATATATGATATATATACACACACACACACACACACACACACACACACACACACACACACACACACATACATACATGCATACATATATAATATAAACATATATGATGATCTTTGACAGGAGTTGATAGGTTCATAGTTAACCCACTTCACAGGCTGAGAGCCAGTCTTGTTGTTAGTGCGACACCTAGTGGCCAAACATCAAACTCGGCGTCCCTGTAATAGACCAAATCACCGTGACGTCACCATGTAAACAAATTTACTTCCGGGTACCACTTGGGGAAGGCGGCAGGTTTAAATGTGCGTGTTGTCAAATAAATGCTGTCAAACCCTCTCGTTGTTTTCGGCCGACTACTTTCAATTTAAATGGTTAAACGGTTGGTAAACATGCTTGTCCGACGTATCTAGCCTTTCTTCTGTGTTTGTTTTATGTAGTGTTAGCTAGCTAATAATGTTTGTTTGTCTGTCAAACTCGCTGTTTTGCAGACTCATTAACGTAGAAGAGCCTGGTGACGCGAGGTTACGTTAACGTTACAAACAGAGCTACTGACGCCACGTTAATTTAATTTAGCGTCAAGTCTACTCTGGTCTGGTCCAACAGGTAAATTAGCTAGTCTGGTCGTTAGTGAAAGTGTTGTTATGAATGATATTAAACAACAACACAACACGGACGAACCATTTTTGTCTTCTTTGTCTGTTTTTGTCTTCAACACGTCAGTTTGTGCCGTCCACCGCCATTATAATGTGTGGACCCAGGGGTACCCGGAAGTAAATGTAAACATCCAGGTGATTTGGTCTATACAGTACTTTTGAGTTCAGGCTCTGGCAGTCTTTTGAATGGCCCATGTGTCTTACATTGTGTTGCATCAGTATTCCTTGAAAAACACCCACTTCAAATGTATTCATACATTTTCCTCTCATGTTCTATTTATGATAGAGACAGACAGCACTTTGCCCAGGCCATCGCCATTCTGATCACCCATGAAGGTGAGAGGTCTGCCCTCCACACATTACCCAAACATCTCTCTCTCTCACTCTCTCTCTCTCTCTCTCTCTCTCTCTCTCTCTCACAGATAGATTTAATTCACTATAAATAATATCACTTTATGTGGATATTCATATTATTTTCGTTATTTTTCAGGACTACCAGCGCATGTTGGATTTGATGAGGGACATCATTCTGGCCACAGACCTGGCTCACCACCTTCGCATCTTCAAGGACCTTCAGAAGATGGCTGATGGTGCGTAGTGTAGCAGTAATACAGTGAAGTGTCAATGAACAGCCGTATACATCAGCTGCTCTCAGCTTCTTTCACTCACAACCTCTACTTGAGTCCAAAACTGTGACACCAACACGTGGTCTTTATTTTCCTTCTTCACGTTATTTCATTAAGATTAGAAGTGTTTACTGAATTAGAAACTTTTGTGTTGTTGAAAATCATTTTGTGATGTTCCCAACGGTGCACCATGAGTATACCCATCTCTTCTGGGGATATATTGTGGAATTACAATATATACTGTACCAATGTTACCATTATGCTTTCCTACGTTTTGCTTCATCTTATTCTCATACCTCTGAAGTCAAACTCCAAAATCCCCTTGCAGTATCCATCCATGGCTTTCTTACCTTCTGATCATTTTATCTGACTAAGTTCCCCCTTCATAGTGTAAAGAGACAATGGGCTACATGCACAAGTCCACTACTTCCTGAAATGAGTACAGCTTCTTTATTTCCTGTCATCACTATTGGATGAAGTGATTAATGTCAGGTGTGCTGCAGTCACAACAGTCATCAGGCACACCTGATTCATCAGTTCATCCAATAGTGTAGGACAGGAAATAAAGAAGCTGTACTAATTTCAGGAAGTAAAGAAGTTGTGCATGTAGTCTATTGCTCAGTGCAGCCTTATGTAATATAATTGGCTATAACTTCCTGGCCAGTAGTTTGCTACGCCTGAATGCAATCAATGCTACATTACCGCGAGTGGAGCTGTCCTCAGTCGAATCAATTTTGAGCAGTTAAAGTGCTTCAATGACATGAATAACCTCTTAACTGGTGACTGCTTTACACCAGTGTGAAACATGTCAAACTTGCTCTACAGCACAATTAAACCAACACAGAACGACAGGCTGCTACTGGGTCTAAATTTCATTAAATATATAATTTCTTCTTACCAAACTACACGTGCCCAACACAACACAATCCCTTATTGTGGCGTTTAATTATTTTCTACTTTCTATTCATAGAAAGTCTTAGGAGCACATACATCTGAGTGTGGGACACTGAATACAATTTGTGATAATCAATTACTTTTTCAATCAGACATTTTATGGCAAAGCTAAAGCGTTTGTGCCAAAGGATAACTTAGATTCTGATAATAGACCTTATTCGCTAACCCTGACGCCACCATATTGTTGACATACCGTCCTGCGCGCACACAGCGCTGCAGCTGACAACTAGTAATAGCCTTATTGTCATTTCTGTTCCATTACAAAATAGCGATGGTAATGACAGCAATAAAAACCCCACAGTTGTTTGTATGCTGCCGTTAATGCCTGTAATAATAAACAAAAGAAAAAACGAGGTGAACAAACTTTGCTGTGAGGAGCTGTCAGAAAGTTTCACCTGTCTCTCCTAACTATCCACACCTCTCCTGTGCTGCTGACGTATCCTCCGTCTCGCTCCCTTCACGTCTGTGGACGGTAGAGATAGAAACAAACCACAGGGACTTTATTGCTGTCATTACTACAGCCGTGTGTAACGCATGTCACCATCCAAACACAACAGGAATGATACAGGTAACGATAACGGCGGCTAGCTTCCTATAAACGCTGCTCTCACATAGGCTGTCACTTAAAGCTGCAGCGCTATGTCAACAATATGGCGGCGGTGTGCGTGCCCGTACGTGAGTGACGTCAATCGAATAAGGTCTATAGCAGTATGGAAAAGTCAATTTTATTTATTTAACGCCAAATCATAACAAGTTATCTCGAGATGCTTTATAAATAGACGGTTTACAAATAGCTGTTCAGAGAAAGTGATTTATGATAGCGTGAACGACATTGTGTGTGTGTGTGTGTGAGATACAACCCAAAGAGTCGGACCCACCGCTCCATGCTGTTGTGCCTGTTGATGACATCATGTGACCTGTCAGACCAGACCAAGGGTTGGAAGACAACGCGCAAGATCGCTGTCAGTTCAAAGTCGACAGCAATGTCTATAGGAAGCGTTTGAGCCCAAAACATGACTCGTTTATTTTTTGGGTTTACGACAACAACAAAAAATTAGCTCAAAATAACTATTACTGTAAATTTGATTACACGCCACATTTTTTACATTACACCCCCCCCCCCCCCCCTTCATATCTTGTTTTGGAATGAAATTATTCCTATCTTAATCCAATGCTTTGCTTTCACTTCACAGCTCGCCGTGGGGCTGCAATAGGTTTATTTCAATTGTGGAAGCAAAATGGTGTGAGCCAAAGCAATGCTATATCAATGCTATCAGCACTCAGATATTTAGATCTTATTCCTGTGCACAGCCTACTATGGGGTTTGAACTACACTGTCTGACAAATATAGTTTATTCCACAATACAAATATTGCACATTATTATTACAATGATAATCATTTGAACAATTATCACTCTCATGATTAGTGTAATATCAGATAGTTGTATTGGGTTCAGAGATATTTGTCTCTGGAGAACTATTTTCATTCTACTTCTACAGTGACACTAAAGTTACTTATGGCCCATTTCCACTGCAGGTAGTAGCGCGGTCCCGCTCCGCTCGACTTGATAAATGGTCTCATTCCACCGGTAAAAACTGTCCCAGCCCGGGTTGTATTGGCCTCGAGTCGTGCTACTTGTCGTACCTGCCTCGTCTGGGTTCTATTCTGTGAACCCGGTACCATACGGTGACGTGAAAACATTGTTGACGACTGATTGGTCAGGCAGAATCGTGTCAATGCAATGCTGCATACCAGTTTAGTGGGCTTACCTTCTCTTCTGTTATGTATATTTCCATCAGTCTTTTGTTTTGCTGCCTTCGCCTCTGGTGAAATAAAATCGCGGCGGTGATTTCAATTGTCTGAAAAAAGTCAGCTGCTCAGGAAGCTAGTTGAGTGCAGCGCTCCGCTAGGCCGCAGCGGGTCTTTGGTGAAGCCGCGGTCTTGCCTGGTCAGAAGCCGCCGGGGTACAGGCTTCACTCTGTTGCGCCTCTCCCGTCCGCGCGCAGCGCATGCCTGTGAGTTTGACTAACTACAAAGTGATATCCATTCTCCTGGCCGATTGTCACATTTGCCCATGTACACTGTAGGTCATTTAGAGGCACCAGTATTTCATAAACAGTTTAAAAGTTCTGTGGATGGATTTAATTGTAACGTTATGTTATAGCCTACTTCGGCTATTAGGCGGAGGACAGATATGCGGTCGCTATGACGACCAGCTGTGGGCGGGGGCAGATGAACGGCGGTCGAAGCAGAACATCCATCGGGCCGAAACGAGTAGAGCCGACTGGTGACGAGCTGTGCAGGGCAGTAAAATGTGGTGGAAATGAGCCATAAGCTACCGTAAATTCCGGACTATAAGCCGCACCTTTTTTCCCGTTTTTTGGCCTTTTTTGGCCCCTGCGGCTTATATAACGGTGCGGCTTATCTATGGATTTTTTCAAAAAAAAAAAAAAAAAAAAAAAAAAAAGCTCTTTTTTAGCACTCTTTCTAACTATAAATCCACTTCTGTTTTAATTTCCTCTCTTGCCCTCTTTTCACCACACTGTATGACACTGTATGACACTGTATGACACTGTGTGCACTGTAAATAACAACACAGGTGGTGTTGTGTTATGTTGTTTTGTTGAAATGTTAATAAATGGGAGCATACATATGGTAATTAAACATTAAAACACAATAAAAAAAAAAAAAAAAAAACATTAAAACACCCGTGGCTTATAGTCCGGTGCGGCTTATATAAGAAAAAAATAGTCAACTTTGAAGGTGCGGCTTATACACCGGTGCGCCTTATAGTCCGGAATTTACGGTAATTAAACACAGTCCAACAGCGGTTTCTAAACAGATTAAAACATGCATTAGCGCCACCCACACTCACTGCTCAAATGACCCAGCCCTTCAGATTACTTATTTTATTGTTAATGTAGGCATTACAGGTGGTATTTATGTAAAATATAGAGTGACAGCTTGGAATAGATATAAAATTTAAGTTTCTACACTTCACTGTGGGTTTGTGATGCACCTGTGTTGAACCAATGGGCGCTCAGCTTGATGTGTTTCTCGTCATCCTCTGTCAGCCACAGTCAGGCGCAGTTGGTGGGGAGCTCGTTGCTGGACCTTCCTGTCGGGTCTGTTTGAGGAGTGCTTCTCCCTGTTGTTCCTGTGAGGTGATCGGGAGCGGCTCCTCTCGTGGCGTCCCGAGTGAGCAGAGGACTGGTGATGTCTTCCAGCAGGGACCTGAGAAGAGATTTCACAGTTACTGGTTCCAGTGCCCTGTCAGTGTTTGGGCCCTAAGCCCTCCATATTAAATTGTCTGGATGGGCCTGTCACTGACAATACACATCAGTGGAAAACTAACCTGCAAATTAAATATGGCTGAATTTGTGTGCCGTATCCTCCAGACTGCTGCATTTTTCACTAAGTAGGGATGCCGCTAGTTATTAAGACTAACTTTCATATTTATTTCAATGTATTAGAGCAGCACAAATTAACTCGATCATCTTGGCTATCGTCAGCAACAGGATTTTGCTTAACACGTTCACTGCCAATGACGTGTTTTTACGTCAAACAAAATCCAACCGTTCACTGCCAATGACGTGTTTTTACGTCAAAAAAAATCGATTTTGTTTTTTTGACGGTGGGATGTGCATCTAACCCTTTTACATCTCTTATATAAGTATTGGACGTGTACAACGTGTACAACCCATTCCACCGACCCACTAAGTGGCGACAGTGCTTTCCTGACTAGAGGAAGGCAAGCAAAAAGCAGTGTGACGAAGCCATTCTCATGAAAATGGTTTGGCGAAAACGCTTTCGTTTTCGCGCTGATTGCTGGCGATGCGGGATTGCAAATTTGCATAATAGATTATGGGTGGAACACACTTTGAAACACGCAGCATAAATATGACCAGAATCGCAAAAGCTTCATCAAAGCTCTCAACCAAAACTCCAAGAAGCGAGCGAGTCCATCCAGACTTCCTCAAACAGCGGCCGCGCAGACAGGCAGCAGCAGCAGCAAAGCAGTGAGACTGGTGACAAGCTTGTGACACGGCCGCTGCAGCCAAGAAGAACGCCCACGGAGGGAGGAGTTGGAAGCAGAGGGGGGTTTCCTGCTGTTATGGAGGAAATTACTGTTCAAAACTATTGTTTAGATGTCTGACGTCTTACTGATGCCAAAAATGAATGGTTAAAGTGACTGTTCTATCGAATTTCACAAAAAGCCGTTTATCTCTGAATAATTTTTCTGACGCTGAAACCATGCTGTATTCAACTGCTAATGCTTACATAACTACTAACTCTACAAACTAACTCTTTTAGACAGAGAAAGCACACATTCTATTAGTTCTTTTGAGATATTGTGTGTTCACAAAATCTTAGCAGAAAAGAATCCTCGGGTCTTGAAAGATGAGCCAGAATCCTCAAAAAAACCCTCTGGCAGAACCTACCTACAGTAAAAAAAAAACGTCTGGCAGTGAATGTGTTAAGAAAATTATATTATGAAATTCTAATATGTGGACTGGAATTCCCTGCATGCAGTGTAAAACAACTTGAACTAATGCTTACATCTCCGCCACCATCCTGCCCCGCCCAGAACACCATGAAGCCAGGGAAGCAGCTCCTGAGCGAGAAGAGCTTTGGTGTGGCGGTTTGCTGTTTGTGTTTAGTTAAGATGCTGCTCAGCATTTTTAGATTAAAGGCCCATTCACAACTAGAATGTTTACTATAAAGACGCTTTTTGAAAAAGACCATCACCTTTTGGGATTAGCGCTAAGGCTGTTTACTGACCTGGAAGCTAGTTTGCTAGTTAGCTTTTGCTTGCATGATGCTAAGAAAATAGCATAATCTCTTGGCCACCCTGACTGCAAAATGCGGTATTATCCTATGTTTTCAATATGAGCAGGGTTTAACCACATGTGTCTCCAGTAGCCTGTTGAAAGCCATTTAGCCACGGTGAAGTTACAGGTGTTTCTTTCAACCCCATGCTCTCAACATGGGCTCCAGGGGACTTGACTCTTTGATCCACAGTAGGCTACAATAGATTTGGTGTGCAGAGTCACCTACTGCTAAAAACTTGGTGGCCATTAGCACCATTAGCTCTGCTCTCATAAGCACAATCATCTCATGAAAGCACCATCAAACATGTTCTCTGCAAATCCATTGACTATGTTGTTATTTACTTTAGAGAGCAAGTCAAGTAAAAGCACGTCGCTAAAGTCATCATGGTCCATTTTTTCTCTGAATATTTGGTGCTGATATTGTTGGTAGTGTGAACGCTCTCTCTTCTCTACTCCCCTCTCTTCTCTCCTCCCCTCCCCTCCCCTCTCCTCCTCTCCTCTCCTCTCCTCTCCTCTCCTCTCCTCCCCTCTCTCCTCCTCCCCTCTCTCTCCCCTCCTCTCCTCTTCTCTGTGCAGGAGGTGCAGGTACGTATGGGCGAGACGGAGCAGCTGTATGCAGAGGTGGCTGAGGTGGCGGTGCTCCAGCAGCATTGGCTCCACGACACTCTGGCCGTCTACAGCATGTTCAGTGAGGTCAACGCCTGTGAGCTGTGGATCGACGAGGAGGAGCAGTGGCTGGACAAGATGGAGATCCCCGAGAGGCTGGAGGACGTGGAGGTGGTGACACACAGGTTAGTGTGTTACAAACTGACTTTTGTATCCAAGAGTGGATACTATGACTGTCCCATTATATTCCAAAATGCCCTTCCCTGTAGGTTCGAGAGCCTGGACCAGGAGATGAACAGCTTGATGGGAAGGATCCTAGATGTCAACCAGATAGTCCAGCAGCTCCTGGATGGAGGTCATCCGTCTTCTACAGAGCTCAGAGGCTGTCAGGACCACCTCAGCTCCAGGTACTGACCTCACACTGGCCGCCCACTCTGGGTCTTTAAAGCGTTCGGCTCTGGGCAAAGCGTCGGACCGCAGGCCGCCCAGTGTGGGTCTTTAAAAAGCATATTGGCCTAAGCAAATTAATGGGTCGCGACTTAATGACTAAGGAAAAATGTGGGTCATGAGGCTAGACCAGTTGAGAACCACTGCTCTAGGTGGTATTGTTTCTAAGCTACAGCTAATTAAATTCAAGATTTTGCCAGATTTTTCTAAACCCCATTCAAGTCAATGGTGGAGAAAATGGCACTTAATCGCGAATAGCACCCAGAATGCCCAAAATGTTTGGCAGATCGAAAAATAGGAGTTTATAGATTGTGCCTTGCTTTCAGAAAGCACAATAGTAGAATGTGAATGACTCTTCTCCCTCCCTCTATCCCGTCAGGACCTGGACTCGTTCCTGACCTGGCTGGTCCAGACTCAGACGGCTGCAGCCTCGGACCAGCTGCTCTGGAGGAGGCGGAGCCTCGGACCAGCTGCTCTGGAGGAGGCGGAGAGACTCATCAACAAACACGCCGCCCTCAAAGAGGAGATCGGACGGTGAGCTGCTGAGGGGCGGAGCCACGGCTGTGGTGACTTCAAGAAAACTACATTACAAAACACAGCATATTGTGTTGACAATTGAAACAAGGAAGTGCACACAAAGCATCAAGGTGTCAGGCAGCTGAAAGTAACATCAAACTAGACTAGACTAGAGGTATTGAAATGAGTAATGTATCAAAACATACAACATTTATAGTAAACATGTTATCCCCCACCAGTGATGTAGTTCCACCCTTGGGTCAGTCCCATTCATTGTCAATGCCGCCCCCTAGTGGCACAAAGTCAACATTACTGTTTGACTGAACAATCTGACAGATGGATCCATAGCCCCCTTTAGTTCATGCATTAACATCATGCATCATGACACAAATGGGACAAGATGTCACTTAGTTTCCTCAGTAATAGTAATGACATATTCCCATTAGCTATTGCCTCTATGCCGGTCTACCTAAAACCATTGCTATCTTTCTAAAGGACATACAAAGAGAAAACACAATCTAATGTCTCTGTGGACCCGGACATGTATTTTAATCCCATGAGTAAAAGTCCTGCAACCAGGCTAAACCGTAACTAGACACAATCTGGATGAGAGAAATGTGTTAGGGCCAGGTGTAAAGGCAAGTGGTCCTGTGTCCGGCAGGTATGAGGAGGACTACCAGTGTCTGCAGGTGGTGAACGAGCTGTTGGAGTCCGAGGAGGCTCCTCTGCTGCACGCTGCCCTGCAGCAGTGGCTCCAGAAGCTCCACGTCGGCTGGAACAAGCTGCTGGAGATGTGGGAGAGCAGGAGGGAGGTGCTGGTCCAGGCTCACATCTTCCACCTGTTCCTGTGGGATGTCAAACAGGCCGAGTCCTTCCTCAACAACCAGGTGAGCCATACAAGATTAAGATTCAACCGGACGGACAAACCCCGTCTTTATTTGTCACAAACACCGTGGCATGCACACATGCACGGTGGCCAGTACACACACACACATGCTTGTGAAATGTGTCCTCTGCGTTTGACCCATCCTGGCTCGTCCTCCTCCATGGTCAGGCCAGGAGCGCTGGGCAGCTGCAGTGAGAAGACCAACTTCCACCGCTGGTCAGATGATGATCTTCTGCATGTTTTTAGTTGGGAGTTATATATGGAGGAATCCCAGGGAGCACGGGGAGAACATGCAAACAAACGGACAGCAGGGGGCCATAAAGGAAGTGCCTCCAGACACGTGTTAAAGGGCCACTTTGCCCATATTCAACCAGCTTTGTATCATGACAAAATCAGTAGTACTGTATATGCAAATGAACAATCAGTAATACTGTATATGTATGTATCATGACAAAATCAGTAGTACTGTATATGCAAATGAACAATGTTTAACTTCCCTCCATGTCGTCTGGACCCAGAGCTCCTTGTTCATTTGCAGAACTTCCTGGACCATTATGATGTCATGTGGGGATGCTATTTGGTGATAGTGATGTATTAGGCCCTTTTCACGGGGGCCATTTTGTGTGGAAAAGGCAGGATAAACACAGGTGCAAGCAAAACACTAATGAGGGTTTCCAACTTCCAATCATGGAAAAGGAGAGAGCTAAAAAGTAGTACTAAAAGCTAAACATGAGCATGCTGTGTGTGTTTACTGATGCCACGTTACTAAGCCAATAATAATACAGCATCAAAGTCCAAAAAAGCTTTGGGTAAAGTGGAAATAAGGCAACAACAATGTGAGTGATGCTGTTTTACTGGAGGTCATAGAGGTGGGAGGTTTTACTGGCTCTGTCCACACGCTCCCATAATAATTTTATAATGGTTACGTTTCCCAACTGTCCCTGTTCAGCTGTGTGCTCTTTGTGTATGAATTGGCTGTCTGACTGCAGCAGAGCTTCATAGAGATACACTGTGTTGACTGCTTGCCTGGATGGCCTGGGTGTGGCTGGCTCAGTTCTGCCACACTCTGTCCTCAGAGAGACAGGGAGAGAAAGGGGGGAGAGAGAGAGCTAGAACATCACTGTGCAGCATCTGACTGGAACATCCATCTGTGTGTGTGTATGTGTGTGTGTGCGTGTCTCTTTTTGTAACAGTATCCGTGCATTATGTGATATTAGAGCAGGGCCGGACATGCAGCATCTTCTAGTAACTCTAGATCTACGCTGTAGCTTCACGATAATGTGTACCCTGGCCACCTGCCACTGCTGAGAAGTGTGTGTGTGTGTGTGTGTGTGTGTGTGTGTGTGTGTGTGTGTGTGTGTGTGTGTGTGTGTGTGTATGTGTGCGTGTCTCTTTTTGTAACAGTATCCGTGCATTATGTGATATTAGAGCAGGGCCGGACATGCAGCATCTTCTAGTAACTAGATCTACGCTGTAGCTTCACGATAATGTGTACCCTGGCCACCTGCCACTGCTGAGAAGTGTGTGTGTGTGTGTGTGTGTGTGTGTGCGTGTGCGTGTGCGTGCCCGCGTGCGTGTGTGTGTGTGTGTAGCTAAAATTATTTGTCAACTTTATTCACAGGATATTCCAGATCTAACAGAATACTGTATCGAGTCAATTATACGTCTGATTGGCTAGATATGTCCATTATTTTTCAATTACAAATAGGAATAGATCAAAAAACAGATACAAAAAGTTTGCAACCCATAATTTACAAGATTTTATCTAGGGATGTCCGATATTATCGGCCTACCGATATTATCGGCCGATATTAGCATAAAAAAAATCGATATCGGAAAATATCGGTATCGGTTTTCATGCCGATTTTTTTTTTTTTTTTTTTAATACAGGGGGAGTCTCACTGTGAGCAATGCTCTCTTTTTCAGGAGCGCCCTGTTCACATTCACACACACATTCATACCTGGAAGCTGACCAGTACAACCACAGTCTGATCTGCTGGCCACTGAGCAGCTCCACTGGAGCGGTTGGGGTTAAGGGCCTTGCTCAAGGGCACCTCAGTGGTGGTAATGAGGGAGGGGCAAGCGCTGCCTTTTCACTTTCCCCACCCAGATTTATCCTGCCGGTCCCGGGGATTGAACCGACGACCTTCTGGTCACAAGCTCGCTTCTCTAACACTTACAACTTTAACACAACATGCATATTATATATTAAACTCTTCAGCTACATTAAGCTACATTATGTAACTTGTTACGTGAAATTTTGGTGGAAAAAAAGCCCGCTTATATCGGTATCGGTTGATATCGGTATCGGAAATTAAGAGTTGGACATTATCGGATATCGGATATCGGTAAAAAAGCCAATATCGAACATCCCTAATTTTATCTTAGTTGTGAAGCATTTTTGGAAAAAATGGAGTGATATGAATACAATGCAGTTATATACAATAAAACATCATATTGCAATTACTGTATTTATTTGACAGATTATTGCAGTTTCTGATTTTCATTATAATTCCAGTGTAGTTTTAGCACAATGTGGGAACATCTGTTTTTTAACCTCCTCCTGATGACCGATCTCATATTATTTATTTTGCTGGGAAATAAGTAAATAATTTAGGGAAGTTTGTTTGCCAGACACTTCTCACTCTGTTCTTCTCCTCCCCATTGTGTGTATTATGACATAGAATACAAAATGCCTATAATCCGTAGCAGTCTTTGGGAAGTTAATATCACAATATAATATGACTTCAACACATTTTCCAGACCTATAGATGAGTCTGTGTCTGTTTACGACATACAAACCAAGATCAGAAGATACAGAATCGCAGTGGTAAGCGCTGTCGCCTCACAGCTCGAAGGTCCTGGGTTCGATTCCCACCTGGGACGTTGTGAACGCTGAAGGAATGCGTGCCCGTCCGCATGTCCTCGAGTGCCCACCGCCCGGGTGGGGTCGTCAAAAGGGCCTTTCTGTGTGGAGTTTGCATGTTCTCCCCGTGCCTCCCGGGGGTTTCCTTCATATCGGAACCCCTCACCAAAACATGCAACATCCTGGTTGCTAATGTGGTTCCTGCTCTGGTCTTAAAGGCGCCGGTTCAGAGGGAGGGGAACTGGTTGGAATAGCGTGACCCTCCCACGTGCTATGTCCTACCGGTGAAGCTTCCTCTGTCAGGTGAAAAGAAGCGGCTGGCTAACTGCCCATGTCTCGGAGGAAGCATGGAGCCAGTTTTGGCTTTCCCCAGATCAGCAGAGGGTGGAGTAGCAACCAGGATAAATAAATTAAATTAGCACTAATGGAGGATAAAAATGGAATAAAAAATCGGGGGGGGGAGGGGGGGGGGGGAGAAGATACAGAATCACAGATCTGGCAGTCTGCATTGTTTCCAGACTCAGTATCACACACAGAGCAGTTTGCTTTCTGAAATATTACAAGGTATTGCTGTCCAGACTCCTCCTCGTGTGTGTGTGTGTGTGTGTGTGTGTGTGTGTGTGTGTGTGTGTGTGTGTGTGTGTGTGTGTGTGTGTGTGTGTGTGTGTGTGTGTCTGTGTGTCTGTGTGTGTGTGTCTCGTGCTTGCCTGCCAGGGCATGTGTCTCTTTAGGTTTGCTAACCAATCTCTACCAGGGACCCAGCTCTTCACATTAGCCTGGAAGGCCAAATGCAGAACCAGCGTTATCACCATGGCAATCAGTCTTACCGGGAGTACGGTGGCGCAGTCGGTAGCGCTGTCGCCTCACAGCTAGAAGGTCCTGAGTTAAATTCTCGCCTGGGACGCTGTGGATGCTGGAGTTGTGACCCCCCCCATATCTTCAGTGCCTACTGCCCAGGTGGACATCTCGTCGAAAGGGCCTTTCTGTGTGGAGTTTGCATGTTCTCGCCGTACCCCCCAGGGGGTTCCTCCGTACATAACCCCCCACTAAAAACATGCAGAAGATCGTCATCCGACCAGTGACGACAACATCCGAAGTTGGTCCCCGGGCGCTGGAAAGAAAAAGCGACCACTGCTCCTGGCCTGCCCCTCGGAGGAAAGGACAAGCCAGGATGGGTCAAATGCAGAGGACAAATTTTACCGGCCACCGTCAGCATGAGTGTGTTGTAGTGTTCGTGTGACAATAAAGACGGGCTTCCGTCTGAAATCGTGTTTAAAATCTTCTGGACAAGTAGTTATAGCTAATTAAACTCTTGGCAGTGTGTTTTGTGAGAGAGAGTTTATGTGTATGATCTCTTCAACCGACTGAAAACCGATATTTTGCATCAATTCTTTACGCTATATATTCCACTTTGAGTATTTTGATGCCAAAACATTCCCCAAACTTACAGTACAAGGATCAGTACATATCTATGTCCTTATTTCAGTGCCTGTATGGACGCCCGACCAAGCCGGAGGTAACACGGGCTCGAACCTGAGACCCTCGTGTTGGTAGGCAGATAGTCTGAATCAATGCTGAGAAGCAAGCTGCAGGTATAAGCTCTGCCATTGGCTCTGACCATTTCAGTCGGAGCGAAGGGAAATCCCTTTCCATTCCCTGCCTGTCCGCTCTCAAATGCCTCTGCTGCTGTGAAACAACAACAACAATGCTAGCTAGCAAGCTAGCAACCTACACAGAAAATGACAAAGTCTTGACGAAGATTTGGATGTCCAATAAAGCAGGCCTGCTTGGTACTTTCAGTGGCTGTTCTAAAGATAACAGAGCATTTTCTTTTCCCGCTCTACCAGAATGAGAGTGAGTTCAGCCAGACTCTCTCCTGCACTGGTACAGCACCAAATGAAGTGTGGAGATAGTCTGGCAAGTGAGACTAGTAGGCAGGGAATGATCTCCATACCTTAACTGTATGTTTTCCCTGACCTTGCTCCTCCAGGAATCGGCCCTGGCCCACGTGGAGCTGCCCACCACAGTGGAAGCCACCATGAAGAAACACAAGGACTTCACCACCACCATGGAGCTCAACCTGCACCGCATCAAGGCTGTGATGGAGGCCGGGGAGAGCCTGATCAGCCAGAGCAACATCTACTCCCAACGCATCAGGGAGCGCGTCGACACGCTCGCCAACAGGTACGACTGGCCTGCATGCAGAAAACACATGGAAAGGAGGATGTGTCATCATCATTAAGTTGGATAGTGAGCAAGTTGGAGCAAAACATGAGGCTTTGCACCGCAAAATCTTTGATTTATCAAAAAGTATTGAAAAGTTGAATAGTATGACAAAGCTTCAAAATGTTGCATCCAAATTGGTCAGGCCTTTATCAGTAAGGGAATATTTCAATATCCAGCAAAATAAAATAAAAACTATTTTATTTATTGTTATGGGCAGTGCAGACTTCATTCAAGGGTTGAGGTCTCCGCTTTGACCGCTTTGTGTGTGCGTGTGTGTGTGTGTGTGTGTGTGTGGGTGCGTGTGTGTGCGTGTGTGGGTGCGTGTGTGTGCGTGTGTGTGCGTGTGTGTGTGTGTGTGTGTGTGGGTGCGTGTGTGTGTGTGTGCGTGTGTGTGTGTGTGTGTGTGGGGGTGTGGGGGTGCGTGCGTGCGTGGGTGCGTGCGTGTGTGTGTGTGCTGCAGTGGGGGTTGGGGTGTTTATGTAGGTATATGGGGGGTAGGGTAGGCTTTGGTGTGCGTTTGCAATAGCAATATGGAAAGCCATATGGTTTTTGAATTCAATTAACAACACAATATATTATGTGAGGTGCTTTGATAAACAGTAGGGGTCTTCAACCTTTTTCAGCCCAAGTACCCCTTGGTTGACAGCGAAACTGAGGGACCCCCTACGATTTGAAATAAAATTGTTACATTTTAGGTGTGGCCTATAATTAAGCAATATAGCATGAGAGCCAGTGTGTTGTGAAGAATATATCCCACTCGGCCTGCGGCCTCGTGGGATAACAGCTGATCAGGGGGATATATTCCACAACACACGCAGCTCGAGTGCTATATTGCTTTTATAAAACGGTTTCCAAGTATGATAATATAATAATAATAATAATACTATAAGTCCGACTCCGACTGGCATGTCATTCTGATAGAGTCAGTTGAAACACTACTGTAAGGCGGGACCGCAAGAACATGCGGGTGATTTGATTGGATCGTTCTGGAGACTGAAGTTGACATTGGCCAATCCTGGCGCTTGCTGAGTAGCTGAGAGCTTTCTGGAATCCCCGACAGGCAGCTCCAGCGCAGCGTTGCATTCTCAGCGCTTGCTGAGAAGCTGAATGCTTTCTGCAAAGCCGACACCAACTAACGTTACGGGGTTAAATGCGGGGTTAACAGCCTTTCTTTTGCAAAGAAGACATTAGCCCGCATCTATTCTTGTACAAAACATCATTTTCTGCGAAGTATTAGTAAAGTTATAAGCGAAGATCGATTCACAAGGATCTGACAGCTGTCTCCGCCATTTTTTTTTCTACGTTGTCATTTGAGGTAAGCCTTATTATTACTCTCTTAGTAAGAGAGTTGCCATGGCAACCAATAACCCATGGCCATGGGTTATTGAACTCGGTTACTGGAATTATACAATGGCTGTGAACCAATCAGATTGCTTGATTTGAGAGAGCCGTTTTATAATAACATTTATAATCCAGCGCACATGAGGATATCAGGGTTTGACACTTCTTTTTATTAATAGATTACATTAAAAAAGCAAGGAGTAAACAATCCGTTTCGAACATACTGTAGATTAATCAGATTTGCTTTATAGATCATTTTTGTCAAAAGTAGCTTATTATTGCCTATTAATGCTGAGTTTACTCAATATTAGGCTGCTCAGTATTATTTTATTTTTTTAATATTGTTTTTTTTCACAAACTACTTTGACAAAAATTGGCGGAACTCCCTGTTGAAGACCACTGACCTACAGTATGTTGTCTGTGGGTATGTGCAGGTACTGATCATTTTTGACAAACGTCAACCAATTCCATCTGAGACCATAATTGCAGCACAGCGCCAGACTACAGCCTTTTTTACATAGTGATTTTGTGGATTTGAGGTTTTTCAGTTACATTTTTCAATTCATGTGAGCTTCTGACACCATGTGACACAAAGTTTTAACAACTTGGATTAGTTTTGTAAAGTAGCTAATTTTCAGAAATATAAATTCACATTTTTCACTTTAATTCACTACATGTGCCAAGTGACCCATATAAAAAAAGGCAGTGCAAATCAGTTACCAATGGGGTCTCTAAAGAAGATGGTAAACCATGTACGGTAGCCTAATGCACAAAAAAGTAGTTATTCTCTATAAATAGTAAATAGTGACATGATTTATAGCAAATAAATATCTTATTTCATGCATTATATGATTTCCCACCTTTTCTGTTGGATAAATGATAAAATCACATTGTCACAATAGAGATGAGGATGCTCATTAGAACAATTTCAAAATATCATTAGGTTGTAAGTAAAATGGATGCTGACTTTTTATTCCAAAAACAGAGAACATGCTGGAAAGTGAGTTTTGAAAGCCAGAGAGCTGTCAGAGCAGCTGATCAACAACCCCATCTTATACAGTACAGGTACAATTTAGTGCTATGGGACAGTATAGATCTTAGTTATTTTACCTTTGAACTAAGTCCCCTGTCTGTCTGTCTGTCTGTCTGTCTGTCTGCCTGTCTGTCTGTCTGCCTGTCTGTCTGCCTGTCTGCCTGTCTGTCTGTCTGTCTGTCTGTCTGTCTGTCTGTCTGTCTGTCTGTCTGCCTGTCTGTCTGTCTGTCTGTCTGTCCCTCTCTCAGGGGGAACCAGAACTGGCCCAGCAATGGCTGGAGAAACTCAACGACATGTGGGAGCTCCAGAGGTTTCAGCAGGACTGTCACGAGGTATGAGACCCACACATGCGCACTGCAGGCTGGTGACAGGGCTATGAAGGCTTGACACTGAGGGGAGAATTACAGCAGTTTAGCAGCATTTTTCATAGGGAAAGAGTGAACAGGATGGCAAGCCTTTTGGTTAAAGCATCGATTGTAAAGAAAAGTGGACGTAGTGAGTGTGACATCACCCATACATGTAGGTTTCTGAAGGGCCGTTTTGAAGCCAAACGTTGGTGTCTACAAGCACTGCCATGTTGACATGTTTTGGAGCTGGAGCAGCCATGAGCGAAGCTGAGGGTTTGCCAGAGTTTTATAACCATTGTATCCCATTAATGATGCAATTATTTAGACACATCTTAGAAGAAGTGAAATGAGCTACTAAGACCATCATCTTGTCGTGACTAGGCAGACCGGGCAAAAACAAACAAAATAGCAGACAAGGTATTTTACTGAGAGTCCAAGTATTTACAATGGGCTCTCTGGCCAGAATGTGCAGAGAAGAGTGAGCTTGGCTTGTGGAGGCTGAGGCTGGTTGCAGCATGGATGAAAGGGTGGAGCCGCTCTGGGCAGAGGAGGACTTGAGGTCCCAGGTTGGAGGCTGAGGCTGGTTGCAGCATGGATGAAAGGGTGGAGCTGCTCTGGGCAGAGGAGGACTTGAGGTCCCAGGTTGGAGGCTGAGGCTGGTTGCAGCATGGATGAAAGGGTGTGTGATGACGTTGCACAGAAACCCATCTATTGAGTTCATAACCTGTTGAGCATTGGTTAGAGGACAGCTATAAAAATGTGTGCTGTAAACAGAAATCCATTCTTCAATTTTAATCCAAAATAATGCAACTTCCGGACACGATACATTTTGCCGCAATACTGTATCGATATTTCAGAAAAATATACCATATCTATTTTTTTGCACGGCCGTGTGTTCAGTAATATAATAAGAATACTTTTTATTTCAGTGCCTTCAGTAAGACACTCAACACTCGGTAGTTTTGACTCAATTTGTCCACTTATCAGTTATCAATATAAAGTGATGTACATATTATTACACTACCTGGGTGGTGTACAGCGTGTTGTATTTTTAGCTCTATATTTAAATTTTCAGTAAATTATGTAGAGTATTGCAATATATCGCAATATGTATTGTATCGCAATGTATCGTGATACAATCGTATCGCGACCCATGTATCGTGATACGTATCGTATCGTGAGGTCCTTGCCAATACCCAGACCTATATGTGTAATATATTAAGTGTTCCTCTGTGCTCTATGAGGCCATTTAGAGGCCATTTACACCTGGCGCTAACATGCGTTTTCTGTGATCAGATTGTATTTGATCACTTCAACCTGATTCCATTTACACCTGGCGCTAACATGTGTTTTCTGCAATCTGATTGCAATCTGACTGCAGAAATTGTTGTCCTCTCAATCCGCATAAAGTTGCTGTATCCAGATTGAGAGGACACATTGCATTTACACTTGTGTTCAATGTGTACACAATGCATCCCTGACCACCTCCGGAGGTGGTTTGGCCGATCAGATTGCAATCCTTCAATGCGTTTTGGGGGTGTTTACACCTGGCATTTCAAGTGATAAAACACAATGTGATTGCAATCTGATCACAGAAAACACATGTTAACGCCAGGTGTAAATGGCTGCTAATGCATAAGCTCCAGCGCACACATCATTTACATATCATTCACATATCATTTAACTACAACGGCCAATCATCATTTTAACAACCTGTTTTCTCGATTTCTTAAAGGTTTGTAACAGAGGTGACAGGTTCTAGACTAGTAGCCTAACACAATACAGGGCTATTCAGGACAGGGTTTCATTTGAAATAGTACATTAAGGATTGTGTCATTTGTGTCTATTTGTGTTTTCAGCAATCTGTCCTGGCTGCTCTGTGATGGAGGTAAAGTCACAACTTAGCGTTTCACTTATTGGAGCTCCTTCATCCCAACAGCCGTCCGTATTCCAAACAAACAATGAAAGACTTTCACACACTGTCATATTTGCACGTTGCCACATGCACTTTTACTTACTTTTAGCTCTAATCGTATGTATGTTTTTAACCCTTATGTCTGTTTATTTGTTTTTGTCGTTTCTACCCAGTTTTCTCATGTTTCTAAGCTGACATAATAAATAAATGTTAATATATATATATATATATATATATATATATATATATATATATATATATATATATATATATGATATATATACACACACACACACACACACACACACACACACACACACACACACATACATACATGCATACATATATAATATAAACATATATGATGATCTTTGACAGGAGTTGATAGGTTCATAGTTAACCCACTTCACAGGCTGAGAGCCAGTCTTGTTGTTAGTGCGACACCTAGTGGCCAAACATCAAACTCGGCGTCCCTGTAATAGACCAAATCACCGTGACGTCACCATGTAAACAAATTTACTTCCGGGTACCACTTGGGGAAGGCGGCAGGTTTAAATGTGCGTGTTGTCAAATAAATGCTGTCAAACCCTCTCGTTGTTTTCGGCCGACTACTTTCAATTTAAATGGTTAAACGGTTGGTAAACATGCTTGTCCGACGTATCTAGCCTTTCTTCTGTGTTTGTTTTATGTAGTGTTAGCTAGCTAATAATGTTTGTTTGTCTGTCAAACTCGCTGTTTTGCAGACTCATTAACGTAGAAGAGCCTGGTGACGCGAGGTTACGTTAACGTTACAAACAGAGCTACTGACGCCACGTTAATTTAATTTAGCGTCAAGTCTACTCTGGTCTGGTCCAACAGGTAAATTAGCTAGTCTGGTCGTTAGTGAAAGTGTTGTTATGAATGATATTAAACAACAACACAACACGGACGAACCATTTTTGTCTTCTTTGTCTGTTTTTGTCTTCAACACGTCAGTTTGTGCCGTCCACCGCCATTATAATGTGTGGACCCAGGGGTACCCGGAAGTAAATGTAAACATCCAGGTGATTTGGTCTATACAGTACTTTTGAGTTCAGGCTCTGGCAGTCTTTTGAATGGCCCATGTGTCTTACATTGTGTTGCATCAGTATTCCTTGAAAAACACCCACTTCAAATGTATTCATACATTTTCCTCTCATGTTCTATTTATGATAGAGACAGACAGCACTTTGCCCAGGCCATCGCCATTCTGAACACCCATGAAGGTGAGAGGTCTGCCCTCCACACATTACCCAAACATCTCTCTCTCTCACTCTCTCTCTCTCTCTCTCTCTCTCTCTCTCTCTCTCTCACAGATAGATTTAATTCACTATAAATAATATCACTTTATGTGGATATTCATATTATTTTCGTTATTTTTCAGGACTACCAGCGCATGTTGGATTTGATGAGGGACATCATTCTGGCCACAGACCTGGCTCACCACCTTCGCATCTTCAAGGACCTTCAGAAGATGGCTGATGGTGCGTAGTGTAGCAGTAATACAGTGAAGTGTCAATGAACAGCCGTATACATCAGCTGCTCTCAGCTTCTTTCACTCACAACCTCTACTTGAGTCCAAAACTGTGACACCAACACGTGGTCTTTATTTTCCTTCTTCACGTTATTTCATTAAGATTAGAAGTGTTTACTGAATTAGAAACTTTTGTGTTGTTGAAAATCATTTTGTGATGTTCCCAACGGTGCACCATGAGTATACCCATCTCTTCTGGGGATATATTGTGGAATTACAATATATACTGTACCAATGTTACCATTATGCTTTCCTACGTTTTGCTTCATCTTATTCTCATACCTCTGAAGTCAAACTCCAAAATCCCCTTGCAGTATCCATCCATGGCTTTCTTACCTTCTGATCATTTTATCTGACTAAGTTCCCCCTTCATAGTGTAAAGAGACAATGGGCTACATGCACAAGTCCACTACTTCCTGAAATGAGTACAGCTTCTTTATTTCCTGTCATCACTATTGGATGAAGTGATTAATGTCAGGTGTGCTGCAGTCACAACAGTCATCAGGCACACCTGATTCATCAGTTCATCCAATAGTGTAGGACAGGAAATAAAGAAGCTGTACTAATTTCAGGAAGTAAAGAAGTTGTGCATGTAGTCTATTGCTCAGTGCAGCCTTATGTAATATAATTGGCTATAACTTCCTGGCCAGTAGTTTGCTACGCCTGAATGCAATCAATGCTACATTACCGCGAGTGGAGCTGTCCTCAGTCGAATCAATTTTGAGCAGTTAAAGTGCTTCAATGACATGAATAACCTCTTAACTGGTGACTGCTTTACACCAGTGTGAAACATGTCAAACTTGCTCTACAGCACAATTAAACCAACACAGAACGACAGGCTGCTACTGGGTCTAAATTTCATTAAATATATAATTTCTTCTTACCAAACTACACGTGCCCAACACAACACAATCCCTTATTGTGGCGTTTAATTATTTTCTACTTTCTATTCATAGAAAGTCTTAGGAGCACATACATCTGAGTGTGGGACACTGAATACAATTTGTGATAATCAATTACTTTTTCAATCAGACATTTTATGGCAAAGCTAATGCGTTTGTGCCAAAGGATAACTTAGATTCTGATAATAGACCTTATTCGCTAACCCTGACGCCACCATATTGTTGACATACCGTCCTGCGCGCACACAGCGCTGCAGCTGACAACTAGTAATAGCCTTATTGTCATTTCTGTTCCATTACAAAATAGCGATGGTAATGACAGCAATAAAAACCCCACAGTTGTTTGTATGCTGCCGTTAATGCCTGTAATAATAAACAAAAGAAAAAACGAGGTGAACAAACTTTGCTGTGAGGAGCTGTCAGAAAGTTTCACCTGTCTCTCCTAACTATCCACACCTCTCCTGTGCTGCTGACGTATCCTCCGTCTCGCTCCCTTCACGTCTGTGGACGGTAGAGATAGAAACAAACCACAGGGACTTTATTGCTGTCATTACTACAGCCGTGTGTAACGCATGTCACCATCCAAACACAACAGGAATGATACAGGTAACGATAACGGCGGCTAGCTTCCTATAAACGCTGCTCTCACATAGGCTGTCACTTAAAGCTGCAGCGCTATGTCAACAATATGGCGGCGGTGTGCGTGCCCGTACGTGAGTGATGTCAATCGAATAAGGTCTATAGCAGTATGGAAAAGTCAATTTTATTTATTTAACGCCAAATCATAACAAGTTATCTCGAGATGCTTTATAAATAGACGGTTTACAAATAGCTGTTCAGAGAAAGTGATTTATGATAGCGTGAACGACATTGTGTGTGTGTGTGTGTGAGATACAACCCAAAGAGTCGGACCCACCGCTCCATGCTGTTGTGCCTGTTGATGACATCATGTGACCTGTCAGACCAGACCAAGGGTTGGAAGACAACGCGCAAGATCGCTGTCAGTTCAAAGTCGACAGCAATGTCTATAGGAAGCGTTTGAGCCCAAAACATGACTCGTTTATTTTTTGGGTTTACGACAACAACAAAAAATTAGCTCAAAATAACTATTACTGTAAATTTTATTACACGCCACATTTTTTACATTACACCCCCCCCCCCCCCCCCTTCATATCTTGTTTTGGAATGAAATTATTCCTATCTTAATCCAATGCTTTGCTTTCACTTCACAGCTCGCCGTGGGGCTGCAATAGGTTTATTTCAATTGTGGAAGCAAAATGGTGTGAGCCAAAGCAATGCTATATCAATGCTATCAGCACTCAGATATTTAGATCTTATTCCTGTGCACAGCCTACTATGGGGTTTGAACTACACTGTCTGACAAATATAGTTTATTCCACAATACAAATATTGCTCATTATTATTACAATGATAATCATTTGAACAATTATCACTCTCATGATTAGTGTAATATCAGATAGTTGTATTGGGTTCAGAGATATTTGTCTCTGGAGAACTATTTTCATTCTACTTCTACAGTGACACTAAAGTTACTTATGGCCCATTTCCACTGCAGGTAGTAGCGCGGTCCCGCTCCGCTCGACTTGATAAATGGTCTCATTCCACCGGTAAAAACTGTCCCAGCCCGGGTTGTATTGGCCTCGAGTCGTGCTACTTGTCGTACCTGCCTCGTCTGGGTTCTATTCTGTGAACCCGGTACCATACGGTGACGTGAAAACATTGTTGACGACTGATTGGTCAGGCAGAATCGTGTCAATGCAATGCTGCATACCAGTTTAGTGGGCTTACCTTCTCTTCTGTTATGTATATTTCCATCAGTCTTTTGTTTTGCTGCCTTCGCCTCTGGTGAAATAAAATCGCGGCGGTGATTTCAATTGTCTGAAAAAAGTCAGCTGCTCAGGAAGCTAGTTGAGTGCAGCGCTCCGCTAGGCCGCAGCGGGTCTTTGGTGAAGCCGCGGTCTTGCCTGGTCAGAAGCCGCCGGGGTACAGGCTTCACTCTGTTGCGCCTCTCCCGTCCGCGCGCAGCGCATGCCTGTGAGTTTGACTAACTACAAAGTGATATCCATTCTCCTGGCCGATTGTCACATTTGCCCATGTACACTGTAGGTCATTTAGAGGCACCAGTATTTCATAAACAGTTTAAAAGTTCTGTGGATGGATTTAATTGTAACGTTATGTTATAGCCTACTTCGGCTATTAGGCGGAGGACAGATATGCGGTCGCTATGACGACCAGCTGTGGGCGGGGGCAGATGAACGGCGGTCGAAGCAGAACATCCATCGCGCCGAAACGAGTAGAGCCGACTGGTGACGAGCTGTGCAGGGCAGTAAAATGTGGTGGAAATGAGCCATAAGCTACCGTAAATTCCGGACTATAAGCCGCACCTTTTTTCCCGTTTTTTGGCCTTTTTTGGCCCCTGCGGCTTATATAACGGTGCGGCTTATCTATGGATTTTTTCAAAAAAAAAAAAAAAAAAAAAAAAAAAGCTCTTTTTTAGCACTCTTTCTAACTATAAATCCACTTCTGTTTTAATTTCCTCTCTTGCCCTCTTTTCACCACACTGTATGACACTGTATGACACTGTATGACACTGTGTGCACTGTAAATAACAACACAGGTGGTGTTGTGTTATGTTGTTTTGTTGAAATGTTAATAAATGGGAGCATACATATGGTAATTAAACATTAAAACACAATAAAAAAAAAAAAAAAAAAACATTAAAACACCCGTGGCTTATAGTCCGGTGCGGCTTATATAAGAAAAAAATAGTCAACTTTGAAGGTGCGGCTTATACACCGGTGCGCCTTATAGTCCGGAATTTACGGTAATTAAACACAGTCCAACAGCGGTTTCTAAACAGATTAAAACATGCATTAGCGCCACCCACACTCACTGCTCAAATGACCCAGCCCTTCAGATTACTTATTTTATTGTTAATGTAGGCATTACAGGTGGTATTTATGTAAAATATAGAGTGACAGCTTGGAATAGATATAAAATTTAAGTTTCTACACTTCACTGTGGGTTTGTGATGCACCTGTGTTGAACCAATGGGCGCTCAGCTTGATGTGTTTCTCGTCATCCTCTGTCAGCCACAGTCAGGCGCAGTTGGTGGGGAGCTCGTTGCTGGACCTTCCTGTCGGGTCTGTTTGAGGAGTGGTTCTCCCTGTTGTTCCTGTGAGGTGATCGGGAGCGGCTCCTCTCGTGGCGTCCCGAGTGAGCAGAGGACTGGTGATGTCTTCCAGCAGGGACCTGAGAAGAGATTTCACAGTTACTGGTTCCAGTGCCCTGTCAGTGTTTGGGCCCTAAGCCCTCCATATTAAATTGTCTGGATGGGCCTGTCACTGACAATACACATCAGTGGAAAACTAACCTGCAAATTAAATATGGCTGAATTTGTGTGCCGTATCCTCCAGACTGCTGCATTTTTCACTAAGTAGGGATGCCGCTAGTTATTAAGACTAACTTTCATATTTATTTCAATGTATTAGAGCAGCACAAATTAACTCGATCATCTTGGCTATCGTCAGCAACAGGATTTTGCTTAACACGTTCACTGCCAATGACGTGTTTTTACGTCAAACAAAATCCAACCGTTCACTGCCAATGACGTGTTTTTACGTCAAATTTTTTTTTCGATTTTGTTTTTTTGACGGTGGGATGTGCATCTAACCCTTTTACATCTCTTATATAAGTATTGGACGTGTACAACGTGTACAACCCATTCCACCGACCCACTAAGTGGCGACAGTGCTTTCCTGACTAGAGGAAGGCAAGCAAAAAGCAGTGTGACGAAGCCATTCTCATGAAAATGGTTTGGCGAAAACGCTTTCGTTTTCGCGCTGATTGCTGGCGATGCGGGATTGCAAATTTGCATAATAGATTATGGGTGGAACACACTTTGAAACACGCAGCATAAATATGACCAGAATCGCAAAAGCTTCATCAAAGCTCTCAACCAAAACTCCAAGAAGCGAGCGAGTCCATCCAGACTTCCTCAAACAGCGGCCGCGCAGACAGGCAGCAGCAGCAGCAAAGCAGTGAGACTGGTGACAAGCTTGTGACACGGCCGCTGCAGCCAAGAAGAACGCCCACGGAGGGAGGAGTTGGAAGCAGAGGGGGGTTTCCTGCTGTTATGGAGGAAATTACTGTTCAAAACTATTGTTTAGATGTCTGACGTCTTACTGATGCCAAAAATGAATGGTTAAAGTGACTGTTCTATCGAATTTCACAAAAAGCCGTTTATCTCTGAATAATTTTTCTGACGCTGAAACCATGCTGTATTCAACTGCTAATGCTTACATAACTACTAACTCTACAAACTAACTCTTTTAGACAGAGAAAGCACACATTCTATTAGTTCTTTTGAGATATTGTGTGTTCACAAAATCTTAGCAGAAAAGAATCCTCGGGTCTTGAAAGATGAGCCAGAATCCTCAAAAAAACCCTCTGGCAGAACCTACCTACAGTAAAAAAAAAACGTCTGGCAGTGAATGTGTTAAGAAAATTATATTATGAAATTTTAATATGTGGACTGGAATTCCCTGCATGCAGTGTAAAACAACTTGAACTAATGCTTACATCTCCGCCACCATCCTGCCCCGCCCAGAACACCATGAAGCCAGGGAAGCAGCTCCTGAGCGAGAAGAGCTTTGGTGTGGCGGTTTGCTGTTTGTGTTTAGTTAAGATGCTGCTCAGCATTTTTAGATTAAAGGCCCATTCACAACTAGAATGTTTACTATAAAGACGCTTTTTGAAAAAGACCATCACCTTTTGGGATTAGCGCTAAGGCTGTTTACTGACCTGGAAGCTAGTTTGCTAGTTAGCTTTTGCTTGCATGATGCTAAGAAAATAGCATAATCTCTTGGCCACCCTGACTGCAAAATGCGGTATTATCCTATGTTTTCAATATGAGCAGGGTTTAACCACATGTGTCTCCAGTAGCCTGTTGAAAGCCATTTAGCCACGGTGAAGTTACAGGTGTTTCTTTCAACCCCATGCTCTCAACATGGGCTCCAGGGGACTTGACTCTTTGATCCACAGTAGGCTACAATAGATTTGGTGTGCAGAGTCACCTACTGCTAAAAACTTGGTGGCCATTAGCACCATTAGCTCTGCTCTCATAAGCACAATCATCTCATGAAAGCACCATCAAACATGTTCTCTGCCATTTCCTCTCTTTTGCAGCAATCCATCAACCCAAATCCATTGACTATGTTGTTATTTACTTTAGAGAGCAAGTCAAGTAAAAGCACGTCGCTAAAGTCATCATGGTCCATTTTTTCTCTGAATATTTGGTGCTGATATTGTTGGTAGTGTGAACGCTCTCTCTTCTCTACTCCCCTCTCTTCTCTCCTCCCCTCCCCTCCCCTCTCCTCCTCTCCTCTCCTCTCCTCTCCTCTCCTCTCCTCCCCTCTCTCCTCCTCCCCTCTCTCTCCCCTCCTCTCCTCTTCTCTGTGCAGGAGGTGCAGGTACGTATGGGCGAGACGGAGCAGCTGTATGCAGAGGTGGCTGAGGTGGCGGTGCTCCAGCAGCATTGGCTCCACGACACTCTGGCCGTCTACAGCATGTTCAGTGAGGTCAACGCCTGTGAGCTGTGGATCGACGAGGAGGAGCAGTGGCTGGACAAGATGGAGATCCCCGAGAGGCTGGAGGACGTGGAGGTGGTGACACACAGGTTAGTGTGTTACAAACTGACTTTTGTATCCAAGAGTGGATACTATGACTGTCCCATTATATTCCAAAATGCCCTTCCCTGTAGGTTCGAGAGCCTGGACCAGGAGATGAACAGCTTGATGGGAAGGATCCTAGATGTCAACCAGATAGTCCAGCAGCTCCTGGATGGAGGTCATCCGTCTTCTACAGAGCTCAGAGGCTGTCAGGACCACCTCAGCTCCAGGTACTGACCTCACACTGGCCGCCCACTCTGGGTCTTTAAAGCGTTCGGCTCTGGGCAAAGCGTCGGACCGCAGGCCGCCCAGTGTGGGTCTTTAAAAAGCATATTGGCCTAAGCAAATTAATGGGTCGCGACTTAATGACTAAGGAAAAATGTGGGTCATGAGGCTAGACCAGTTGAGAACCACTGCTCTAGGTGGTATTGTTTCTAAGCTACAGCTAATTAAATTCAAGATTTTGCCAGATTTTTCTAAACCCCATTCAAGTCAATGGTGGAGAAAATGGCACTTAATCGCGAATAGCACCCAGAATGCCCAAAATGTTTGGCAGATCGAAAAATAGGAGTTTATAGATTGTGCCTTGCTTTCAGAAAGCACAATAGTAGAATGTGAATGACTCTTCTCCCTCCCTCTATCCCGTCAGGACCTGGACTCGTTCCTGACCTGGCTGGTCCAGACTCAGACGGCTGCAGCCTCGGACCAGCTGCTCTGGAGGAGGCGGAGCCTCGGACCAGCTGCTCTGGAGGAGGCGGAGAGACTCATCAACAAACACGCCGCCCTCAAAGAGGAGATCGGACGGTGAGCTGCTGAGGGGCGGAGCCACGGCTGTGGTGACTTCAAGAAAACTACATTACAAAACACAGCATATTGTGTTGACAATTGAAACAAGGAAGTGCACACAAAGCATCAAGGTGTCAGGCAGCTGAAAGTAACATCAAACTAGACTAGACTAGAGGTATTGAAATGAGTAATGTATCAAAACATACAACATTTATAGTAAACATGTTATCCCCCACCAGTGATGTAGTTCCACCCTTGGGTCAGTCCCATTCATTGTCAATGCCGCCCCCTAGTGGCACAAAGTCAACATTACTGTTTGACTGAACAATCTGACAGATGGATCCATAGCCCCCTTTAGTTCATGCATTAACATCATGCATCATGACACAAATGGGACAAGATGTCACTTAGTTTCCTCAGTAATAGTAATGACATATTCCCATTAGCTATTGCCTCTATGCCGGTCTACCTAAAACCATTGCTATCTTTCTAAAGGACATACAAAGAGAAAACACAATCTAATGTCTCTGTGGACCCGGACATGTATTTTAATCCCATGAGTAAAAGTCCTGCAACCAGGCTAAACCGTAACTAGACACAATCTGGATGAGAGAAATGTGTTAGGGCCAGGTGTAAAGGCAAGTGGTCCTGTGTCCGGCAGGTATGAGGAGGACTACCAGTGTCTGCAGGTGGTGAACGAGCTGTTGGAGTCCGAGGAGGCTCCTCTGCTGCACGCTGCCCTGCAGCAGTGGCTCCAGAAGCTCCACGTCGGCTGGAACAAGCTGCTGGAGATGTGGGAGAGCAGGAGGGAGGTGCTGGTCCAGGCTCACATCTTCCACCTGTTCCTGTGGGATGTCAAACAGGCCGAGTCCTTGCTCAACAACCAGGTGAGCCATACAAGATTAAGATTCAACCGGACGGACAAACCCCGTCTTTATTTGTCACAAACACCGTGGCATGCACACATGCACGGTGGCCAGTACACACACACACATGCTTGTGAAATGTGTCCTCTGCGTTTGACCCATCCTGGCTCGTCCTCCTCCATGGTCAGGCCAGGAGCGCTGGGCAGCTGCAGTGAGAAGACCAACTTCCACCGCTGGTCAGATGATGATCTTCTGCATGTTTTTAGTTGGGAGTTATATATGGAGGAATCCCAGGGAGCACGGGGAGAACATGCAAACAAACGGACAGCAGGGGGCCATAAAGGAAGTGCCTCCAGACACGTGTTAAAGGGCCACTTTGCCCATATTCAACCAGCTTTGTATCATGACAAAATCAGTAGTACTGTATATGCAAATGAACAATCAGTAATACTGTATATGTATGTATCATGACAAAATCAGTAGTACTGTATATGCAAATGAACAATGTTTAACTTCCCTCCATGTCGTCTGGACCCAGAGCTCCTTGTTCATTTGCAGAACTTCCTGGACCATTATGATGTCATGTGGGGATGCTATTTGGTGATAGTGATGTATTAGGCCCTTTTCACGGGGGCCATTTTGTGTGGAAAAGGCAGGATAAACACAGGTGCAAGCAAAACACTAATGAGGGTTTCCAACTTCCAATCATGGAAAAGGAGAGAGCTAAAAAGTAGTACTAAAAGCTAAACATGAGCATGCTGTGTGTGTTTACTGATGCCACGTTACTAAGCCAATAATAATACAGCATCAAAGTCCAAAAAAGCTTTGGGTAAAGTGGAAATAAGGCAACAACAATGTGAGTGATGCTGTTTTACTGGAGGTCATAGAGGTGGGAGGTTTTACTGGCTCTGTCCACACGCTCCCATAATCATTTTATAATGGTTACGTTTCCCAACTGTCCCTGTTCAGCTGTGTGCTCTTTGTGTATGAATTGGCTGTCTGACTGCAGCAGAGCTTCATAGAGATACACTGTGTTGACTGCTTGCCTGGATGGCCTGGGTGTGGCTGGCTCAGTTCTGCCACACTCTGTCCTCAGAGAGACAGGGAGAGAAAGGGGGGAGAGAGAGAGCTAGAACATCACTGTGCAGCATCTGACTGGAACATCCATCTGTGTGTGTGTATGTGTGTGTGTGCGTGTCTCTTTTTGTAACAGTATCCGTGCATTATGTGATATTAGAGCAGGGCCGGACATGCAGCATCTTCTAGTAACTCTAGATCTACGCTGTAGCTTCACGATAATGTGTACCCTGGCCACCTGCCACTGCTGAGAAGTGTGTGTGTGTGTGTGTGTGTGTGTGTGTGTGTGTGTGTGTGTGTGTGTGTGTGTGTGTGTGTGTGTGTGTGTGTGTGTGTGTATGTGTGCGTGTCTCTTTTTGTAACAGTATCCGTGCATTATGTGATATTAGAGCAGGGCCGGACATGCAGCATCTTCTAGTAACTAGATCTACGCTGTAGCTTCACGATAATGTGTACCCTGGCCACCTGCCACTGCTGAGAAGTGTGTGTGTGTGTGTGTGTGTGTGTGCGTGTGCGTGTGCGTGTGCGTGCCCGCGTGCGTGTGTGTGTGTGTGTAGCTAAAATTATTTGTCAACTTTATTCACAGGATATTCCAGATCTAACAGAATACTGTATCGAGTCAATTATACGTCTGATTGGCTAGATATGTCCATTATTTTTCAATTACAAATAGGAATAGATCAAAAAACAGATACAAAAAGTTTGCAACCCATAATTTACAAGATTTTATCTAGGGATGTCCGATATTATCGGCCTACCGATATTATCGGCCGATATTAGCATAAAAAAAATCGATATCGGAAAATATCGGTATCGGTTTTCATGCCGATTTTTTTTTTTTTTTTTTTAATACAGGGGGAGTCTCACTGTGAGCAATGCTCTCTTTTTCAGGAGCGCCCTGTTCACATTCACACACACATTCATACCTGGAAGCTGACCAGTACAACCACAGTCTGATCTGCTGGCCACTGAGCAGCTCCACTGGAGCGGTTGGGGTTAAGGGCCTTGCTCAAGGGCACCTCAGTGGTGGTAATGAGGGAGGGGCAAGCGCTGCCTTTTCACTTTCCCCACCCAGATTTATCCTGCCGGTCCCGGGGATTGAACCGACGACCTTCTGGTCACAAGCTCGCTTCTCTAACACTTACAACTTTAACACAACATGCATATTATATATTAAACTCTTCAGCTACATTAAGCTACATTATGTAACTTGTTACGTGAAATTTTGGTGGAAAAAAAGCCCGCTTATATCGGTATCGGTTGATATCGGTATCGGAAATTAAGAGTTGGACATTATCGGATATCGGATATCGGTAAAAAAGCCAATATCGAACATCCCTAATTTTATCTTAGTTGTGAAGCATTTTTGGAAAAAATGGAGTGATATGAATACAATGCAGTTATACAATAAAACATCATATTGCAATTACTGTATTTATTTGACAGATTATTGCAGTTTCTGATTTTCATTATAATTCCAGTGTAGTTTTAGCACAATGTGGGAACATCTGTTTTTTAACCTCCTCCTGATGACCGATCTCATATTATTTATTTTGCTGGGAAATAAGTAAATAATTTAGGGAAGTTTGTTTGCCAGACACTTCTCACTCTGTTCTTCTCCTCCCCATTGTGTGTATTATGACATAGAATACAAAATGCCTATAATCCGTAGCAGTCTTTGGGAAGTTAATATCACAATATAATATGACTTCAACACATTTTCCAGACCTATAGATGAGTCTGTGTCTGTTTACGACATACAAACCAAGATCAGAAGATACAGAATCGCAGTGGTAAGCGCTGTCGCCTCACAGCTCGAAGGTCCTGGGTTCGATTCCCACCTGGGACGTTGTGAACGCTGAAGGAATGCGTGCCCGTCCGCATGTCCTCGAGTGCCCACCGCCCGGGTGCGGTCGTCAAAAGGGCCTTTCTGTGTGGAGTTTGCATGTTCTCCCCGTGCCTCCCGGGGGTTTCCTTCATATCGGAACCCCCTTCACCAAAACATGCAACATCCTGGTTGCTAATGTGGTTCCTGCTCTGGTCTTAAAGGCGCCGGTTCAGAGGGAGGGGAACTGGTTGGAATAGCGTGACCCTCCCACGTGCTATGTCCTACCGGTGAAGCTTCCTCTGTCAGGTGAAAAGAAGCGGCTGGCTAACTGCCCATGTCTCGGAGGAAGCATGGAGCCAGTTTTGGCTTTCCCCAGATCAGCAGAGGGTGGAGTAGCAACCAGGATAAATAAATTAAATTAGCACTAATGGAGGATAAAAATGGAATAAAAAATCGGGGGGGGGAGGGGGGGGGGGAGAAGATACAGAATCACAGATCTGGCAGTCTGCATTGTTTCCAGACTCAGTATCACACACAGAGCAGTTTGCTTTCTGAAATATTACAAGGTATTGCTGTCCAGACTCCTCCTCGTGTGTGTGTGTGTGTGTGTGTGTGTGTGTGTGTGTGTGTGTGTGTGTGTGTGTGTGTGTGTGTGTGTGTGTGTGTGTCTGTGTGTCTGTGTGTGTGTGTCTCGTGCTTGCCTGCCAGGGCATGTGTCTCTTTAGGTTTGCTAACCAATCTCTACCAGGGACCCAGCTCTTCACATTAGCCTGGAAGGCCAAATGCAGAACCAGCGTTATCACCATGGCAATCAGTCTTACCGGGAGTACGGTGGCGCAGTCGGTAGCGCTGTCGCCTCACAGCTAGAAGGTCCTGAGTTAAATTCTCGCCTGGGACGCTGTGGATGCTGGAGTTGTGACCCCCCCCATATCTTCAGTGCCTACTGCCCAGGTGGACATCTCGTCGAAAGGGCCTTTCTGTGTGGAGTTTGCATGTTCTCGCCGTACCCCCCAGGGGGTTCCTCCGTACATAACCCCCCACTAAAAACATGCAGAAGATCGTCATCCGACCAGTGACGACAACATCCGAAGTTGGTCCCCGGGCGCTGGAAAGAAAAAGCGACCACTGCTCCTGGCCTGCCCCTCGGAGGAAAGGACAAGCCAGGATGGGTCAAATGCAGAGGACAAATTTTACCGGCCACCGTCAGCATGAGTGTGTTGTAGTGTTCGTGTGACAATAAAGACGGGCTTCCGTCTGAAATCGTGTTTAAAATCTTCTGGACAAGTAGTTATAGCTAATTAAACTCTTGGCAGTGTGTTTTGTGAGAGAGAGTTTATGTGTATGATCTCTTCAACCGACTGAAAACCGATATTTTGCATCAATTCTTTACGCTATATATTCCACTTTGAGTATTTTGATGCCAAAACATTCCCCAAACTTACAGTACAAGGATCAGTACATATCTATGTCCTTATTTCAGTGCCTGTATGGACGCCCGACCAAGCCGGAGGTAACACGGGCTCGAACCTGAGACCCTCGTGTTGGTAGGCAGATAGTCTGAATCAATGCTGAGAAGCAAGCTGCAGGTATAAGCTCTGCCATTGGCTCTGACCATTTCAGTCGGAGCGAAGGGAAATCCCTTTCCATTCCCTGCCTGTCCGCTCTCAAATGCCTCTGCTGCTGTGAAACAACAACAACAATGCTAGCTAGCAAGCTAGCAACCTACACAGAAAATGACAAAGTCTTGACGAAGATTTGGATGTCCAATAAAGCAGGCCTGCTTGGTACTTTCAGTGGCTGTTCTAAAGATAACAGAGCATTTTCTTTTCCCGCTCTACCAGAATGAGAGTGAGTTCAGCCAGACTCTCTCCTGCACTGGTACAGCACCAAATGAAGTGTGGAGATAGTCTGGCAAGTGAGACTAGTAGGCAGGGAATGATCTCCATACCTTAACTGTATGTTTTCCCTGACCTTGCTCCTCCAGGAATCGGCCCTGGCCCACGTGGAGCTGCCCACCACAGTGGAAGCCACCATGAAGAAACACAAGGACTTCACCACCACCATGGAGCTCAACCTGCACCGCATCAAGGCTGTGATGGAGGCCGGGGAGAGCCTGATCAGCCAGAGCAACATCTACTCCCAACGCATCAGGGAGCGCGTCGACACGCTCGCCAACAGGTACGACTGGCCTGCATGCAGAAAACACATGGAAAGGAGGATGTGTCATCATCATTAAGTTGGATAGTGAGCAAGTTGGAGCAAAACATGAGGCTTTGCACCGCAAAATCTTTGATTTATCAAAAAGTATTGAAAAGTTGAATAGTATGACAAAGCTTCAAAATGTTGCATCCAAATTGGTCAGGCCTTTATCAGTAAGGGAATATTTCAATATCCAGCAAAATAAAATAAAAACTATTTTATTTATTGTTATGGGCAGTGCAGACTTCATTCAAGGGTTGAGGTCTCCGCTTTGACCGCTTTGTGTGTGCGTGTGTGTGTGTGTGTGTGTGTGTGGGTGCGTGTGTGTGCGTGTGTGGGTGCGTGTGTGTGCGTGTGTGTGCGTGTGTGTGTGTGTGTGTGTGGGTGCGTGTGTGTGTGTGTGCGTGTGTGTGTGTGTGTGTGTGGGGGTGTGGGGGTGCGTGCGTGCGTGGGTGCGTGCGTGTGTGTGTGTGCTGCAGTGGGGGTTGGGGTGTTTATGTAGGTATATGGGGGGTAGGGTAGGCTTTGGTGTGCGTTTGCAATAGCAATATGGAAAGCCATATGGTTTTTGAATTCAATTAACAACACAATATATTATGTGAGGTGCTTTGATAAACAGTAGGGGTCTTCAACCTTTTTCAGCCCAAGTACCCCTTGGTTGACAGCGAAACTGAGGGACCCCCTACGATTTGAAATAAAATTGTTACATTTTAGGTGTGGCCTATAATTAAGCAATATAGCATGAGAGCCAGTGTGTTGTGAAGAATATATCCCACTCGGCCTGCGGCCTCGTGGGATAACAGCTGATCAGGGGGATATATTCCACAACACACGCAGCTCGAGTGCTATATTGCTTTTATAAAACGGTTTCCAAGTATGATAATATAATAATAATAATAATACTATAAGTCCGACTCCGACTGGCATGTCATTCTGATAGAGTCAGTTGAAACACTACTGTAAGGCGGGACCGCAAGAACATGCGGGTGATTTGATTGGATCGTTCTGGAGACTGAAGTTGACATTGGCCAATCCTGGCGCTTGCTGAGTAGCTGAGAGCTTTCTGGAATCCCCGACAGGCAGCTCCAGCGCAGCGTTGCATTCTCAGCGCTTGCTGAGAAGCTGAATGCTTTCTGCAAAGCCGACACCAACTAACGTTACGGGGTTAAATGCGGGGTTAACAGCCTTTCTTTTGCAAAGAAGACATTAGCCCGCATCTATTCTTGTACAAAACATCATTTTCTGCGAAGTATTAGTAAAGTTATAAGCGAAGATCGATTCACAAGGATCTGACAGCTGTCTCCGCCATTTTTTTTTCTACGTTGTCATTTGAGGTAAGCCTTATTATTACTCTCTTAGGCTGGCTTTACACGGTGAAACTTGCACGCAACTTTAGTTGCATGCAACTTAGGTGAAACCAAGTTGCAAATGAATTGCATGGTATAAACCCTTCTGCAACTCACTTGAAACTTCTGTGAAACTCAGCCGCGACAGTTGCACAGCTCTCAACTTTGTGGAACTAGTTTCATGCAACAGCCAATCAAAATGCTGATAACCAGTCAGCTGATCACTAGGCTCTGGCTGTCTAAATCAGTGCGCAGTCTCAACAAACACACACAAGTACATGCCATGGCAGGACGGGACAGGCAGCAAAAATGCACCGAATAAGACCGAATACGGTGTCTTGGACGATTGAGAAGGAAATTATCCTCATTGACTTCATACAAGGTTGGTGTTTTTTTTACCGTGCTTGTTATAGCGAGCTGCTTACATAGTAGTTGTATCTACATTAAAGTTCGTTTACTTTGCAGTTAGCCCCGGTGGCTACCAATACACTAGCGTTAGCGCGAGCGCGTTAGCTTAGCGTTAACATGACGGGTGTTTTGCTAACGTTTGTTCTCTGTTTTGTTAACAATGAATCTTCTCAAATATGCTGCTGTTCCTATCTTGAACCCGCTTAATTTTTACACAGAGCGGAGATTCCTTTGGGACCCGAAAGACGAAACCTATTACAGAAGGGGAGACAGAGAATCGGTGCTGGATCAACTTGCTGCTCTACTTGGACAGGATGAGCGAGGCATCAGCTTCAACCGTAAGTGGCTATAATGGTGGCTATAATTTATTTACAAATGTGATGTGTGGAAAAAGTAATCAAAAAGATAACCCACTAGCCAAGATAGCCAGTAATCTGAAACATGATGTGAAATACCACTGTATTCCATTTGGTCAACGTAGGGCTATACTGTATACAGTATGTGCATCAGTAGGCTAAACAAACAAAGGATAGCCTACAAACAGACAAGAACCATGTTCAAATAAATGGTTAAATAAATAAATACATCATACTTCACAGCAAGTAGCCAATAGCCATTTAGTTGCCATTGCTGGTTGTATCCAGCTTATGTGATCTAACTTTATTTAAACAGGCAAAGAAGTTAAAGACAAGTTTCACAACTTGAGGACCATCTTCAACCGTGAGATCAAGAAAGTGGAAGGCTCACAGCGATCTGGTGCTGGGACTGATGCTGTATATGTGCCACGCTGGGTCCACTTCAGCCAGATGCAGTTCCTGAAGGATGTGTTTAAAGCCGGGCCAAGCCAGGACAACATGGAGCCCAGCCATGTTCTGGAGACACCCTCGGTGAGTAGGTGACCCCAATTACACTTGTGCATGTGGGTGACATTCCTGGCATCCCTTTAGAGAGGGTTTGAAGACATATTCTGGTGTATATAAATCCAAGAAGTATTGTAGGATCGATCGATCTCTCTCTCTCTCTCTCTCTCTCTCTCTCTCTCTCTCTCTCTCTCTCTCTCTCTCTCTCTCTCTCTCTCTCTCTCTCTCATCGCCAACAGCTCTAGTTTGGGGAGATAACTCAGATCTATTAACATTACTTTAAGCCCTTTCTGCACATGGTCCTGACACAGCCACCACTGAACACTTAATTTTACATGGATTACACTTAATTTTATATATTTTTACATATTGTTTTTAGGAGGAAGAGAGCAACCAGGATCATGGGGACACCACTGCCAGCAGCGATCCAAGTACCAGTGATGCCATCAGAACCCCTGAAGCACCAACACCAAAAAGAAAGAAAAGAAGAGCTGATGATAGCAAAGAGATTGATGCCACCAAGATGGAAATATATAGTACCATACTTAGTTCTCTGCAGCCGCCAACTGTAGTAGATCCCACTGATTCATTTGGCAAATATGTTGCTGCCACTCTAAAGGGGATAGGGTTTCGGAACAGGCAGCTCTGCAAAGCTGAGATTCAGCAGGTTATGTTGAAACACCTGTTTAAGGATATGGGTGAAGAGTAAAAATTAAATGTAACGTTGACTGAGTAGAGCAGCAAGCTCGTCCAGGACCACATGTCTCCCCTTCTGCAACGATAATAGGTTCATTTTTGTATGTGATACGTATTAAACACTTTGTATTCAAATGTATTTATTTATTAAATTATTTTTTCCAAAATGCTGATTGTTTTATTTATTTTTTCCAGAGTAAAACAGGTGTTTACCAGCTTCAGTTTACTGTATCAGCATAGCAGCAATACAGCAGGAGGGAAATTACAAAACAAAAAGAAACAACTTTGTAGTCGATACTGCTTTTTTAAATTCATATATTCATACTGTTTATACATACAATTTAGTAATACTGCTGTTTAACATATATTATTCACAAAGGATTCAGGACTCTGATGTCTTCAGTGGTTCAGGTTTGCTTGCCAGCTGACAGCACCCTGATTGTTGAAGAAGTTCTTGAACTCCTCCCTGACCTCCTTTGCAGCTGTGGTGTAGTTGTTGCAGGCTGATCTGACAGGTACCATAGACGTTGCTGGATCCAGACGCCACTCCCCAGGGATCACTTCTCCACTGACAACGTCCTCCCTGTCCATCAGCTCAGGTGGGGTGTAGACCTGACGGGTGGTCCTTTGGCTCCGGAGGTAGTTGTGCAGTGCCACAGCTGCAAGAACCAGATCCCTGACTTTCTCTGGCTCCAGGAGGATAACTGTGTGGAACACCCTCCACCGATTGGCCATGATGCCAAAGGCATTTTCCACACATCCCCTCGCTCTTGAAAGCCTGAATAAAACAAAATCAGTGTCACAATTATCCAGGTCATAAAAAATAACATTTCTAACACAATTACTACAATACAGTCAAGGTAATGTGAAAAACTGACCTGTAGTTGAAAATTCTGGTTTCTTTGTTGAGGTGTGCTCTGCTATAAGGCTTCATCACATTTGTCTTCAGGGCAAATGCTTCATCAGCTACCACCACATAAGGCACTGGTGTGGTCCTGGATTGCAGAGGTTTTGGGTCTGGTAGCTGGAGGGTCCCTCTCTGGAGAGCTGTCCCAAGGTTGCTCTTGTTCCATACTCCACCATCACTGACTCTGCCGTTGGTGCCCACATCGACGTAAATGAATTTCAGGTCTGCATCCACCAAAGCCATGAGCACGACTGAGTTGGTGCCCTTGTAGTTGTGGAAATGAGACCCGCTATGTTTAGGCGACTGCAATATAATATGTTTCCCATCCAGTGCCCCCAAACAGTTGGGGAATTGCCACTGTTCCTCAAAGCCCTGGGCAATTGCTCTCCATTCAGCCCTGCTGCTGGGCACTTTGAGGACGACTGGACTCAGGACCTTGTGCACATAGATGGAAAGACAGATCATTATAAGTCAGATATACATCCCGGTATACATACAGTATACACAGCAATCTCTCTGTTAGCACACTTGTGAGGGGGAAAATACCTTGAAGATTGCATTGCAGGTCTCAATTACAATGGCAGAGATGGCAGGAGGACTTATTCGAAATGCAAATGAGAGAGATGCATATGATTCCCCTGTTGCCAGAAATCTGAGGGTGACAGCCAGTCTCTCTGCAGCGCTGATGGGCTCCCTCATCACTGTGGCTGTTTTTGTGATGTGAGGTGCAACCATATTTAGTAGAGCATTGAATGCATTCTGGTCCATGCGGAGCCAGGATCTACATGGGTTAAAAATAATAATATTAACATGTTGTGAAGTATAGTGATCACATAACTGTTCAATGCTATGCTATATATGTTTTAATGATAATCAGTTATCTATCAAGCTACAATTTCATACTGTTGTCACAAGGTGGCAACAACGAGCTATTTATTTATTTATTTTCCTTGAATCAATCAATCAATTTGAGAAAAATAATAACAATGCACTCACCGGAGGCTCATTGGATCAAGCTCCTTGAAAAGAGTGTGAAACGATCCACTGGTACGTCTTTTAAGTAGCCAGTCCTTCACCCACATACGTTTAACCTTTTTTTCACGTGTTTTTTCCTCCTCCTCCTCCAACATATCCATGAGTATTAAAGCACTAATAGCTCGCTTCCTATTCTCGGGGCCCGGGACAGCCATATTTTATCTAAAAGTAGCTAGCTAGCTAGCCAACCAGCTAGCCAGTGCCAGGAAAAAAAACGATACAACACCTCCGAGTCCAAATTGATATTTTCCAGCGAGAAAACGATATGAAATACAATACAAAGATACAGAATGACAATTCTCACTTGAAAAAAGAAGAAAACAATACAATAGATGAAAAACTACCAATCTAGCTAGCTAGTTTTGCTGGAAGAAACTACCAAGTTGCATGAGACTTGATTATTTTTGAATTGCTTTGTGTAACTGTGAAGTTGCATGAAAAATTGGGTTGCATGCAACTTGCAACCTGCAACTAGTTGCGTGCAAGTTTCACCGTGTAAAGCCAGCCTTAGTAAGAGAGTTGCCATGGCAACCAATAACCCATGGCCATGGGTTATTGAACTCGGTTACTGGAATTATACAATGGCTGTGAACCAATCAGATTGCTTGATTTGAGAGAGCCGTTTTATAATAACATTTATAATCCAGCGCACATGAGGATATCAGGGTTTGACACTTCTTTTTATTAATAGATTACATTAAAAAAGCAAGGAGTAAACAATCCGTTTCGAACATACTGTAGATTAATCAGATTTGCTTTATAGATCATTTTTGTCAAAAGTAGCTTATTATTGCCTATTAATGCTGAGTTTACTCAATATTAGGCTGCTCAGTATTATTTTATTTTTTTAATATTGTTTTTTTTCACAAACTACTTTGACAAAAATTGGCGGAACTCCCTGTTGAAGACCACTGACCTACAGTATGTTGTCTGTGGGTATGTGCAGGTACTGATCATTTTTGACAAACGTCAACCAATTCCATCTGAGACCATAATTGCAGCACAGCGCCAGACTACAGCCTTTTTTACATAGTGATTTTGTGGATTTGAGGTTTTTCAGTTACATTTTTCAATTCATGTGAGCTTCTGACACCATGTGACACAAAGTTTTAACAACTTGGATTAGTTTTGTAAAGTAGCTAATTTTCAGAAATATAAATTCACATTTTTCACTTTAATTCACTACATGTGCCAAGTGACCCATATAAAAAAAGGCAGTGCAAATCAGTTACCAATGGGGTCTCTAAAGAAGATGGTAAACCATGTACGGTAGCCTAATGCACAAAAAAGTAGTTATTTGCTATAAATAGTAAATAGTGACATGATTTATAGCAAATAAATATCTTATTTCATGCATTATATGATTTCCCACCTTTTCTGTTGGATAAATGATAAAATCACATTGTCACAATAGAGATGAGGATGCTCATTAGAACAATTTCAAAATATCATTAGGTTGTAAGTAAAATGGATGCTGACTTTTTATTCCAAAAACAGAGAACATGCTGGAAAGTGAGTTTTGAAAGCCAGAGAGCTGTCAGAGCAGCTGATCAACAACCCCATCTTATACAGTACAGGTACAATTTAGTGCTATGGGACAGTATAGATCTTAGTTATTTTACCTTTGAACTAAGTCCCCTGTCTGTCTGTCTGTCTGTCTGCCTGTCTGTCTGTCTGCCTGTCTGTCTGCCTGTCTGCCTGTCTGTCTGTCTGTCTGTCTGTCTGTCTGCCTGTCTGTCTGTCTGTCTGTCTGTCCCTCTCTCAGGGGGAACCAGAACTGGCCCAGCAATGGCTGGAGAAACTCAACGACATGTGGGAGCTCCAGAGGTTTCAGCAGGACTGTCACGAGGTATGAGACCCACACATGCGCACTGCAGGCTGGTGACAGGGCTATGAAGGCTTGACACTGAGGGGAGAATTACAGCAGTTTAGCAGCATTTTTCATAGGGAAAGAGTGAACAGGATGGCAAGCCTTTTGGTTAAAGCATCGATTGTAAAGAAAAGTGGACGTAGTGAGTGTGACATCACCCATACATGTAGGTTTCTGAAGGGCCGTTTTGAAGCCAAACGTTGGTGTCTACAAGCACTGCCATGTTGACATGTTTTGGAGCTGGAGCAGCCATGAGCGAAGCTGAGGGTTTGCCAGAGTTTTATAACCATTGTATCCCATTAATGATGCAATTATTTAGACACATCTTAGAAGAAGTGAAATGAGCTACTAAGACCATCATCTTGTCGTGACTAGGCAGACCGGGCAAAAACAAACAAAATAGCAGACAAGGTATTTTACTGAGAGTCCAAGTATTTACAATGGGCTCTCTGGCCAGAATGTGCAGAGAAGAGTGAGCTTGGCTTGTGGAGGCTGAGGCTGGTTGCAGCATGGATGAAAGGGTGGAGCCGCTCTGGGCAGAGGAGGACTTGAGGTCCCAGGTTGGAGGCTGAGGCTGGTTGCAGCATGGATGAAAGGGTGGAGCTGCTCTGGGCAGAGGAGGACTTGAGGTCCCAGGTTGGAGGCTGAGGCTGGTTGCAGCATGGATGAAAGGGTGTGTGATGACGTTGCACAGAAACCCATCTATTGAGTTCATAACCTGTTGAGCATTGGTTAGAGGACAGCTATAAAAATGTGTGCTGTAAACAGAAATCCATTCTTCAATTTTAATCCAAAATAATGCAACTTCCGGACACGATACATTTTGCCGCAATACTGTATCGATATTTCAGAAAAATATACCATATCTATTTTTTTGCACGGCCGTGTGTTCAGTAATATAATAAGAATACTTTTTATTTCAGTGCCTTCAGTAAGACACTCAACACTCGGTAGTTTTGACTCAATTTGTCCACTTATCAGTTATCAATATAAAGTGATGTACATATTATTACACTACCTGGGTGGTGTACAGCGTGTTGTATTTTTAGCTCTATATTTAAATTTTCAGTAAATTATGTAGAGTATTGCAATATATCGCAATATGTATTGTATCGCAATGTATCGTGATACAATCGTATTGCGACCCATGTATCGTGATACGTATCGTATCGTGAGGTCCTTGCCAATACCCAGACCTATATGTGTAATATATTAAGTGTTCCTCTGTGCTCTATGAGGCCATTTAGAGGCCATTTACACCTGGCGCTAACATGCGTTTTCTGTGATCAGATTGTATTTGATCACTTCAACCTGATTCCATTTACACCTGGCGCTAACATGTGTTTTCTGCAATCTGATTGCAATCTGACTGCAGAAATTGTTGTCCTCTCAATCCGCATAAAGTTGCTGTATCCAGATTGAGAGGACACATTGCATTTACACTTGTGTTCAATGTGTACACAATGCATCCCTGACCACCTCCGGAGGTGGTTTGGCCGATCAGATTGCAATCCTTCAATGCGTTTTGGGGGTGTTTACACCTGGCATTTCAAGTGATAAAACACAATGTGATTGCAATCTGATCACAGAAAACACATGTTAACGCCAGGTGTAAATGGCTGCTAATGCATAAGCTCCAGCGCACACATCATTTACATATCATTCACATATCATTTAACTACAACGGCCAATCATCATTTTAACAACCTGTTTTCTCGATTTCTTAAAGGTTTGTAACAGAGGTGACAGGTTATAGACTAGTAGCCTAACACAATACAGGGCTATTCAGGACAGGGTTTCATTTGAAATAGTACATTAAGGATTGTGTCATTTGTGTCTATTTGTGTTTTCAGCAATCTGTCCTGGCTGCTCTGTGATGGAGGTAAAGTCACAACTTAGCGTTTCACTTATTGGAGCTCCTTCATCCCAACAGCCGTCCGTATTCCAAACAAACAATGAAAGACTTTCACACACTGTCATATTTGCACGTTGCCACATGCACTTTTACTTACTTTTAGCTCTAATCGTATGTATGTTTTTAACCCTTATGTCTGTTTATTTGTTTTTGTCGTTTCTACCCAGTTTTCTCATGTTTCTAAGCTGACATAATAAATAAATGTTAATATATATATATATATATATATATATATATATATATATATATATATATATATATATATATATATATATATATATATATGATATATATACACACACACACACACACACACACACATACATACATGCATACATATATAATATAAACATATATGATGATCTTTGACAGGAGTTGATAGGTTCATAGTTAACCCACTTCACAGGCTGAGAGCCAGTCTTGTTGTTAGTGCGACACCTAGTGGCCAAACATCAAACTCGGCGTCCCTGTAATAGACCAAATCACCGTGACGTCACCATGTAAACAAATTTACTTCCGGGTACCACTTGGGGAAGGCGGCAGGTTTAAATGTGCGTGTTGTCAAATAAATGCTGTCAAACCCTCTCGTTGTTTTCGGCCGACTACTTTCAATTTAAATGGTTAAACGGTTGGTAAACATGCTTGTCCGACGTATCTAGCCTTTCTTCTGTGTTTGTTTTATGTAGTGTTAGCTAGCTAATAATGTTTGTTTGTCTGTCAAACTCGCTGTTTTGCAGACTCATTAACGTAGAAGAGCCTGGTGACGCGAGGTTACGTTAACGTTACAAACAGAGCTACTGACGCCACGTTAATTTAATTTAGCGTCAAGTCTACTCTGGTCTGGTCCAACAGGTAAATTAGCTAGTCTGGTCGTTAGTGAAAGTGTTGTTATGAATGATATTAAACAACAACACAACACGGACGAACCATTTTTGTCTTCTTTGTCTGTTTTTGTCTTCAACACGTCAGTTTGTGCCGTCCACCGCCATTATAATGTGTGGACCCAGGGGTACCCGGAAGTAAATGTAAACATCCAGGTGATTTGGTCTATACAGTACTTTTGAGTTCAGGCTCTGGCAGTCTTTTGAATGGCCCATGTGTCTTACATTGTGTTGCATCAGTATTCCTTGAAAAACACCCACTTCAAATGTATTCATACATTTTCCTCTCATGTTCTATTTATGATAGAGACAGACAGCACTTTGCCCAGGCCATCGCCATTCTGAACACCCATGAAGGTGAGAGGTCTGCCCTCCACACATTACCCAAACATCTCACTCTCTCACTCTCTCTCTCTCTCTCTCTCTCTCTCTCTCTCTCTCTCTCACAGATAGATTTAATTCACTATAAATAATATCACTTTATGTGGATATTCATATTATTTTCGTTATTTTTCAGGACTACCAGCGCATGTTGGATTTGATGAGGGACATCATTCTGGCCACAGACCTGGCTCACCACCTTCGCATCTTCAAGGACCTTCAGAAGATGGCTGATGGTGCGTAGTGTAGCAGTAATACAGTGAAGTGTCAATGAACAGCCGTATACATCAGCTGCTCTCAGCTTCTTTCACTCACAACCTCTACTTGAGTCCAAAACTGTGACACCAACACGTGGTCTTTATTTTCCTTCTTCACGTTATTTCATTAAGATTAGAAGTGTTTACTGAATTAGAAACTTTTGTGTTGTTGAAAATCATTTTGTGATGTTCCCAACGGTGCACCATGAGTATACCCATCTCTTCTGGGGATATATTGTGGAATTACAATATATACTGTACCAATGTTACCATTATGCTTTCCTACGTTTTGCTTCATCTTATTCTCATACCTCTGAAGTCAAACTCCAAAATCCCCTTGCAGTATCCATCCATGGCTTTCTTACCTTCTGATCATTTTATCTGACTAAGTTCCCCCTTCATAGTGTAAAGAGACAATGGGCTACATGCACAAGTCCACTACTTCCTGAAATGAGTACAGCTTCTTTATTTCCTGTCATCACTATTGGATGAAGTGATTAATGTCAGGTGTGCTGCAGTCACAACAGTCATCAGGCACACCTGATTCATCAGTTCATCCAATAGTGTAGGACAGGAAATAAAGAAGCTGTACTAATTTCAGGAAGTAAAGAAGTTGTGCATGTAGTCTATTGCTCAGTGCAGCCTTATGTAATATAATTGGCTATAACTTCCTGGCCAGTAGTTTGCTACGCCTGAATGCAATCAATGCTACATTACCGCGAGTGGAGCTGTCCTCAGTCGAATCAATTTTGAGCAGTTAAAGTGCTTCAATGACATGAATAACCTCTTAACTGGTGACTGCTTTACACCAGTGTGAAACATGTCAAACTTGCTCTACAGCACAATTAAACCAACACAGAACGACAGGCTGCTACTGGGTCTAAATTTCATTAAATATATAATTTCTTCTTACCAAACTACACGTGCCCAACACAACACAATCCCTTATTGTGGCGTTTAATCATTTTCTACTTTCTATTCATAGAAAGTCTTAGGAGCACATACATCTGAGTGTGGGACACTGAATACAATTTGTGATAATCAATTACTTTTTCAATCAGACATTTTATGGCAAAGCTAAAGCGTTTGTGCCAAAGGATAACTTAGATTCTGATAATAGACCTTATTCGCTAACCCTGACGCCACCATATTGTTGACATACCGTCCTGCGCGCACACAGCGCTGCAGCTGACAACTAGTAATAGCCTTATTGTCATTTCTGTTCCATTACAAAATAGCGATGGTAATGACAGCAATAAAAACCCCACAGTTGTTTGTATGCTGCCGTTAATGCCTGTAATAATAAACAAAAGAAAAAACGAGGTGAACAAACTTTGCTGTGAGGAGCTGTCAGAAAGTTTCACCTGTCTCTCCTAACTATCCACACCTCTCCTGTGCTGCTGACGTATCCTCCGTCTCGCTCCCTTCACGTCTGTGGACGGTAGAGATAGAAACAAACCACAGGGACTTTATTGCTGTCATTACTACAGCCGTGTGTAACGCATGTCACCATCCAAACACAACAGGAATGATACAGGTAACGATAACGGCGGCTAGCTTCCTATAAACGCTGCTCTCACATAGGCTGTCACTTAAAGCTGCAGCGCTATGTCAACAATATGGCGGCGGTGTGCGTGCCCGTACGTGAGTGACGTCAATCGAATAAGGTCTATAGCAGTATGGAAAAGTCAATTTTATTTATTTAACGCCAAATCATAACAAGTTATCTCGAGATGCTTTATAAATAGACGGTTTACAAATAGCTGTTCAGAGAAAGTGATTTATGATAGCGTGAACGACATTGTGTGTGTGTGTGTGTGAGATACAACCCAAAGAGTCGGACCCACCGCTCCATGCTGTTGTGCCTGTTGATGACATCATGTGACCTGTCAGACCAGACCAAGGGTTGGAAGACAACGCGCAAGATCGCTGTCAGTTCAAAGTCGACAGCAATGTCTATAGGAAGCGTTTGAGCCCAAAACATGACTCGTTTATTTTTTGGGTTTACGACAACAACAAAAAATTAGCTCAAAATAACTATTACTGTAAATTTTATTACACGCCACATTTTTTACATTACACCCCCCCCCCCCCCCCCCCTTCATATCTTGTTTTGGAATGAAATTATTCCTATCTTAATCCAATGCTTTGCTTTCACTTCACAGCTCGCCGTGGGGCTGCAATAGGTTTATTTCAATTGTGGAAGCAAAATGGTGTGAGCCAAAGCAATGCTATATCAATGCTATCAGCACTCAGATATTTAGATCTTATTCCTGTGCACAGCCTACTATGGGGTTTGAACTACACTGTCTGACAAATATAGTTTATTCCACAATACAAATATTGCACATTATTATTACAATGATAATCATTTGAACAATTATCACTCTCATGATTAGTGTAATATCAGATAGTTGTATTGGGTTCAGAGATATTTGTCTCTGGAGAACTATTTTCATTCTACTTCTACAGTGACACTAAAGTTACTTATGGCCCATTTCCACTGCAGGTAGTAGCGCGGTCCCGCTCCGCTCGACTTGATAAATGGTCTCATTCCACCGGTAAAAACTGTCCCAGCCCGGGTTGTATTGGCCTCGAGTCGTGCTACTTGTCGTACCTGCCTCGTCTGGGTTCTATTCTGTGAACCCGGTACCATACGGTGACGTGAAAACATTGTTGACGACTGATTGGTCAGGCAGAATCGTGTCAATGCAATGCTGCATACCAGTTTAGTGGGCTTACCTTCTCTTCTGTTATGTATATTTCCATCAGTCTTTTGTTTTGCTGCCTTCGCCTCTGGTGAAATAAAATCGCGGCGGTGATTTCAATTGTCTGAAAAAAGTCAGCTGCTCAGGAAGCTAGTTGAGTGCAGCGCTCCGCTAGGCCGCAGCGGGTCTTTGGTGAAGCCGCGGTCTTGCCTGGTCAGAAGCCGCCGGGGTACAGGCTTCACTCTGTTGCGCCTCTCCCGTCCGCGCGCAGCGCATGCCTGTGAGTTTGACTAACTACAAAGTGATATCCATTCTCCTGGCCGATTGTCACATTTGCCCATGTACACTGTAGGTCATTTAGAGGCACCAGTATTTCATAAACAGTTTAAAAGTTCTGTGGATGGATTTAATTGTAACGTTATGTTATAGCCTACTTCGGCTATTAGGCGGAGGACAGATATGCGGTCGCTATGACGACCAGCTGTGGGCGGGGGCAGATGAACGGCGGTCGAAGCAGAACATCCATCGGGCCGAAACGAGTAGAGCCGACTGGTGACGAGCTGTGCAGGGCAGTAAAATGTGGTGGAAATGAGCCATAAGCTACCGTAAATTCCGGACTATAAGCCGCACCTTTTTTCCCGTTTTTTGGCCTTTTTTGGCCCCTGCGGCTTATATAACGGTGCGGCTTATCTATGGATTTTTTCAAAAAAAAAAAAAAAAAAAAAAAAAAAAAGCTCTTTTTTAGCACTCTTTCTAACTATAAATCCACTTCTGTTTTAATTTCCTCTCTTGCCCTCTTTTCACCACACTGTATGACACTGTATGACACTGTATGACACTGTGTGCACTGTAAATAACAACACAGGTGGTGTTGTGTTATGTTGTTTTGTTGAAATGTTAATAAATGGGAGCATACATATGGTAATTAAACATTAAAACACAATAAAAAAAAAAAAAAAAAAACATTAAAACACCCGTGGCTTATAGTCCGGTGCGGCTTATATAAGAAAAAAATAGTCAACTTTGAAGGTGCGGCTTATACACCGGTGCGCCTTATAGTCCGGAATTTACGGTAATTAAACACAGTCCAACAGCGGTTTCTAAACAGATTAAAACATGCATTAGCGCCACCCACACTCACTGCTCAAATGACCCAGCCCTTCAGATTACTTATTTTATTGTTAATGTAGGCATTACAGGTGGTATTTATGTAAAATATAGAGTGACAGCTTGGAATAGATATAAAATTTAAGTTTCTACACTTCACTGTGGGTTTGTGATGCACCTGTGTTGAACCAATGGGCGCTCAGCTTGATGTGTTTCTCGTCATCCTCTGTCAGCCACAGTCAGGCGCAGTTGGTGGGGAGCTCGTTGCTGGACCTTCCTGTCGGGTCTGTTTGAGGAGTGGTTCTCCCTGTTGTTCCTGTGAGGTGATCGGGAGCGGCTCCTCTCGTGGCGTCCCGAGTGAGCAGAGGACTGGTGATGTCTTCCAGCAGGGACCTGAGAAGAGATTTCACAGTTACTGGTTCCAGTGCCCTGTCAGTGTTTGGGCCCTAAGCCCTCCATATTAAATTGTCTGGATGGGCCTGTCACTGACAATACACATCAGTGGAAAACTAACCTGCAAATTAAATATGGCTGAATTTGTGTGCCGTATCCTCCAGACTGCTGCATTTTTCACTAAGTAGGGATGCCGCTAGTTATTAAGACTAACTTTCATATTTATTTCAATGTATTAGAGCAGCACAAATTAACTCGATCATCTTGGCTATCGTCAGCAACAGGATTTTGCTTAACACGTTCACTGCCAATGACGTGTTTTTACGTCAAACAAAATCCAACCGTTCACTGCCAATGACGTGTTTTTACGTCAATTTTTTTTTTCGATTTTGTTTTTTTGACGGTGGGATGTGCATCTAACCCTTTTACATCTCTTATATAAGTATTGGACGTGTACAACGTGTACAACCCATTCCACCGACCCACTAAGTGGCGACAGTGCTTTCCTGACTAGAGGAAGGCAAGCAAAAAGCAGTGTGACGAAGCCATTCTCATGAAAATGGTTTGGCGAAAACGCTTTCGTTTTCGCGCTGATTGCTGGCGATGCGGGATTGCAAATTTGCATAATAGATTATGGGTGGAACACACTTTGAAACACGCAGCATAAATATGACCAGAATCGCAAAAGCTTCATCAAAGCTCTCAACCAAAACTCCAAGAAGCGAGCGAGTCCATCCAGACTTCCTCAAACAGCGGCCGCGCAGACAGGCAGCAGCAGCAGCAAAGCAGTGAGACTGGTGACAAGCTTGTGACACGGCCGCTGCAGCCAAGAAGAACGCCCACGGAGGGAGGAGTTGGAAGCAGAGGGGGGTTTCCTGCTGTTATGGAGGAAATTACTGTTCAAAACTATTGTTTAGATGTCTGACGTCTTACTGATGCCAAAAATGAATGGTTAAAGTGACTGTTCTATCGAATTTCACAAAAAGCCGTTTATCTCTGAATAATTTTTCTGACGCTGAAACCATGCTGTATTCAACTGCTAATGCTTACATAACTACTAACTCTACAAACTAACTCTTTTAGACAGAGAAAGCACACATTCTATTAGTTCTTTTGAGATATTGTGTGTTCACAAAATCTTAGCTGAAAAGAATCCTCGGGTCTTGAAAGATGAGCCAGAATCCTCAAAAAAACCCTCTGGCAGAACCTACCTACAGTAAAAAAAAAACATCTGGCAGTGAATGTGTTAAGAAAATTATATTATGAAATTTTAATATGTGGACTGGAATTCCCTGCATGCAGTGTAAAACAACTTGAACTAATGCTTACATCTCCGCCACCATCCTGCCCCGCCCAGAACACCATGAAGCCAGGGAAGCAGCTCCTGAGCGAGAAGAGCTTTGGTGTGGCGGTTTGCTGTTTGTGTTTAGTTAAGATGCTGCTCAGCATTTTTAGATTAAAGGCCCATTCACAACTAGAATGTTTACTATAAAGACGCTTTTTGAAAAAGACCATCACCTTTTGGGATTAGCGCTAAGGCTGTTTACTGACCTGGAAGCTAGTTTGCTAGTTAGCTTTTGCTTGCATGATGCTAAGAAAATAGCATAATCTCTTGGCCACCCTGACTGCAAAATGCGGTATTATCCTATGTTTTCAATATGAGCAGGGTTTAACCACATGTGTCTCCAGTAGCCTGTTGAAAGCCATTTAGCCACGGTGAAGTTACAGGTGTTTCTTTCAACCCCATGCTCTCAACATGGGCTCCAGGGGACTTGACTCTTTGATCCACAGTAGGCTACAATAGATTTGGTGTGCAGAGTCACCTACTGCTAAAAACTTGGTGGCCATTAGCACCATTAGCTCTGCTCTCATAAGCACAATCATCTCATGAAAGCACCATCAAACATGTTCTCTGCAAATCCATTGACTATGTTGTTATTTACTTTAGAGAGCAAGTCAAGTAAAAGCACGTCGCTAAAGTCATCATGGTCCATTTTTTCTCTGAATATTTGGTGCTGATATTGTTGGTAGTGTGAACGCTCTCTCTTCTCTACTCCCCTCTCTTCTCTCCTCCCCTCCCCTCCCCTCTCCTCCTCTCCTCTCCTCTCCTCTCCTCTCCTCTCCTCTCCTCTCCTCTCCTCTCCTCCCCTCTCTCCTCCTCCCCTCTCTCTCCCCTCCTCTCCTCTTCTCTGTGCAGGAGGTGCAGGTACGTATGGGCGAGACGGAGCAGCTGTATGCAGAGGTGGCTGAGGTGGCGGTGCTCCAGCAGCATTGGCTCCACGACACTCTGGCCGTCTACAGCATGTTCAGTGAGGTCAACGCCTGTGAGCTGTGGATCGACGAGGAGGAGCAGTGGCTGGACAAGATGGAGATCCCCGAGAGGCTGGAGGACGTGGAGGTGGTGACACACAGGTTAGTGTGTTACAAACTGACTTTTGTATCCAAGAGTGGATACTATGACTGTCCCATTATATTCCAAAATGCCCTTCCCTGTAGGTTCGAGAGCCTGGACCAGGAGATGAACAGCTTGATGGGAAGGATCCTAGATGTCAACCAGATAGTCCAGCAGCTCCTGGATGGAGGTCATCCGTCTTCTACAGAGCTCAGAGGCTGTCAGGACCACCTCAGCTCCAGGTACTGACCTCACACTGGCCGCCCACTCTGGGTCTTTAAAGCGTTCGGCTCTGGGCAAAGCGTCGGACCGCAGGCCGCCCAGTGTGGGTCTTTAAAAAGCATATTGGCCTAAGCAAATTAATGGGTCGCGACTTAATGACTAAGGAAAAATGTGGGTCATGAGGCTAGACCAGTTGAGAACCACTGCTCTAGGTGGTATTGTTTCTAAGCTACAGCTAATTAAATTCAAGATTTTGCCAGATTTTTCTAAACCCCATTCAAGTCAATGGTGGAGAAAATGGCACTTAATCGCGAATAGCACCCAGAATGCCCAAAATGTTTGGCAGATCGAAAAATAGGAGTTTATAGATTGTGCCTTGCTTTCAGAAAGCACAATAGTAGAATGTGAATGACTCTTCTCCCTCCCTCTATCCCGTCAGGACCTGGACTCGTTCCTGACCTGGCTGGTCCAGACTCAGACGGCTGCAGCCTCGGACCAGCTGCTCTGGAGGAGGCGGAGCCTCGGACCAGCTGCTCTGGAGGAGGCGGAGAGACTCATCAACAAACACGCCGCCCTCAAAGAGGAGATCGGACGGTGAGCTGCTGAGGGGCGGAGCCACGGCTGTGGTGACTTCAAGAAAACTACATTACAAAACACAGCATATTGTGTTGACAATTGAAACAAGGAAGTGCACACAAAGCATCAAGGTGTCAGGCAGCTGAAAGTAACATCAAACTAGACTAGACTAGAGGTATTGAAATGAGTAATGTATCAAAACATACAACATTTATAGTAAACATGTTATCCCCCACCAGTGATGTAGTTCCACCCTTGGGTCAGTCCCATTCATTGTCAATGCCGCCCCCTAGTGGCACAAAGTCAACATTACTGTTTGACTGAACAATCTGACAGATGGATCCATAGCCCCCTTTAGTTCATGCATTAACATCATGCATCATGACACAAATGGGACAAGATGTCACTTAGTTTCCTCAGTAATAGTAATGACATATTCCCATTAGCTATTGCCTCTATGCCGGTCTACCTAAAACCATTGCTATCTTTCTAAAGGACATACAAAGAGAAAACACAATCTAATGTCTCTGTGGACCCGGACATGTATTTTAATCCCATGAGTAAAAGTCCTGCAACCAGGCTAAACCGTAACTAGACACAATCTGGATGAGAGAAATGTGTTAGGGCCAGGTGTAAAGGCAAGTGGTCCTGTGTCCGGCAGGTATGAGGAGGACTACCAGTGTCTGCAGGTGGTGAACGAGCTGTTGGAGTCCGAGGAGGCTCCTCTGCTGCACGCTGCCCTGCAGCAGTGGCTCCAGAAGCTCCACGTCGGCTGGAACAAGCTGCTGGAGATGTGGGAGAGCAGGAGGGAGGTGCTGGTCCAGGCTCACATCTTCCACCTGTTCCTGTGGGATGTCAAACAGGCCGAGTCCTTCCTCAACAACCAGGTGAGCCATACAAGATTAAGATTCAACCGGACGGACAAACCCCGTCTTTATTTGTCACAAACACCGTGGCATGCACACATGCACGGTGGCCAGTACACACACACACATGCTTGTGAAATGTGTCCTCTGCGTTTGACCCATCCTGGCTCGTCCTCCTCCATGGTCAGGCCAGGAGCGCTGGGCAGCTGCAGTGAGAAGACCAACTTCCACCGCTGGTCAGATGATGATCTTCTGCATGTTTTTAGTTGGGAGTTATATATGGAGGAATCCCAGGGAGCACGGGGAGAACATGCAAACAAACGGACAGCAGGGGGCCATAAAGGAAGTGCCTCCAGACACGTGTTAAAGGGCCACTTTGCCCATATTCAACCAGCTTTGTATCATGACAAAATCAGTAGTACTGTATATGCAAATGAACAATCAGTAATACTGTATATGTATGTATCATGACAAAATCAGTAGTACTGTATATGCAAATGAACAATGTTTAACTTCCCTCCATGTCGTCTGGACCCAGAGCTCCTTGTTCATTTGCAGAACTTCCTGGACCATTATGATGTCATGTGGGGATGCTATTTGGTGATAGTGATGTATTAGGCCCTTTTCACGGGGGCCATTTTGTGTGGAAAAGGCAGGATAAACACAGGTGCAAGCAAAACACTAATGAGGGTTTCCAACTTCCAATCATGGAAAAGGAGAGAGCTAAAAAGTAGTACTAAAAGCTAAACATGAGCATGCTGTGTGTGTTTACTGATGCCACGTTACTAAGCCAATAATAATACAGCATCAAAGTCCAAAAAAGCTTTGGGTAAAGTGGAAATAAGGCAACAACAATGTGAGTGATGCTGTTTTACTGGAGGTCATAGAGGTGGGAGGTTTTACTGGCTCTGTCCACACGCTCCCATAATCATTTTATAATGGTTACGTTTCCCAACTGTCCCTGTTCAGCTGTGTGCTCTTTGTGTATGAATTGGCTGTCTGACTGCAGCAGAGCTTCATAGAGATACACTGTGTTGACTGCTTGCCTGGATGGCCTGGGTGTGGCTGGCTCAGTTCTGCCACACTCTGTCCTCAGAGAGACAGGGAGAGAAAGGGGGGAGAGAGAGAGCTAGAACATCACTGTGCAGCATCTGACTGGAACATCCATCTGTGTGTGTGTATGTGTGTGTGTGCGTGTCTCTTTTTGTAACAGTATCCGTGCATTATGTGATATTAGAGCAGGGCCGGACATGCAGCATCTTCTAGTAACTCTAGATCTACGCTGTAGCTTCACGATAATGTGTACCCTGGCCACCTGCCACTGCTGAGAAGTGTGTGTGTGTGTGTGTGTGTGTGTGTGTGTGTGTGTGTGTGTGTGTGTGTGTGTGTGTGTGTGTGTGTGTGTGTATGTGTGCGTGTCTCTTTTTGTAACAGTATCCGTGCATTATGTGATATTAGAGCAGGGCCGGACATGCAGCATCTTCTAGTAACTAGATCTACGCTGTAGCTTCACGATAATGTGTACCCTGGCCACCTGCCACTGCTGAGAAGTGTGTGTGTGTGTGTGTGTGTGTGTGTGCGTGTGCGTGTGCGTGCCCGCGTGCGTGTGTGTGTGTGTGTAGCTAAAATTATTTGTCAACTTTATTCACAGGATATTCCAGATCTAACAGAATACTGTATCGAGTCAATTATACGTCTGATTGGCTAGATATGTCCATTATTTTTCAATTACAAATAGGAATAGATCAAAAAACAGATACAAAAAGTTTGCAACCCATAATTTACAAGATTTTATCTAGGGATGTCCGATATTATCGGCCTACCGATATTATCGGCCGATATTAGCATAAAAAAAATCGATATCGGAAAATATCGGTATCGGTTTTCATGCCGATTTTTTTTTTTTTTTTTTAATACAGGGGGAGTCTCACTGTGAGCAATGCTCTCTTTTTCAGGAGCGCCCTGTTCACATTCACACACACATTCATACCTGGAAGCTGACCAGTACAACCACAGTCTGATCTGCTGGCCACTGAGCAGCTCCACTGGAGCGGTTGGGGTTAAGGGCCTTGCTCAAGGGCACCTCAGTGGTGGTAATGAGGGAGGGGCAAGCGCTGCCTTTTCACTTTCCCCACCCAGATTTATCCTGCCGGTCCCGGGGATTGAACCGACGACCTTCTGGTCACAAGCTCGCTTCTCTAACACTTACAACTTTAACACAACATGCATATTATATATTAAACTCTTCAGCTACATTAAGCTACATTATGTAACTTGTTACGTGAAATTTTGGTGGAAAAAAAGCCCGCTTATATCGGTATCGGTTGATATCGGTATCGGAAATTAAGAGTTGGACATTATCGGATATCGGATATCGGTAAAAAAGCCAATATCGAACATCCCTAATTTTATCTTAGTTGTGAAGCATTTTTGGAAAAAATGGAGTGATATGAATACAATGCAGTTATACAATAAAACATCATATTGCAATTACTGTATTTATTTGACAGATTATTGCAGTTTCTGATTTTCATTATAATTCCAGTGTAGTTTTAGCACAATGTGGGAACATCTGTTTTTTAACCTCCTCCTGATGACCGATCTCATATTATTTATTTTGCTGGGAAATAAGTAAATAATTTAGGGAAGTTTGTTTGCCAGACACTTCTCACTCTGTTCTTCTCCTCCCCATTGTGTGTATTATGACATAGAATACAAAATGCCTATAATCCGTAGCAGTCTTTGGGAAGTTAATATCACAATATAATATGACTTCAACACATTTTCCAGACCTATAGATGAGTCTGTGTCTGTTTACGACATACAAACCAAGATCAGAAGATACAGAATCGCAGTGGTAAGCGCTGTCGCCTCACAGCTCGAAGGTCCTGGGTTCGATTCCCACCTGGGACGTTGTGAACGCTGAAGGAATGCGTGCCCGTCCGCATGTCCTCGAGTGCCCACCGCCCGGGTGGGGTCGTCAAAAGGGCCTTTCTGTGTGGAGTTTGCATGTTCTCCCCGTGCCTCCCGGGGGTTTCCTTCATATCGGAACCCCTCACCAAAACATGCAACATCCTGGTTGCTAATGTGGTTCCTGCTCTGGTCTTAAAGGCGCCGGTTCAGAGGGAGGGGAACTGGTTGGAATAGCGTGACCCTCCCACGTGCTATGTCCTACCGGTGAAGCTTCCTCTGTCAGGTGAAAAGAAGCGGCTGGCTAACTGCCCATGTCTCGGAGGAAGCATGGAGCCAGTTTTGGCTTTCCCCAGATCAGCAGAGGGTGGAGTAGCAACCAGGATAAATAAATTAAATTAGCACTAATGGAGGATAAAAATGGAATAAAAAATCGGGGGGGGGAGGGGGGGGGGGAGGGGGGGGGGGAGAAGATACAGAATCACAGATCTGGCAGTCTGCATTGTTTCCAGACTCAGTATCACACACAGAGCAGTTTGCTTTCTGAAATATTACAAGGTATTGCTGTCCAGACTCCTCCTCGTGTGTGTGTGTGTGTGTGTGTGTGTGTGTGTGTGTGTGTGTGTGTGTGTGTGTGTCTGTGTGTCTGTGTGTCTGTGTGTGTGTGTCTCGTGCTTGCCTGCCAGGGCATGTGTCTCTTTAGGTTTGCTAACCAATCTCTACCAGGGACCCAGCTCTTCACATTAGCCTGGAAGGCCAAATGCAGAACCAGCGTTATCACCATGGCAATCAGTCTTACCGGGAGTACGGTGGCGCAGTCGGTAGCGCTGTCGCCTCACAGCTAGAAGGTCCTGAGTTAAATTCTCGCCTGGGACGCTGTGGATGCTGGAGTTGTGACCCCCCCCATATCTTCAGTGCCTACTGCCCAGGTGGACATCTCGTCGAAAGGGCCTTTCTGTGTGGAGTTTGCATGTTCTCGCCGTACCCCCCAGGGGGTTCCTCCGTACATAACCCCCCACTAAAAACATGCAGAAGATCGTCATCCGACCAGTGACGACAACATCCGAAGTTGGTCCCCGGGCGCTGGAAAGAAAAAGCGACCACTGCTCCTGGCCTGCCCCTCGGAGGAAAGGACAAGCCAGGATGGGTCAAATGCAGAGGACAAATTTTACCGGCCACCGTCAGCATGAGTGTGTTGTAGTGTTCGTGTGACAATAAAGACGGGCTTCCGTCTGAAATCGTGTTTAAAATCTTCTGGACAAGTAGTTATAGCTAATTAAACTCTTGGCAGTGTGTTTTGTGAGAGAGAGTTTATGTGTATGATCTCTTCAACCGACTGAAAACCGATATTTTGCATCAATTCTTTACGCTATATATTCCACTTTGAGTATTTTGATGCCAAAACATTCCCCAAACTTACAGTACAAGGATCAGTACATATCTATGTCCTTATTTCAGTGCCTGTATGGACGCCCGACCAAGCCGGAGGTAACACGGGCTCGAACCTGAGACCCTCGTGTTGGTAGGCAGATAGTCTGAATCAATGCTGAGAAGCAAGCTGCAGGTATAAGCTCTGCCATTGGCTCTGACCATTTCAGTCGGAGCGAAGGGAAATCCCTTTCCATTCCCTGCCTGTCCGCTCTCAAATGCCTCTGCTGCTGTGAAACAACAACAACAATGCTAGCTAGCAAGCTAGCAACCTACACAGAAAATGACAAAGTCTTGACGAAGATTTGGATGTCCAATAAAGCAGGCCTGCTTGGTACTTTCAGTGGCTGTTCTAAAGATAACAGAGCATTTTCTTTTCCCGCTCTACCAGAATGAGAGTGAGTTCAGCCAGACTCTCTCCTGCACTGGTACAGCACCAAATGAAGTGTGGAGATAGTCTGGCAAGTGAGACTAGTAGGCAGGGAATGATCTCCATACCTTAACTGTATGTTTTCCCTGACCTTGCTCCTCCAGGAATCGGCCCTGGCCCACGTGGAGCTGCCCACCACAGTGGAAGCCACCATGAAGAAACACAAGGACTTCACCACCACCATGGAGCTCAACCTGCACCGCATCAAGGCTGTGATGGAGGCCGGGGAGAGCCTGATCAGCCAGAGCAACATCTACTCCCAACGCATCAGGGAGCGCGTCGACACGCTCGCCAACAGGTACGACTGGCCTGCATGCAGAAAACACATGGAAAGGAGGATGTGTCATCATCATTAAGTTGGATAGTGAGCAAGTTGGAGCAAAACATGAGGCTTTGCACCGCAAAATCTTTGATTTATCAAAAAGTATTGAAAAGTTGAATAGTATGACAAAGCTTCAAAATGTTGCATCCAAATTGGTCAGGCCTTTATCAGTAAGGGAATATTTCAATATCCAGCAAAATAAAATAAAAACTATTTTATTTATTGTTATGGGCAGTGCAGACTTCATTCAAGGGTTGAGGTCTCCGCTTTGACCGCTTTGTGTGTGCGTGTGTGTGTGTGTGTGTGTGTGTGGGTGCGTGTGTGTGCGTGTGTGGGTGCGTGTGTGTGCGTGTGTGTGCGTGTGTGTGTGTGTGTGTGTGTGGGTGCGTGTGTGTGTGTGTGCGTGTGTGTGTGTGTGTGTGTGGGGGTGTGGGGGTGCGTGCGTGCGTGGGTGCGTGCGTGTGTGTGTGTGCTGCAGTGGGGGTTGGGGTGTTTATGTAGGTATATGGGGGGTAGGGTAGGCTTTGGTGTGCGTTTGCAATAGCAATATGGAAAGCCATATGGTTTTTGAATTCAATTAACAACACAATATATTATGTGAGGTGCTTTGATAAACAGTAGGGGTCTTCAACCTTTTTCAGCCCAAGTACCCCTTGGTTGACAGCGAAACTGAGGGACCCCCTACGATTTGAAATAAAATTGTTACATTTTAGGTGTGGCCTATAATTAAGCAATATAGCATGAGAGCCAGTGTGTTGTGAAGAATATATCCCACTCGGCCTGCGGCCTCGTGGGATAACAGCTGATCAGGGGGATATATTCCACAACACACGCAGCTCGAGTGCTATATTGCTTTTATAAAACGGTTTCCAAGTATGATAATATAATAATAATAATAATACTATAAGTCCGACTCCGACTGGCATGTCATTCTGATAGAGTCAGTTGAAACACTACTGTAAGGCGGGACCGCAAGAACATGCGGGTGATTTGATTGGATCGTTCTGGAGACTGAAGTTGACATTGGCCAATCCTGGCGCTTGCTGAGTAGCTGAGAGCTTTCTGGAATCCCCGACAGGCAGCTCCAGCGCAGCGTTGCATTCTCAGCGCTTGCTGAGAAGCTGAATGCTTTCTGCAAAGCCGACACCAACTAACGTTACGGGGTTAAATGCGGGGTTAACAGCCTTTCTTTTGCAAAGAAGACATTAGCCCGCATCTATTCTTGTACAAAACATCATTTTCTGCGAAGTATTAGTAAAGTTATAAGCGAAGATCGATTCACAAGGATCTGACAGCTGTCTCCGCCATTTTTTTTTCTACGTTGTCATTTGAGGTAAGCCTTATTATTACTCTCTTAGTAAGAGAGTTGCCATGGCAACCAATAACCCATGGCCATGGGTTATTGAACTCGGTTACTGGAATTATACAATGGCTGTGAACCAATCAGATTGCTTGATTTGAGAGAGCCGTTTTATAATAACATTTATAATCCAGCGCACATGAGGATATCAGGGTTTGACACTTCTTTTTATTAATAGATTACATTAAAAAAGCAAGGAGTAAACAATCCGTTTCGAACATACTGTAGATTAATCAGATTTGCTTTATAGATCATTTTTGTCAAAAGTAGCTTATTATTGCCTATTAATGCTGAGTTTACTCAATATTAGGCTGCTCAGTATTATTTTATTTTTTTAATATTGTTTTTTTTCACAAACTACTTTGACAAAAATTGGCGGAACTCCCTGTTGAAGACCACTGACCTACAGTATGTTGTCTGTGGGTATGTGCAGGTACTGATCATTTTTGACAAACGTCAACCAATTCCATCTGAGACCATAATTGCAGCACAGCGCCAGACTACAGCCTTTTTTACATAGTGATTTTGTGGATTTGAGGTTTTTCAGTTACATTTTTCAATTCATGTGAGCTTCTGACACCATGTGACACAAAGTTTTAACAACTTGGATTAGTTTTGTAAAGTAGCTAATTTTCAGAAATATAAATTCACATTTTTCACTTTAATTCACTACATGTGCCAAGTGACCCATATAAAAAAAGGCAGTGCAAATCAGTTACCAATGGGGTCTCTAAAGAAGATGGTAAACCATGTACGGTAGCCTAATGCACAAAAAAGTAGTTATTCTCTATAAATAGTAAATAGTGACATGATTTATAGCAAATAAATATCTTATTTCATGCATTATATGATTTCCCACCTTTTCTGTTGGATAAATGATAAAATCACATTGTCACAATAGAGATGAGGATGCTCATTAGAACAATTTCAAAATATCATTAGGTTGTAAGTAAAATGGATGCTGACTTTTTATTCCAAAAACAGAGAACATGCTGGAAAGTGAGTTTTGAAAGCCAGAGAGCTGTCAGAGCAGCTGATCAACAACCCCATCTTATACAGTACAGGTACAATTTAGTGCTATGGGACAGTATAGATCTTAGTTATTTTACCTTTGAACTAAGTCCCCTGTCTGTCTGTCTGTCTGTCTGTCTGCCTGTCTGTCTGTCTGCCTGTCTGTCTGCCTGTCTGCCTGTCTGTCTGTCTGTCTGTCTGTCTGTCTGTCTGTCTGTCTGTCTGCCTGTCTGTCTGTCTGTCTGTCTGTCCCTCTCTCAGGGGGAACCAGAACTGGCCCAGCAATGGCTGGAGAAACTCAACGACATGTGGGAGCTCCAGAGGTTTCAGCAGGACTGTCACGAGGTATGAGACCCACACATGCGCACTGCAGGCTGGTGACAGGGCTATGAAGGCTTGACACTGAGGGGAGAATTACAGCAGTTTAGCAGCATTTTTCATAGGGAAAGAGTGAACAGGATGGCAAGCCTTTTGGTTAAAGCATCGATTGTAAAGAAAAGTGGACGTAGTGAGTGTGACATCACCCATACATGTAGGTTTCTGAAGGGCCGTTTTGAAGCCAAACGTTGGTGTCTACAAGCACTGCCATGTTGACATGTTTTGGAGCTGGAGCAGCCATGAGCGAAGCTGAGGGTTTGCCAGAGTTTTATAACCATTGTATCCCATTAATGATGCAATTATTTAGACACATCTTAGAAGAAGTGAAATGAGCTACTAAGACCATCATCTTGTCGTGACTAGGCAGACCGGGCAAAAACAAACAAAATAGCAGACAAGGTATTTTACTGAGAGTCCAAGTATTTACAATGGGCTCTCTGGCCAGAATGTGCAGAGAAGAGTGAGCTTGGCTTGTGGAGGCTGAGGCTGGTTGCAGCATGGATGAAAGGGTGGAGCCGCTCTGGGCAGAGGAGGACTTGAGGTCCCAGGTTGGAGGCTGAGGCTGGTTGCAGCATGGATGAAAGGGTGGAGCTGCTCTGGGCAGAGGAGGACTTGAGGTCCCAGGTTGGAGGCTGAGGCTGGTTGCAGCATGGATGAAAGGGTGTGTGATGACGTTGCACAGAAACCCATCTATTGAGTTCATAACCTGTTGAGCATTGGTTAGAGGACAGCTATAAAAATGTGTGCTGTAAACAGAAATCCATTCTTCAATTTTAATCCAAAATAATGCAACTTCCGGACACGATACATTTTGCCGCAATACTGTATCGATATTTCAGAAAAATATACCATATCTATTTTTTTGCACGGCCGTGTGTTCAGTAATATAATAAGAATACTTTTTATTTCAGTGCCTTCAGTAAGACACTCAACACTCGGTAGTTTTGACTCAATTTGTCCACTTATCAGTTATCAATATAAAGTGATGTACATATTATTACACTACCTGGGTGGTGTACAGCGTGTTGTATTTTTAGCTCTATATTTAAATTTTCAGTAAATTATGTAGAGTATTGCAATATATCGCAATATGTATTGTATCGCAATGTATCGTGATACAATCGTATCGCGACCCATGTATCGTGATACGTATCGTATCGTGAGGTCCTTGCCAATACCCAGACCTATATGTGTAATATATTAAGTGTTCCTCTGTGCTCTATGAGGCCATTTAGAGGCCATTTACACCTGGCGCTAACATGCGTTTTCTGTGATCAGATTGTATTTGATCACTTCAACCTGATTCCATTTACACCTGGCGCTAACATGTGTTTTCTGCAATCTGATTGCAATCTGACTGCAGAAATTGTTGTCCTCTCAATCCGCATAAAGTTGCTGTATCCAGATTGAGAGGACACATTGCATTTACACTTGTGTTCAATGTGTACACAATGCATCCCTGACCACCTCCGGAGGTGGTTTGGCCGATCAGATTGCAATCCTTCAATGCGTTTTGGGGGTGTTTACACCTGGCATTTCAAGTGATAAAACACAATGTGATTGCAATCTGATCACAGAAAACACATGTTAACGCCAGGTGTAAATGGCTGCTAATGCATAAGCTCCAGCGCACACATCATTTACATATCATTCACATATCATTTAACTACAACGGCCAATCATCATTTTAACAACCTGTTTTCTCGATTTCTTAAAGGTTTGTAACAGAGGTGACAGGTTCTAGACTAGTAGCCTAACACAATACAGGGCTATTCAGGACAGGGTTTCATTTGAAATAGTACATTAAGGATTGTGTCATTTGTGTCTATTTGTGTTTTCAGCAATCTGTCCTGGCTGCTCTGTGATGGAGGTAAAGTCACAACTTAGCGTTTCACTTATTGGAGCTCCTTCATCCCAACAGCCGTCCGTATTCCAAACAAACAATGAAAGACTTTCACACACTGTCATATTTGCACGTTGCCACATGCACTTTTACTTACTTTTAGCTCTAATCGTATGTATGTTTTTAACCCTTATGTCTGTTTATTTGTTTTTGTCGTTTCTACCCAGTTTTCTCATGTTTCTAAGCTGACATAATAAATAAATGTTAATATATATATATATATATATATATATATATATATATATATATATATATATATATATATATATATATATATATATATGATATATATACACACACACACACACACACACACATACATACATGCATACATATATAATATAAACATATATGATGATCTTTGACAGGAGTTGATAGGTTCATAGTTAACCCACTTCACAGGCTGAGAGCCAGTCTTGTTGTTAGTGCGACACCTAGTGGCCAAACATCAAACTCGGCGTCCCTGTAATAGACCAAATCACCGTGACGTCACCATGTAAACAAATTTACTTCCGGGTACCACTTGGGGAAGGCGGCAGGTTTAAATGTGCGTGTTGTCAAATAAATGCTGTCAAACCCTCTCGTTGTTTTCGGCCGACTACTTTCAATTTAAATGGTTAAACGGTTGGTAAACATGCTTGTCCGACGTATCTAGCCTTTCTTCTGTGTTTGTTTTATGTAGTGTTAGCTAGCTAATAATGTTTGTTTGTCTGTCAAACTCGCTGTTTTGCAGACTCATTAACGTAGAAGAGCCTGGTGACGCGAGGTTACGTTAACGTTACAAACAGAGCTACTGACGCCACGTTAATTTAATTTAGCGTCAAGTCTACTCTGGTCTGGTCCAACAGGTAAATTAGCTAGTCTGGTCGTTAGTGAAAGTGTTGTTATGAATGATATTAAACAACAACACAACACGGACGAACCATTTTTGTCTTCTTTGTCTGTTTTTGTCTTCAACACGTCAGTTTGTGCCGTCCACCGCCATTATAATGTGTGGACCCAGGGGTACCCGGAAGTAAATGTAAACATCCAGGTGATTTGGTCTATACAGTACTTTTGAGTTCAGGCTCTGGCAGTCTTTTGAATGGCCCATGTGTCTTACATTGTGTTGCATCAGTATTCCTTGAAAAACACCCACTTCAAATGTATTCATACATTTTCCTCTCATGTTCTATTTATGATAGAGACAGACAGCACTTTGCCCAGGCCATCGCCATTCTGAACACCCATGAAGGTGAGAGGTCTGCCCTCCACACATTACCCAAACATCTCTCTCTCTCACTCTCTCTCTCTCTCTCTCTCTCTCTCTCTCACAGATAGATTTAATTCACTATAAATAATATCACTTTATGTGGATATTCATATTATTTTCGTTATTTTTCAGGACTACCAGCGCATGTTGGATTTGATGAGGGACATCATTCTGGCCACAGACCTGGCTCACCACCTTCGCATCTTCAAGGACCTTCAGAAGATGGCTGATGGTGCGTAGTGTAGCAGTAATACAGTGAAGTGTCAATGAACAGCCGTATACATCAGCTGCTCTCAGCTTCTTTCACTCACAACCTCTACTTGAGTCCAAAACTGTGACACCAACACGTGGTCTTTATTTTCCTTCTTCACGTTATTTCATTAAGATTAGAAGTGTTTACTGAATTAGAAACTTTTGTGTTGTTGAAAATCATTTTGTGATGTTCCCAACGGTGCACCATGAGTATACCCATCTCTTCTGGGGATATATTGTGGAATTACAATATATACTGTACCAATGTTACCATTATGCTTTCCTACGTTTTGCTTCATCTTATTCTCATACCTCTGAAGTCAAACTCCAAAATCCCCTTGCAGTATCCATCCATGGCTTTCTTACCTTCTGATCATTTTATCTGACTAAGTTCCCCCTTCATAGTGTAAAGAGACAATGGGCTACATGCACAAGTCCACTACTTCCTGAAATGAGTACAGCTTCTTTATTTCCTGTCATCACTATTGGATGAAGTGATTAATGTCAGGTGTGCTGCAGTCACAACAGTCATCAGGCACACCTGATTCATCAGTTCATCCAATAGTGTAGGACAGGAAATAAAGAAGCTGTACTAATTTCAGGAAGTAAAGAAGTTGTGCATGTAGTCTATTGCTCAGTGCAGCCTTATGTAATATAATTGGCTATAACTTCCTGGCCAGTAGTTTGCTACGCCTGAATGCAATCAATGCTACATTACCGCGAGTGGAGCTGTCCTCAGTCGAATCAATTTTGAGCAGTTAAAGTGCTTCAATGACATGAATAACCTCTTAACTGGTGACTGCTTTACACCAGTGTGAAACATGTCAAACTTGCTCTACAGCACAATTAAACCAACACAGAACGACAGGCTGCTACTGGGTCTAAATTTCATTAAATATATAATTTCTTCTTACCAAACTACACGTGCCCAACACAACACAATCCCTTATTGTGGCGTTTAATTATTTTCTACTTTCTATTCATAGAAAGTCTTAGGAGCACATACATCTGAGTGTGGGACACTGAATACAATTTGTGATAATCAATTACTTTTTCAATCAGACATTTTATGGCAAAGCTAAAGCGTTTGTGCCAAAGGATAACTTAGATTCTGATAATAGACCTTATTCGCTAACCCTGACGCCACCATATTGTTGACATACCGTCCTGCGCGCACACAGCGCTGCAGCTGACAACTAGTAATAGCCTTATTGTCATTTCTGTTCCATTACAAAATAGCGATGGTAATGACAGCAATAAAAACCCCACAGTTGTTTGTATGCTGCCGTTAATGCCTGTAATAATAAACAAAAGAAAAAACGAGGTGAACAAACTTTGCTGTGAGGAGCTGTCAGAAAGTTTCACCTGTCTCTCCTAACTATCCACACCTCTCCTGTGCTGCTGACGTATCCTCCGTCTCGCTCCCTTCACGTCTGTGGACGGTAGAGATAGAAACAAACCACAGGGACTTTATTGCTGTCATTACTACAGCCGTGTGTAACGCATGTCACCATCCAAACACAACAGGAATGATACAGGTAACGATAACGGCGGCTAGCTTCCTATAAACGCTGCTCTCACATAGGCTGTCACTTAAAGCTGCAGCGCTATGTCAACAATATGGCGGCGGTGTGCGTGCCCGTACGTGAGTGACGTCAATCGAATAAGGTCTATAGCAGTATGGAAAAGTCAATTTTATTTATTTAACGCCAAATCATAACAAGTTATCTCGAGATGCTTTATAAATAGACGGTTTACAAATAGCTGTTCAGAGAAAGTGATTTATGATAGCGTGAACGACATTGTGTGTGTGTGTGTGTGAGATACAACCCAAAGAGTCGGACCCACCGCTCCATGCTGTTGTGCCTGTTGATGACATCATGTGACCTGTCAGACCAGACCAAGGGTTGGAAGACAACGCGCAAGATCGCTGTCAGTTCAAAGTCGACAGCAATGTCTATAGGAAGCGTTTGAGCCCAAAACATGACTCGTTTATTTTTTGGGTTTACGACAACAACAAAAAATTAGCTCAAAATAACTATTACTGTAAATTTGATTACACGCCACGTTTTTTACATTACACCCCCCCCCCCCCCCCTTCATATCTTGTTTTGGAATGAAATTATTCCTATCTTAATCCAATGCTTTGCTTTCACTTCACAGCTCGCCGTGGGGCTGCAATAGGTTTATTTCAATTGTGGAAGCAAAATGGTGTGAGCCAAAGCAATGCTATATCAATGCTATCAGCACTCAGATATTTAGATCTTATTCCTGTGCACAGCCTACTATGGGGTTTGAACTACACTGTCTGACAAATATAGTTTATTCCACAATACAAATATTGCACATTATTATTACAATGATAATCATTTGAACAATTATCACTCTCATGATTAGTGTAATATCAGATAGTTGTATTGGGTTCAGAGATATTTGTCTCTGGAGAACTATTTTCATTCTACTTCTACAGTGACACTAAAGTTACTTATGGCCCATTTCCACTGCAGGTAGTAGCGCGGTCCCGCTCCGCTCGACTTGATAAATGGTCTCATTCCACCGGTAAAAACTGTCCCAGCCCGGGTTGTATTGGCCTCGAGTCGTGCTACTTGTCGTACCTGCCTCGTCTGGGTTCTATTCTGTGAACCCGGTACCATACGGTGACGTGAAAACATTGTTGACGACTGATTGGTCAGGCAGAATCGTGTCAATGCAATGCTGCATACCAGTTTAGTGGGCTTACCTTCTCTTCTGTTATGTATATTTCCATCAGTCTTTTGTTTTGCTGCCTTCGCCTCTGGTGAAATAAAATCGCGGCGGTGATTTCAATTGTCTGAAAAAAGTCAGCTGCTCAGGAAGCTAGTTGAGTGCAGCGCTCCGCTAGGCCGCAGCGGGTCTTTGGTGAAGCCGCGGTCTTGCCTGGTCAGAAGCCGCCGGGGTACAGGCTTCACTCTGTTGCGCCTCTCCCGTCCGCGCGCAGCGCATGCCTGTGAGTTTGACTAACTACAAAGTGATATCCATTCTCCTGGCCGATTGTCACATTTGCCCATGTACACTGTAGGTCATTTAGAGGCACCAGTATTTCATAAACAGTTTAAAAGTTCTGTGGATGGATTTAATTGTAACGTTATGTTATAGCCTACTTCGGCTATTAGGCGGAGGACAGATATGCGGTCGCTATGACGACCAGCTGTGGGCGGGGGCAGATGAACGGCGGTCGAAGCAGAACATCCATCGGGCCGAAACGAGTAGAGCCGACTGGTGACGAGCTGTGCAGGGCAGTAAAATGTGGTGGAAATGAGCCATAAGCTACCGTAAATTCCGGACTATAAGCCGCACCTTTTTTCCCGTTTTTTGGCCTTTTTTGGCCCCTGCGGCTTATATAACGGTGCGGCTTATCTATGGATTTTTTCAAAAAAAAAAAAAAAAAAAAAAAAAAAAGCTCTTTTTTAGCACTCTTTCTAACTATAAATCCACTTCTGTTTTAATTTCCTCTCTTGCCCTCTTTTCACCACACTGTATGACACTGTATGACACTGTATGACACTGTGTGCACTGTAAATAACAACACAGGTGGTGTTGTGTTATGTTGTTTTGTTGAAATGTTAATAAATGGGAGCATACATATGGTAATTAAACATTAAAACACAATAAAAAAAAAAAAAAAAAAACATTAAAACACCCGTGGCTTATAGTCCGGTGCGGCTTATATAAGAAAAAAATAGTCAACTTTGAAGGTGCGGCTTATACACCGGTGCGCCTTATAGTCCGGAATTTACGGTAATTAAACACAGTCCAACAGCGGTTTCTAAACAGATTAAAACATGCATTAGCGCCACCCACACTCACTGCTCAAATGACCCAGCCCTTCAGATTACTTATTTTATTGTTAATGTAGGCATTACAGGTGGTATTTATGTAAAATATAGAGTGACAGCTTGGAATAGATATAAAATTTAAGTTTCTACACTTCACTGTGGGTTTGTGATGCACCTGTGTTGAACCAATGGGCGCTCAGCTTGATGTGTTTCTCGTCATCCTCTGTCAGCCACAGTCAGGCGCAGTTGGTGGGGAGCTCGTTGCTGGACCTTCCTGTCGGGTCTGTTTGAGGAGTGGTTCTCCCTGTTGTTCCTGTGAGGTGATCGGGAGCGGCTCCTCTCGTGGCGTCCCGAGTGAGCAGAGGACTGGTGATGTCTTCCAGCAGGGACCTGAGAAGAGATTTCACAGTTACTGGTTCCAGTGCCCTGTCAGTGTTTGGGCCCTAAGCCCTCCATATTAAATTGTCTGGATGGGCCTGTCACTGACAATACACATCAGTGGAAAACTAACCTGCAAATTAAATATGGCTGAATTTGTGTGCCGTATCCTCCAGACTGCTGCATTTTTCACTAAGTAGGGATGCCGCTAGTTATTAAGACTAACTTTCATATTTATTTCAATGTATTAGAGCAGCACAAATTAACTCGATCATCTTGGCTATCGTCAGCAACAGGATTTTGCTTAACACGTTCACTGCCAATGACGTGTTTTTACGTCAAACAAAATCCAACCGTTCACTGCCAATGACGTGTTTTTACGTCAAATTTTTTTTTCGATTTTGTTTTTTTGACGGTGGGATGTGCATCTAACCCTTTTACATCTCTTATATAAGTATTGGACGTGTACAACGTGTACAACCCATTCCACCGACCCACTAAGTGGCGACAGTGCTTTCCTGACTAGAGGAAGGCAAGCAAAAAGCAGTGTGACGAAGCCATTCTCATGAAAATGGTTTGGCGAAAACGCTTTCGTTTTCGCGCTGATTGCTGGCGATGCGGGATTGCAAATTTGCATAATAGATTATGGGTGGAACACACTTTGAAACACGCAGCATAAATATGACCAGAATCGCAAAAGCTTCATCAAAGCTCTCAACCAAAACTCCAAGAAGCGAGCGAGTCCATCCAGACTTCCTCAAACAGCGGCCGCGCAGACAGGCAGCAGCAGCAGCAAAGCAGTGAGACTGGTGACAAGCTTGTGACACGGCCGCTGCAGCCAAGAAGAACGCCCACGGAGGGAGGAGTTGGAAGCAGAGGGGGGTTTCCTGCTGTTATGGAGGAAATTACTGTTCAAAACTATTGTTTAGATGTCTGACGTCTTACTGATGCCAAAAATGAATGGTTAAAGTGACTGTTCTATCGAATTTCACAAAAAGCTGTTTATCTCTGAATAATTTTTCTGACGCTGAAACCATGCTGTATTCAACTGCTAATGCTTACATAACTACTAACTCTACAAACTAACTCTTTTAGACAGAGAAAGCACACATTCTATTAGTTCTTTTGAGATATTGTGTGTTCACAAAATCTTAGCAGAAAAGAATCCTCGGGTCTTGAAAGATGAGCCAGAATCCTCAAAAAAACCCTCTGGCAGAACCTACCTACAGTAAAAAAAAAACGTCTGGCAGTGAATGTGTTAAGAAAATTATATTATGAAATTTTAATATGTGGACTGGAATTCCCTGCATGCAGTGTAAAACAACTAACTTGAACTAATGCTTACATCTCCGCCACCATCCTGCCCCGCCCAGAACACCATGAAGCCAGGGAAGCAGCTCCTGAGCGAGAAGAGCTTTGGTGTGGCGGTTTGCTGTTTGTGTTTAGTTAAGATGCTGCTCAGCATTTTTAGATTAAAGGCCCATTCACAACTAGAATGTTTACTATAAAGACGCTTTTTGAAAAAGACCATCACCTTTTGGGATTAGCGCTAAGGCTGTTTACTGACCTGGAAGCTAGTTTGCTAGTTAGCTTTTGCTTGCATGATGCTAAGAAAATAGCATAATCTCTTGGCCACCCTGACTGCAAAATGCGGTATTATCCTATGTTTTCAATATGAGCAGGGTTTAACCACATGTGTCTCCAGTAGCCTGTTGAAAGCCATTTAGCCACGGTGAAGTTACAGGTGTTTCTTTCAACCCCATGCTCTCAACATGGGCTCCAGGGGACTTGACTCTTTGATCCACAGTAGGCTACAATAGATTTGGTGTGCAGAGTCACCTACTGCTAAAAACTTGGTGGCCATTAGCACCATTAGCTCTGCTCTCATAAGCACAATCATCTCATGAAAGCACCATCAAACATGTTCTCTGCCATTTCCTCTCTTTTGCAGCAATCCATCAACCCAAATCCATTGACTATGTTGTTATTTACTTTAGAGAGCAAGTCAAGTAAAAGCACGTCGCTAAAGTCATCATGGTCCATTTTTTCTCTGAATATTTGGTGCTGATATTGTTGGTAGTGTGAACGCTCTCTCTTCTCTACTCCCCTCTCTTCTCTCCTCCCCTCCCCTCCCCTCTCCTCCTCTCCTCTCCTCTCCTCTCCTCTCCTCTCCTCTCCTCCCCTCTCTCCTCCTCCCCTCTCTCTCCCCTCCTCTCCTCTTCTCTGTGCAGGAGGTGCAGGTACGTATGGGCGAGACGGAGCAGCTGTATGCAGAGGTGGCTGAGGTGGCGGTGCTCCAGCAGCATTGGCTCCACGACACTCTGGCCGTCTACAGCATGTTCAGTGAGGTCAACGCCTGTGAGCTGTGGATCGACGAGGAGGAGCAGTGGCTGGACAAGATGGAGATCCCCGAGAGGCTGGAGGACGTGGAGGTGGTGACACACAGGTTAGTGTGTTACAAACTGACTTTTGTATCCAAGAGTGGATACTATGACTGTCCCATTATATTCCAAAATGCCCTTCCCTGTAGGTTCGAGAGCCTGGACCAGGAGATGAACAGCTTGATGGGAAGGATCCTAGATGTCAACCAGATAGTCCAGCAGCTCCTGGATGGAGGTCATCCGTCTTCTACAGAGCTCAGAGGCTGTCAGGACCACCTCAGCTCCAGGTACTGACCTCACACTGGCCGCCCACTCTGGGTCTTTAAAGCGTTCGGCTCTGGGCAAAGCGTCGGACCGCAGGCCGCCCAGTGTGGGTCTTTAAAAAGCATATTGGCCTAAGCAAATTAATGGGTCGCGACTTAATGACTAAGGAAAAATGTGGGTCATGAGGCTAGACCAGTTGAGAACCACTGCTCTAGGTGGTATTGTTTCTAAGCTACAGCTAATTAAATTCAAGATTTTGCCAGATTTTTCTAAACCCCATTCAAGTCAATGGTGGAGAAAATGGCACTTAATCGCGAATAGCACCCAGAATGCCCAAAATGTTTGGCAGATCGAAAAATAGGAGTTTATAGATTGTGCCTTGCTTTCAGAAAGCACAATAGTAGAATGTGAATGACTCTTCTCCCTCCCTCTATCCCGTCAGGACCTGGACTCGTTCCTGACCTGGCTGGTCCAGACTCAGACGGCTGCAGCCTCGGACCAGCTGCTCTGGAGGAGGCGGAGCCTCGGACCAGCTGCTCTGGAGGAGGCGGAGAGACTCATCAACAAACACGCCGCCCTCAAAGAGGAGATCGGACGGTGAGCTGCTGAGGGGCGGAGCCACGGCTGTGGTGACTTCAAGAAAACTACATTACAAAACACAGCATATTGTGTTGACAATTGAAACAAGGAAGTGCACACAAAGCATCAAGGTGTCAGGCAGCTGAAAGTAACATCAAACTAGACTAGACTAGAGGTATTGAAATGAGTAATGTATCAAAACATACAACATTTATAGTAAACATGTTATCCCCCACCAGTGATGTAGTTCCACCCTTGGGTCAGTCCCATTCATTGTCAATGCCGCCCCCTAGTGGCACAAAGTCAACATTACTGTTTGACTGAACAATCTGACAGATGGATCCATAGCCCCCTTTAGTTCATGCATTAACATCATGCATCATGACACAAATGGGACAAGATGTCACTTAGTTTCCTCAGTAATAGTAATGACATATTCCCATTAGCTATTGCCTCTATGCCGGTCTACCTAAAACCATTGCTATCTTTCTAAAGGACATACAAAGAGAAAACACAATCTAATGTCTCTGTGGACCCGGACATGTATTTTAATCCCATGAGTAAAAGTCCTGCAACCAGGCTAAACCGTAACTAGACACAATCTGGATGAGAGAAATGTGTTAGGGCCAGGTGTAAAGGCAAGTGGTCCTGTGTCCGGCAGGTATGAGGAGGACTACCAGTGTCTGCAGGTGGTGAACGAGCTGTTGGAGTCCGAGGAGGCTCCTCTGCTGCACGCTGCCCTGCAGCAGTGGCTCCAGAAGCTCCACGTCGGCTGGAACAAGCTGCTGGAGATGTGGGAGAGCAGGAGGGAGGTGCTGGTCCAGGCTCACATCTTCCACCTGTTCCTGTGGGATGTCAAACAGGCCGAGTCCTTCCTCAACAACCAGGTGAGCCATACAAGATTAAGATTCAACCGGACGGACAAACCCCGTCTTTATTTGTCACAAACACCGTGGCATGCACACATGCACGGTGGCCAGTACACACACACACATGCTTGTGAAATGTGTCCTCTGCGTTTGACCCATCCTGGCTCGTCCTCCTCCATGGTCAGGCCAGGAGCGCTGGGCAGCTGCAGTGAGAAGACCAACTTCCACCGCTGGTCAGATGATGATCTTCTGCATGTTTTTAGTTGGGAGTTATATATGGAGGAATCCCAGGGAGCACGGGGAGAACATGCAAACAAACGGACAGCAGGGGGCCATAAAGGAAGTGCCTCCAGACACGTGTTAAAGGGCCACTTTGCCCATATTCAACCAGCTTTGTATCATGACAAAATCAGTAGTACTGTATATGCAAATGAACAATCAGTAATACTGTATATGTATGTATCATGACAAAATCAGTAGTACTGTATATGCAAATGAACAATGTTTAACTTCCCTCCATGTCGTCTGGACCCAGAGCTCCTTGTTCATTTGCAGAACTTCCTGGACCATTATGATGTCATGTGGGGATGCTATTTGGTGATAGTGATGTATTAGGCCCTTTTCACGGGGGCCATTTTGTGTGGAAAAGGCAGGATAAACACAGGTGCAAGCAAAACACTAATGAGGGTTTCCAACTTCCAATCATGGAAAAGGAGAGAGCTAAAAAGTAGTACTAAAAGCTAAACATGAGCATGCTGTGTGTGTTTACTGATGCCACGTTACTAAGCCAATAATAATACAGCATCAAAGTCCAAAAAAGCTTTGGGTAAAGTGGAAATAAGGCAACAACAATGTGAGTGATGCTGTTTTACTGGAGGTCATAGAGGTGGGAGGTTTTACTGGCTCTGTCCACACGCTCCCATAATCATTTTATAATGGTTACGTTTCCCAACTGTCCCTGTTCAGCTGTGTGCTCTTTGTGTATGAATTGGCTGTCTGACTGCAGCAGAGCTTCATAGAGATACACTGTGTTGACTGCTTGCCTGGATGGCCTGGGTGTGGCTGGCTCAGTTCTGCCACACTCTGTCCTCAGAGAGACAGGGAGAGAAAGGGGGGAGAGAGAGAGCTAGAACATCACTGTGCAGCATCTGACTGGAACATCCATCTGTGTGTGTGTATGTGTGTGTGTGCGTGTCTCTTTTTGTAACAGTATCCGTGCATTATGTGATATTAGAGCAGGGCCGGACATGCAGCATCTTCTAGTAACTCTAGATCTACGCTGTAGCTTCACGATAATGTGTACCCTGGCCACCTGCCACTGCTGAGAAGTGTGTGTGTGTGTGTGTGTGTGTGTGTGTGTGTGTGTGTGTGTGTGTGTGTGTGTGTGTGTGTGTGTGTGTGTGTGTGTGTGTGTGTGTGTGTGTGTATGTGTGCGTGTCTCTTTTTGTAACAGTATCCGTGCATTATGTGATATTAGAGCAGGGCCGGACATGCAGCATCTTCTAGTAACTAGATCTACGCTGTAGCTTCACGATAATGTGTACCCTGGCCACCTGCCACTGCTGAGAAGTGTGTGTGTGTGTGTGTGTGTGTGTGCGTGTGCGTGTGCGTGTGCGTGCCCGCGTGCGTGTGTGTGTGTGTGTGTAGCTAAAATTATTTGTCAACTTTATTCACAGGATATTCCAGATCTAACAGAATACTGTATCGAGTCAATTATACGTCTGATTGGCTAGATATGTCCATTATTTTTCAATTACAAATAGGAATAGATCAAAAAACAGATACAAAAAGTTTGCAACCCATAATTTACAAGATTTTATCTAGGGATGTCCGATATTATCGGCCTACCGATATTATCGGCCGATATTAGCATAAAAAAAATCGATATCGGAAAATATCGGTATCGGTTTTCATGCCGATTTTTTTTTTTTTTTTTTTAATACAGGGGGAGTCTCACTGTGAGCAATGCTCTCTTTTTCAGGAGCGCCCTGTTCACATTCACACACACATTCATACCTGGAAGCTGACCAGTACAACCACAGTCTGATCTGCTGGCCACTGAGCAGCTCCACTGGAGCGGTTGGGGTTAAGGGCCTTGCTCAAGGGCACCTCAGTGGTGGTAATGAGGGAGGGGCAAGCGCTGCCTTTTCACTTTCCCCACCCAGATTTATCCTGCCGGTCCCGGGGATTGAACCGACGACCTTCTGGTCACAAGCTCGCTTCTCTAACACTTACAACTTTAACACAACATGCATATTATATATTAAACTCTTCAGCTACATTAAGCTACATTATGTAACTTGTTACGTGAAATTTTGGTGGAAAAAAAGCCCGCTTATATCGGTATCGGTTGATATCGGTATCGGAAATTAAGAGTTGGACATTATCGGATATCGGATATCGGTAAAAAAGCCAATATCGAACATCCCTAATTTTATCTTAGTTGTGAAGCATTTTTGGAAAAAATGGAGTGATATGAATACAATGCAGTTATACAATAAAACATCATATTGCAATTACTGTATTTATTTGACAGATTATTGCAGTTTCTGATTTTCATTATAATTCCAGTGTAGTTTTAGCACAATGTGGGAACATCTGTTTTTTAACCTCCTCCTGATGACCGATCTCATATTATTTATTTTGCTGGGAAATAAGTAAATAATTTAGGGAAGTTTGTTTGCCAGACACTTCTCACTCTGTTCTTCTCCTCCCCATTGTGTGTATTATGACATAGAATACAAAATGCCTATAATCCGTAGCAGTCTTTGGGAAGTTAATATCACAATATAATATGACTTCAACACATTTTCCAGACCTATAGATGAGTCTGTGTCTGTTTACGACATACAAACCAAGATCAGAAGATACAGAATCGCAGTGGTAAGCGCTGTCGCCTCACAGCTCGAAGGTCCTGGGTTCGATTCCCACCTGGGACGTTGTGAACGCTGAAGGAATGCGTGCCCGTCCGCATGTCCTCGAGTGCCCACCGCCCGGGTGGGGTCGTCAAAAGGGCCTTTCTGTGTGGAGTTTGCATGTTCTCCCCGTGCCTCCCGGGGGTTTCCTTCATATCGGAACCCCTCACCAAAACATGCAACATCCTGGTTGCTAATGTGGTTCCTGCTCTGGTCTTAAAGGCGCCGGTTCAGAGGGAGGGGAACTGGTTGGAATAGCGTGACCCTCCCACGTGCTATGTCCTACCGGTGAAGCTTCCTCTGTCAGGTGAAAAGAAGCGGCTGGCTAACTGCCCATGTCTCGGAGGAAGCATGGAGCCAGTTTTGGCTTTCCCCAGATCAGCAGAGGGTGGAGTAGCAACCAGGATAAATAAATTAAATTAGCACTAATGGAGGATAAAAATGGAATAAAAAATCGGGGGGGGGGGGAGAAGATACAGAATCACAGATCTGGCAGTCTGCATTGTTTCCAGACTCAGTATCACACACAGAGCAGTTTGCTTTCTGAAATATTACAAGGTATTGCTGTCCAGACTCCTCCTCGTGTGTGTGTGTGTGTGTGTGTGTGTGTGTGTGTGTGTGTGTGTGTGTGTGTGTGTGTGTGTGTGTGTGTGTGTCTGTGTGTCTGTGTGTCTGTGTGTGTGTGTCTCGTGCTTGCCTGCCAGGGCATGTGTCTCTTTAGGTTTGCTAACCAATCTCTACCAGGGACCCAGCTCTTCACATTAGCCTGGAAGGCCAAATGCAGAACCAGCGTTATCACCATGGCAATCAGTCTTACCGGGAGTACGGTGGCGCAGTCGGTAGCGCTGTCGCCTCACAGCTAGAAGGTCCTGAGTTAAATTCTCGCCTGGGACGCTGTGGATGCTGGAGTTGTGACCCCCCCCATATCTTCAGTGCCTACTGCCCAGGTGGACATCTCGTCGAAAGGGCCTTTCTGTGTGGAGTTTGCATGTTCTCGCCGTACCCCCCAGGGGGTTCCTCCGTACATAACCCCCCACTAAAAACATGCAGAAGATCGTCATCCGACCAGTGACGACAACATCCGAAGTTGGTCCCCGGGCGCTGGAAAGAAAAAGCGACCACTGCTCCTGGCCTGCCCCTCGGAGGAAAGGACAAGCCAGGATGGGTCAAATGCAGAGGACAAATTTTACCGGCCACCGTCAGCATGAGTGTGTTGTAGTGTTCGTGTGACAATAAAGACGGGCTTCCGTCTGAAATCGTGTTTAAAATCTTCTGGACAAGTAGTTATAGCTAATTAAACTCTTGGCAGTGTGTTTTGTGAGAGAGAGTTTATGTGTATGATCTCTTCAACCGACTGAAAACCGATATTTTGCATCAATTCTTTACGCTATATATTCCACTTTGAGTATTTTGATGCCAAAACATTCCCCAAACTTACAGTACAAGGATCAGTACATATCTATGTCCTTATTTCAGTGCCTGTATGGACGCCCGACCAAGCCGGAGGTAACACGGGCTCGAACCTGAGACCCTCGTGTTGGTAGGCAGATAGTCTGAATCAATGCTGAGAAGCAAGCTGCAGGTATAAGCTCTGCCATTGGCTCTGACCATTTCAGTCGGAGCGAAGGGAAATCCCTTTCCATTCCCTGCCTGTCCGCTCTCAAATGCCTCTGCTGCTGTGAAACAACAACAACAATGCTAGCTAGCAAGCTAGCAACCTACACAGAAAATGACAAAGTCTTGACGAAGATTTGGATGTCCAATAAAGCAGGCCTGCTTGGTACTTTCAGTGGCTGTTCTAAAGATAACAGAGCATTTTCTTTTCCCGCTCTACCAGAATGAGAGTGAGTTCAGCCAGACTCTCTCCTGCACTGGTACAGCACCAAATGAAGTGTGGAGATAGTCTGGCAAGTGAGACTAGTAGGCAGGGAATGATCTCCATACCTTAACTGTATGTTTTCCCTGACCTTGCTCCTCCAGGAATCGGCCCTGGCCCACGTGGAGCTGCCCACCACAGTGGAAGCCACCATGAAGAAACACAAGGACTTCACCACCACCATGGAGCTCAACCTGCACCGCATCAAGGCTGTGATGGAGGCCGGGGAGAGCCTGATCAGCCAGAGCAACATCTACTCCCAACGCATCAGGGAGCGCGTCGACACGCTCGCCAACAGGTACGACTGGCCTGCATGCAGAAAACACATGGAAAGGAGGATGTGTCATCATCATTAAGTTGGATAGTGAGCAAGTTGGAGCAAAACATGAGGCTTTGCACCGCAAAATCTTTGATTTATCAAAAAGTATTGAAAAGTTGAATAGTATGACAAAGCTTCAAAATGTTGCATCCAAATTGGTCAGGCCTTTATCAGTAAGGGAATATTTCAATATCCAGCAAAATAAAATAAAAACTATTTTATTTATTGTTATGGGCAGTGCAGACTTCATTCAAGGGTTGAGGTCTCCGCTTTGACCGCTTTGTGTGTGCGTGTGTGTGTGTGTGTGTGTGTGTGGGTGCGTGTGTGTGCGTGTGTGGGTGCGTGTGTGGGTGCGTGTGTGTGTGTGCGTGTGTGTGTGTGTGTGTGTGGGTGCGTGTGTGTGTGTGTGCGTGTGTGTGTGTGTGTGTGTGGGGGTGTGGGGGTGCGTGCGTGCGTGGGTGCGTGCGTGTGTGTGTGTGCTGCAGTGGGGGTTGGGGTGTTTATGTAGGTATATGGGGGGTAGGGTAGGCTTTGGTGTGCGTTTGCAATAGCAATATGGAAAGCCATATGGTTTTTGAATTCAATTAACAACACAATATATTATGTGAGGTGCTTTGATAAACAGTAGGGGTCTTCAACCTTTTTCAGCCCAAGTACCCCTTGGTTGACAGCGAAACTGAGGGACCCCCTACGATTTGAAATAAAATTGTTACATTTTAGGTGTGGCCTATAATTAAGCAATATAGCATGAGAGCCAGTGTGTTGTGAAGAATATATCCCACTCGGCCTGCGGCCTCGTGGGATACATGCGGCATACCAAGAACATGCAGGTGATTTGATTGGATCGTTCTGGAGACTGAAGTTGACATTGGCCAATCCTGGCGCTTGCTGAGTAGCTGAGAGCTTTCTGGAATCCCCGACAGGCAGCTCCAGCGCAGCGTTGCATTCTCAGCGCTTGCTGAGAAGCTGAATGCTTTCTGCAAAGCCGACACCAACTAACGTTACGGGGTTAAATGCGGGGTTAACAGCCTTTCTTTTGCAAAGAAGACATTAGCCCGCATCTATTCTTGTACAAAACATCATTTTCTGCGAAGTATTAGTAAAGTTATAAGCGAAGATCGATTCACAAGGATCTGACAGCTGTCTCCGCCATTTTTTTTTCTACGTTGTCATTTGAGGTAAGCCTTATTATTACTCTCTTAGTAAGAGAGTTGCCATGGCAACCAATAACCCATGGCCATGGGTTATTGAACTCGGTTACTGGAATTATACAATGGCTGTGAACCAATCAGATTGCTTGATTTGAGAGAGCCGTTTTATAATAACATTTATAATCCAGCGCACATGAGGATATCAGGGTTTGACACTTCTTTTTATTAATAGATTACATTAAAAAAGCAAGGAGTAAACAATCCGTTTCGAACATACTGTAGATTAATCAGATTTGCTTTATAGATCATTTTTGTCAAAAGTAGCTTATTATTGCCTATTAATGCTGAGTTTACTCAATATTAGGCTGCTCAGTATTATTTTATTTTTTTAATATTGTTTTTTTTCACAAACTACTTTGACAAAAATTGGCGGAACTCCCTGTTGAAGACCACTGACCTACAGTATGTTGTCTGTGGGTATGTGCAGGTACTGATCATTTTTGACAAACGTCAACCAATTCCATCTGAGACCATAATTGCAGCACAGCGCCAGACTACAGCCTTTTTTACATAGTGATTTTGTGGATTTGAGGTTTTTCAGTTACATTTTTCAATTCATGTGAGCTTCTGACACCATGTGACACAAAGTTTTAACAACTTGGATTAGTTTTGTAAAGTAGCTAATTTTCAGAAATATAAATTCACATTTTTCACTTTAATTCACTACATGTGCCAAGTGACCCATATAAAAAAAGGCAGTGCAAATCAGTTACCAATGGGGTCTCTAAAGAAGATGGTAAACCATGTACGGTAGCCTAATGCACAAAAAAGTAGTTATTTGCTATAAATAGTAAATAGTGACATGATTTATAGCAAATAAATATCTTATTTCATGCATTATATGATTTCCCACCTTTTCTGTTGGATAAATGATAAAATCACATTGTCACAATAGAGATGAGGATGCTCATTAGAACAATTTCAAAATATCATTAGGTTGTAAGTAAAATGGATGCTGACTTTTTATTCCAAAAACAGAGAACATGCTGGAAAGTGAGTTTTGAAAGCCAGAGAGCTGTCAGAGCAGCTGATCAACAACCCCATCTTATACAGTACAGGTACAATTTAGTGCTATGGGACAGTATAGATCTTAGTTATTTTACCTTTGAACTAAGTCCCCTGTCTGTCTGTCTGTCTGTCTGTCTGCCTGTCTGTCTGTCTGCCTGTCTGTCTGCCTGTCTGCCTGTCTGTCTGTCTGTCTGTCTGTCTGTCTGTCTGTCTGTCTGTCTGCCTGTCTGTCTGTCCCTCTCTCAGGGGGAACCAGAACTGGCCCAGCAATGGCTGGAGAAACTCAACGACATGTGGGAGCTCCAGAGGTTTCAGCAGGACTGTCACGAGGTATGAGACCCACACATGCGCACTGCAGGCTGGTGACAGGGCTATGAAGGCTTGACACTGAGGGGAGAATTACAGCAGTTTAGCAGCATTTTTCATAGGGAAAGAGTGAACAGGATGGCAAGCCTTTTGGTTAAAGCATCGATTGTAAAGAAAAGTGGACGTAGTGAGTGTGACATCACCCATACATGTAGGTTTCTGAAGGGCCGTTTTGAAGCCAAACGTTGGTGTCTACAAGCACTGCCATGTTGACATGTTTTGGAGCTGGAGCAGCCATGAGCGAAGCTGAGGGTTTGCCAGAGTTTTATAACCATTGTATCCCATTAATGATGCAATTATTTAGACACATCTTAGAAGAAGTGAAATGAGCTACTAAGACCATCATCTTGTCGTGACTAGGCAGACCGGGCAAAAACAAACAAAATAGCAGACAAGGTATTTTACTGAGAGTCCAAGTATTTACAATGGGCTCTCTGGCCAGAATGTGCAGAGAAGAGTGAGCTTGGCTTGTGGAGGCTGAGGCTGGTTGCAGCATGGATGAAAGGGTGGAGCCGCTCTGGGCAGAGGAGGACTTGAGGTCCCAGGTTGGAGGCTGAGGCTGGTTGCAGCATGGATGAAAGGGTGTGTGATGACGTTGCACAGAAACCCATCTATTGAGTTCATAACCTGTTGAGCATTGGTTAGAGGACAGCTATAAAAATGTGTGCTGTAAACAGAAATCCATTCTTCAATTTTAATCCAAAATAATGCAACTTCCGGACACGATACATTTTGCCGCAATACTGTATCGATATTTCAGAAAAATATACCATATCTATTTTTTTGCACGGCCGTGTGTTCAGTAATATAATAAGAATACTTTTTATTTCAGTGCCTTCAGTAAGACACTCAACACTCGGTAGTTTTGACTCAATTTGTCCACTTATCAGTTATCAATATAAAGTGATGTACATATTATTACACTACCTGGGTGGTGTACAGCGTGTTGTATTTTTAGCTCTATATTTAAATTTTCAGTAAATTATGTAGAGTATTGCAATATATCGCAATATGTATTGTATCGCAATGTATCGTGATACAATCGTATCGCGACCCATGTATCGTGATACGTATCGTATCGTGAGGTCCTTGCCAATACCCAGACCTATATGTGTAATATATTAAGTGTTCCTCTGTGCTCTATGAGGCCATTTAGAGGCCATTTACACCTGGCGCTAACATGCGTTTTCTGTGATCAGATTGTATTTGATCACTTCAACCTGATTCCATTTACACCTGGCGCTAACATGTGTTTTCTGCAATCTGATTGCAATCTGACTGCAGAAATTGTTGTCCTCTCAATCCGCATAAAGTTGCTGTATCCAGATTGAGAGGACACATTGCATTTACACTTGTGTTCAATGTGTACACAATGCATCCCTGACCACCTCCGGAGGTGGTTTGGCCGATCAGATTGCAATCCTTCAATGCGTTTTGGGGGTGTTTACACCTGGCATTTCAAGTGATAAAACACAATGTGATTGCAATCTGATCACAGAAAACACATGTTAACGCCAGGTGTAAATGGCTGCTAATGCATAAGCTCCAGCGCACACATCATTTACATATCATTCACATATCATTTAACTACAACGGCCAATCATCATTTTAACAACCTGTTTTCTCGATTTCTTAAAGGTTTGTAACAGAGGTGACAGGTTCTAGACTAGTAGCCTAACACAATACAGGGCTATTCAGGACAGGGTTTCATTTGAAATAGTACATTAAGGATTGTGTCATTTGTGTCTATTTGTGTTTTCAGCAATCTGTCCTGGCTGCTCTGTGATGGAGGTAAAGTCACAACTTAGCGTTTCACTTATTGGAGCTCCTTCATCCCAACAGCCGTCCGTATTCCAAACAAACAATGAAAGACTTTCACACACTGTCATATTTGCACGTTGCCACATGCACTTTTACTTACTTTTAGCTCTAATCGTATGTATGTTTTTAACCCTTATGTCTGTTTATTTGTTTTTGTCGTTTCTACCCAGTTTTCTCATGTTTCTAAGCTGACATAATAAATAAATGTTAATATATATATATATGATATATATACACACACACACACACACACACACACACACACACACACACACACATACATACATGCATACATATATAATATAAACATATATGATGATCTTTGACAGGAGTTGATAGGTTCATAGTTAACCCACTTCACAGGCTGAGAGCCAGTCTTGTTGTTAGTGCGACACCTAGTGGCCAAACATCAAACTCGGCGTCCCTGTAATAGACCAAATCACCGTGACGTCACCATGTAAACAAATTTACTTCCGGGTACCACTTGGGGAAGGCGGCAGGTTTAAATGTGCGTGTTGTCAAATAAATGCTGTCAAACCCTCTCGTTGTTTTCGGCCGACTACTTTCAATTTAAATGGTTAAACGGTTGGTAAACATGCTTGTCCGACGTATCTAGCCTTTCTTCTGTGTTTGTTTTATGTAGTGTTAGCTAGCTAATAATGTTTGTTTGTCTGTCAAACTCGCTGTTTTGCAGACTCATTAACGTAGAAGAGCCTGGTGACGCGAGGTTACGTTAACGTTACAAACAGAGCTACTGACGCCACGTTAATTTAATTTAGCGTCAAGTCTACTCTGGTCTGGTCCAACAGGTAAATTAGCTAGTCTGGTCGTTAGTGAAAGTGTTGTTATGAATGATATTAAACAACAACACAACACGGACGAACCATTTTTGTCTTCTTTGTCTGTTTTTGTCTTCAACACGTCAGTTTGTGCCGTCCACCGCCATTATAATGTGTGGACCCAGGGGTACCCGGAAGTAAATGTAAACATCCAGGTGATTTGGTCTATACAGTACTTTTGAGTTCAGGCTCTGGCAGTCTTTTGAATGGCCCATGTGTCTTACATTGTGTTGCATCAGTATTCCTTGAAAAACACCCACTTCAAATGTATTCATACATTTTCCTCTCATGTTCTATTTATGATAGAGACAGACAGCACTTTGCCCAGGCCATCGCCATTCTGAACACCCATGAAGGTGAGAGGTCTGCCCTCCACACATTACCCAAACATCTCTCTCTCTCACTCTCTCTCTCTCTCTCTCTCTCTCTCTCTCTCACAGATAGATTTAATTCACTATAAATAATATCACTTTATGTGGATATTCATATTATTTTCGTTATTTTTCAGGACTACCAGCGCATGTTGGATTTGATGAGGGACATCATTCTGGCCACAGACCTGGCTCACCACCTTCGCATCTTCAAGGACCTTCAGAAGATGGCTGATGGTGCGTAGTGTAGCAGTAATACAGTGAAGTGTCAATGAACAGCCGTATACATCAGCTGCTCTCAGCTTCTTTCACTCACAACCTCTACTTGAGTCCAAAACTGTGACACCAACACGTGGTCTTTATTTTCCTTCTTCACGTTATTTCATTAAGATTAGAAGTGTTTACTGAATTAGAAACTTTTGTGTTGTTGAAAATCATTTTGTGATGTTCCCAACGGTGCACCATGAGTATACCCATCTCTTCTGGGGATATATTGTGGAATTACAATATATACTGTACCAATGTTACCATTATGCTTTCCTACGTTTTGCTTCATCTTATTCTCATACCTCTGAAGTCAAACTCCAAAATCCCCTTGCAGTATCCATCCATGGCTTTCTTACCTTCTGATCATTTTATCTGACTAAGTTCCCCCTTCATAGTGTAAAGAGACAATGGGCTACATGCACAAGTCCACTACTTCCTGAAATGAGTACAGCTTCTTTATTTCCTGTCATCACTATTGGATGAAGTGATTAATGTCAGGTGTGCTGCAGTCACAACAGTCATCAGGCACACCTGATTCATCAGTTCATCCAATAGTGTAGGACAGGAAATAAAGAAGCTGTACTAATTTCAGGAAGTAAAGAAGTTGTGCATGTAGTCTATTGCTCAGTGCAGCCTTATGTAATATAATTGGCTATAACTTCCTGGCCAGTAGTTTGCTACGCCTGAATGCAATCAATGCTACATTACCGCGAGTGGAGCTGTCCTCAGTCGAATCAATTTTGAGCAGTTAAAGTGCTTCAATGACATGAATAACCTCTTAACTGGTGACTGCTTTACACCAGTGTGAAACATGTCAAACTTGCTCTACAGCACAATTAAACCAACACAGAACGACAGGCTGCTACTGGGTCTAAATTTCATTAAATATATAATTTCTTCTTACCAAACTACACGTGCCCAACACAACACAATCCCTTATTGTGGCGTTTAATTATTTTCTACTTTCTATTCATAGAAAGTCTTAGGAGCACATACATCTGAGTGTGGGACACTGAATACAATTTGTGATAATCAATTACTTTTTCAATCAGACATTTTATGGCAAAGCTAAAGCGTTTGTGCCAAAGGATAACTTAGATTCTGATAATAGACCTTATTCGCTAACCCTGACGCCACCATATTGTTGACATACCGTCCTGCGCGCACACAGCGCTGCAGCTGACAACTAGTAATAGCCTTATTGTCATTTCTGTTCCATTACAAAATAGCGATGGTAATGACAGCAATAAAAACCCCACAGTTGTTTGTATGCTGCCGTTAATGCCTGTAATAATAAACAAAAGAAAAAACGAGGTGAACAAACTTTGCTGTGAGGAGCTGTCAGAAAGTTTCACCTGTCTCTCCTGACTATCCACACCTCTCCTGTGCTGCTGACGTATCCTCCGTCTCGCTCCCTTCACGTCTGTGGACGGTAGAGATAGAAACAAACCACAGGGACTTTATTGCTGTCATTACTACAGCCGTGTGTAACGCATGTCACCATCCAAACACAACAGGAATGATACAGGTAACGATAACGGCGGCTAGCTTCCTATAAACGCTGCTCTCACATAGGCTGTCACTTAAAGCTGCAGCGCTATGTCAACAATATGGCGGCGGTGTGCGTGCCCGTACGTGAGTGACGTCAATCGAATAAGGTCTATAGCAGTATGGAAAAGTCAATTTTATTTATTTAACGCCAAATCATAACAAGTTATCTCGAGATGCTTTATAAATAGACGGTTTACAAATAGCTGTTCAGAGAAAGTGATTTATGATAGCGTGAACGACATTGTGTGTGTGTGTGTGTGAGATACAACCCAAAGAGTCGGACCCACCGCTCCATGCTGTTGTGCCTGTTGATGACATCATGTGACCTGTCAGACCAGACCAAGGGTTGGAAGACAACGCGCAAGATCGCTGTCAGTTCAAAGTCGACAGCAATGTCTATAGGAAGCGTTTGAGCCCAAAACATGACTCGTTTATTTTTTGGGTTTACGACAACAACAAAAAATTAGCTCAAAATAACTATTACTGTAAATTTTATTACACGCCACATTTTTTACATTACACCCCCCCCCCCCCCCCCTTCATATCTTGTTTTGGAATGAAATTATTCCTATCTTAATCCAATGCTTTGCTTTCACTTCACAGCTCGCCGTGGGGCTGCAATAGGTTTATTTCAATTGTGGAAGCAAAATGGTGTGAGCCAAAGCAATGCTATATCAATGCTATCAGCACTCAGATATTTAGATCTTATTCCTGTGCACAGCCTACTATGGGGTTTGAACTACACTGTCTGACAAATATAGTTTATTCCACAATACAAATATTGCACATTATTATTACAATGATAATCATTTGAACAATTATCACTCTCATGATTAGTGTAATATCAGATAGTTGTATTGGGTTCAGAGATATTTGTCTCTGGAGAACTATTTTCATTCTACTTCTACAGTGACACTAAAGTTACTTATGGCCCATTTCCACTGCAGGTAGTAGCGCGGTCCCGCTCCGCTCGACTTGATAAATGGTCTCATTCCACCGGTAAAAACTGTCCCAGCCCGGGTTGTATTGGCCTCGAGTCGTGCTACTTGTCGTACCTGCCTCGTCTGGGTTCTATTCTGTGAACCCGGTACCATACGGTGACGTGAAAACATTGTTGACGACTGATTGGTCAGGCAGAATCGTGTCAATGCAATGCTGCATACCAGTTTAGTGGGCTTACCTTCTCTTCTGTTATGTATATTTCCATCAGTCTTTTGTTTTGCTGCCTTCGCCTCTGGTGAAATAAAATCGCGGCGGTGATTTCAATTGTCTGAAAAAAGTCAGCTGCTCAGGAAGCTAGTTGAGTGCAGCGCTCCGCTAGGCCGCAGCGGGTCTTTGGTGAAGCCGCGGTCTTGCCTGGTCAGAAGCCGCCGGGGTACAGGCTTCACTCTGTTGCGCCTCTCCCGTCCGCGCGCAGCGCATGCCTGTGAGTTTGACTAACTACAAAGTGATATCCATTCTCCTGGCCGATTGTCACATTTGCCCATGTACACTGTAGGTCATTTAGAGGCACCAGTATTTCATAAACAGTTTAAAAGTTCTGTGGATGGATTTAATTGTAACGTTATGTTATAGCCTACTTCGGCTATTAGGCGGAGGACAGATATGCGGTCGCTATGACGACCAGCTGTGGGCGGGGGCAGATGAACGGCGGTCGAAGCAGAACATCCATCGGGCCGAAACGAGTAGAGCCGACTGGTGACGAGCTGTGCAGGGCAGTAAAATGTGGTGGAAATGAGCCATAAGCTACCGTAAATTCCGGACTATAAGCCGCACCTTTTTTCCCGTTTTTTGGCCTTTTTTGGCCCCTGCGGCTTATATAACGGTGCGGCTTATCTATGGATTTTTTCAAAAAAAAAAAAAAAAAAAAAAAAAAAAAGCTCTTTTTTAGCACTCTTTCTAACTATAAATCCACTTCTGTTTTAATTTCCTCTCTTGCCCTCTTTTCACCACACTGTATGACACTGTATGACACTGTATGACACTGTGTGCACTGTAAATAACAACACAGGTGGTGTTGTGTTATGTTGTTTTGTTGAAATGTTAATAAATGGGAGCATACATATGGTAATTAAACATTAAAACACAATAAAAAAAAAAAAAAAAAAACATTAAAACACCCGTGGCTTATAGTCCGGTGCGGCTTATATAAGAAAAAAATAGTCAACTTTGAAGGTGCGGCTTATACACCGGTGCGCCTTATAGTCCGGAATTTACGGTAATTAAACACAGTCCAACAGCGGTTTCTAAACAGATTAAAACATGCATTAGCGCCACCCACACTCACTGCTCAAATGACCCAGCCCTTCAGATTACTTATTTTATTGTTAATGTAGGCATTACAGGTGGTATTTATGTAAAATATAGAGTGACAGCTTGGAATAGATATAAAATTTAAGTTTCTACACTTCACTGTGGGTTTGTGATGCACCTGTGTTGAACCAATGGGCGCTCAGCTTGATGTGTTTCTCGTCATCCTCTGTCAGCCACAGTCAGGCGCAGTTGGTGGGGAGCTCGTTGCTGGACCTTCCTGTCGGGTCTGTTTGAGGAGTGGTTCTCCCTGTTGTTCCTGTGAGGTGATCGGGAGCGGCTCCTCTCGTGGCGTCCCGAGTGAGCAGAGGACTGGTGATGTCTTCCAGCAGGGACCTGAGAAGAGATTTCACAGTTACTGGTTCCAGTGCCCTGTCAGTGTTTGGGCCCTAAGCCCTCCATATTAAATTGTCTGGATGGGCCTGTCACTGACAATACACATCAGTGGAAAACTAACCTGCAAATTAAATATGGCTGAATTTGTGTGCCGTATCCTCCAGACTGCTGCATTTTTCACTAAGTAGGGATGCCGCTAGTTATTAAGACTAACTTTCATATTTATTTCAATGTATTAGAGCAGCACAAATTAACTCGATCATCTTGGCTATCGTCAGCAACAGGATTTTGCTTAACACGTTCACTGCCAATGACGTGTTTTTACGTCAAACAAAATCCAACCGTTCACTGCCAATGACGTGTTTTTACGTCAAAAAAAATCGATTTTGTTTTTTTGACGGTGGGATGTGCATCTAACCCTTTTACATCTCTTATATAAGTATTGGACGTGTACAACGTGTACAACCCATTCCACCGACCCACTAAGTGGCGACAGTGCTTTCCTGACTAGAGGAAGGCAAGCAAAAAGCAGTGTGACGAAGCCATTCTCATGAAAATGGTTTGGCGAAAACGCTTTCGTTTTCGCGCTGATTGCTGGCGATGCGGGATTGCAAATTTGCATAATAGATTATGGGTGGAACACACTTTGAAACACGCAGCATAAATATGACCAGAATCGCAAAAGCTTCATCAAAGCTCTCAACCAAAACTCCAAGAAGCGAGCGAGTCCATCCAGACTTCCTCAAACAGCGGCCGCGCAGACAGGCAGCAGCAGCAGCAAAGCAGTGAGACTGGTGACAAGCTTGTGACACGGCCGCTGCAGCCAAGAAGAACGCCCACGGAGGGAGGAGTTGGAAGCAGAGGGGGGTTTCCTGCTGTTATGGAGGAAATTACTGTTCAAAACTATTGTTTAGATGTCTGACGTCTTACTGATGCCAAAAATGAATGGTTAAAGTGACTGTTCTATCGAATTTCACAAAAAGCCGTTTATCTCTGAATAATTTTTCTGACGCTGAAACCATGCTGTATTCAACTGCTAATGCTTACATAACTACTAACTCTACAAACTAACTCTTTTAGACAGAGAAAGCACACATTCTATTAGTTCTTTTGAGATATTGTGTGTTCACAAAATCTTAGCAGAAAAGAATCCTCGGGTCTTGAAAGATGAGCCAGAATCCTCAAAAAAACCCTCTGGCAGAACCTACCTACAGTAAAAAAAAAACGTCTGGCAGTGAATGTGTTAAGAAAATTATATTATGAAATTTTAATATGTGGACTGGAATTCCCTGCATGCAGTGTAAAACAACTTGAACTAATGCTTACATCTCCGCCACCATCCTGCCCCGCCCAGAACACCATGAAGCCAGGGAAGCAGCTCCTGAGCGAGAAGAGCTTTGGTGTGGCGGTTTGCTGTTTGTGTTTAGTTAAGATGCTGCTCAGCATTTTTAGATTAAAGGCCCATTCACAACTAGAATGTTTACTATAAAGACGCTTTTTGAAAAAGACCATCACCTTTTGGGATTAGCGCTAAGGCTGTTTACTGACCTGGAAGCTAGTTTGCTAGTTAGCTTTTGCTTGCATGATGCTAAGAAAATAGCATAATCTCTTGGCCACCCTGACTGCAAAATGCGGTATTATCCTATGTTTTCAATATGAGCAGGGTTTAACCACATGTGTCTCCAGTAGCCTGTTGAAAGCCATTTAGCCACGGTGAAGTTACAGGTGTTTCTTTCAACCCCATGCTCTCAACATGGGCTCCAGGGGACTTGACTCTTTGATCCACAGTAGGCTACAATAGATTTGGTGTGCAGAGTCACCTACTGCTAAAAACTTGGTGGCCATTAGCACCATTAGCTCTGCTCTCATAAGCACAATCATCTCATGAAAGCACCATCAAACATGTTCTCTGCCATTTCCTCTCTTTTGCAGCAATCCATCAACCCAAATCCATTGACTATGTTGTTATTTACTTTAGAGAGCAAGTCAAGTAAAAGCACGTCGCTAAAGTCATCATGGTCCATTTTTTCTCTGAATATTTGGTGCTGATATTGTTGGTAGTGTGAACGCTCTCTCTTCTCTACTCCCCTCTCTTCTCTCCTCCCCTCCCCTCCCCTCTCCTCCTCTCCTCTCCTCTCCTCTCCTCTCCTCTCCTCTCCTCTCCTCTCCTCTCCTCCCCTCTCTCCTCCTCCCCTCTCTCTCCCCTCCTCTCCTCTTCTCTGTGCAGGAGGTGCAGGTACGTATGGGCGAGACGGAGCAGCTGTATGCAGAGGTGGCTGAGGTGGCGGTGCTCCAGCAGCATTGGCTCCACGACACTCTGGCCGTCTACAGCATGTTCAGTGAGGTCAACGCCTGTGAGCTGTGGATCGACGAGGAGGAGCAGTGGCTGGACAAGATGGAGATCCCCGAGAGGCTGGAGGACGTGGAGGTGGTGACACACAGGTTAGTGTGTTACAAACTGACTTTTGTATCCAAGAGTGGATACTATGACTGTCCCATTATATTCCAAAATGCCCTTCCCTGTAGGTTCGAGAGCCTGGACCAGGAGATGAACAGCTTGATGGGAAGGATCCTAGATGTCAACCAGATAGTCCAGCAGCTCCTGGATGGAGGTCATCCGTCTTCTACAGAGCTCAGAGGCTGTCAGGACCACCTCAGCTCCAGGTACTGACCTCACACTGGCCGCCCACTCTGGGTCTTTAAAGCGTTCGGCTCTGGGCAAAGCGTCGGACCGCAGGCCGCCCAGTGTGGGTCTTTAAAAAGCATATTGGCCTAAGCAAATTAATGGGTCGCGACTTAATGACTAAGGAAAAATGTGGGTCATGAGGCTAGACCAGTTGAGAACCACTGCTCTAGGTGGTATTGTTTCTAAGCTACAGCTAATTAAATTCAAGATTTTGCCAGATTTTTCTAAACCCCATTCAAGTCAATGGTGGAGAAAATGGCACTTAATCGCGAATAGCACCCAGAATGCCCAAAATGTTTGGCAGATCGAAAAATAGGAGTTTATAGATTGTGCCTTGCTTTCAGAAAGCACAATAGTAGAATGTGAATGACTCTTCTCCCTCCCTCTATCCCGTCAGGACCTGGACTCGTTCCTGACCTGGCTGGTCCAGACTCAGACGGCTGCAGCCTCGGACCAGCTGCTCTGGAGGAGGCGGAGCCTCGGACCAGCTGCTCTGGAGGAGGCGGAGAGACTCATCAACAAACACGCCGCCCTCAAAGAGGAGATCGGACGGTGAGCTGCTGAGGGGCGGAGCCACGGCTGTGGTGACTTCAAGAAAACTACATTACAAAACACAGCATATTGTGTTGACAATTGAAACAAGGAAGTGCACACAAAGCATCAAGGTGTCAGGCAGCTGAAAGTAACATCAAACTAGACTAGACTAGAGGTATTGAAATGAGTAATGTATCAAAACATACAACATTTATAGTAAACATGTTATCCCCCACCAGTGATGTAGTTCCACCCTTGGGTCAGTCCCATTCATTGTCAATGCCGCCCCCTAGTGGCACAAAGTCAACATTACTGTTTGACTGAACAATCTGACAGATGGATCCATAGCCCCCTTTAGTTCATGCATTAACATCATGCATCATGACACAAATGGGACAAGATGTCACTTAGTTTCCTCAGTAATAGTAATGACATATTCCCATTAGCTATTGCCTCTATGCCGGTCTACCTAAAACCATTGCTATCTTTCTAAAGGACATACAAAGAGAAAACACAATCTAATGTCTCTGTGGACCCGGACATGTATTTTAATCCCATGAGTAAAAGTCCTGCAACCAGGCTAAACCGTAACTAGACACAATCTGGATGAGAGAAATGTGTTAGGGCCAGGTGTAAAGGCAAGTGGTCCTGTGTCCGGCAGGTATGAGGAGGACTACCAGTGTCTGCAGGTGGTGAACGAGCTGTTGGAGTCCGAGGAGGCTCCTCTGCTGCACGCTGCCCTGCAGCAGTGGCTCCAGAAGCTCCACGTCGGCTGGAACAAGCTGCTGGAGATGTGGGAGAGCAGGAGGGAGGTGCTGGTCCAGGCTCACATCTTCCACCTGTTCCTGTGGGATGTCAAACAGGCCGAGTCCTTCCTCAACAACCAGGTGAGCCATACAAGATTAAGATTCAACCGGACGGACAAACCCCGTCTTTATTTGTCACAAACACCGTGGCATGCACACATGCACGGTGGCCAGTACACACACACACATGCTTGTGAAATGTGTCCTCTGCGTTTGACCCATCCTGGCTCGTCCTCCTCCATGGTCAGGCCAGGAGCGCTGGGCAGCTGCAGTGAGAAGACCAACTTCCACCGCTGGTCAGATGATGATCTTCTGCATGTTTTTAGTTGGGAGTTATATATGGAGGAATCCCAGGGAGCACGGGGAGAACATGCAAACAAACGGACAGCAGGGGGCCATAAAGGAAGTGCCTCCAGACACGTGTTAAAGGGCCACTTTGCCCATATTCAACCAGCTTTGTATCATGACAAAATCAGTAGTACTGTATATGCAAATGAACAATCAGTAATACTGTATATGTATGTATCATGACAAAATCAGTAGTACTGTATATGCAAATGAACAATGTTTAACTTCCCTCCATGTCGTCTGGACCCAGAGCTCCTTGTTCATTTGCAGAACTTCCTGGACCATTATGATGTCATGTGGGGATGCTATTTGGTGATAGTGATGTATTAGGCCCTTTTCACGGGGGCCATTTTGTGTGGAAAAGGCAGGATAAACACAGGTGCAAGCAAAACACTAATGAGGGTTTCCAACTTCCAATCATGGAAAAGGAGAGAGCTAAAAAGTAGTACTAAAAGCTAAACATGAGCATGCTGTGTGTGTTTACTGATGCCACGTTACTAAGCCAATAATAATACAGCATCAAAGTCCAAAAAAGCTTTGGGTAAAGTGGAAATAAGGCAACAACAATGTGAGTGATGCTGTTTTACTGGAGGTCATAGAGGTGGGAGGTTTTACTGGCTCTGTCCACACGCTCCCATAATCATTTTATAATGGTTACGTTTCCCAACTGTCCCTGTTCAACTGTGTGCTCTTTGTGTATGAATTGGCTGTCTGACTGCAGCAGAGCTTCATAGAGATACACTGTGTTGACTGCTTGCCTGGATGGCCTGGGTGTGGCTGGCTCAGTTCTGCCACACTCTGTCCTCAGAGAGACAGGGAGAGAAAGGGGGGAGAGAGAGAGCTAGAACATCACTGTGCAGCATCTGACTGGAACATCCATCTGTGTGTGTGTATGTGTGTGTGTGCGTGTCTCTTTTTGTAACAGTATCCGTGCATTATGTGATATTAGAGCAGGGCCGGACATGCAGCATCTTCTAGTAACTCTAGATCTACGCTGTAGCTTCACGATAATGTGTACCCTGGCCACCTGCCACTGCTGAGAAGTGTGTGTGTGTGTGTGTGTGTGTGTGTGTGTGTGTGTGTGTGTGTGTGTGTGTGTGTGTGTGTGTGTGTGTGTGTATGTGTGCGTGTCTCTTTTTGTAACAGTATCCGTGCATTATGTGATATTAGAGCAGGGCCGGACATGCAGCATCTTCTAGTAACTAGATCTACGCTGTAGCTTCACGATAATGTGTACCCTGGCCACCTGCCACTGCTGAGAAGTGTGTGTGTGTGTGTGTGTGTGTGTGCGTGTGCGTGTGCGTGTGCGTGCCCGCGTGCGTGTGTGTGTGTGTGTAGCTAAAATTATTTGTCAACTTTATTCACAGGATATTCCAGATCTAACAGAATACTGTATCGAGTCAATTATACGTCTGATTGGCTAGATATGTCCATTATTTTTCAATTACAAATAGGAATAGATCAAAAAACAGATACAAAAAGTTTGCAACCCATAATTTACAAGATTTTATCTAGGGATGTCCGATATTATCGGCCTACCGATATTATCGGCCGATATTAGCATAAAAAAAATCGATATCGGAAAATATCGGTATCGGTTTTCATGCCGATTTTTTTTTTTTTTTTTTTAATACAGGGGGAGTCTCACTGTGAGCAATGCTCTCTTTTTCAGGAGCGCCCTGTTCACATTCACACACACATTCATACCTGGAAGCTGACCAGTACAACCACAGTCTGATCTGCTGGCCACTGAGCAGCTCCACTGGAGCGGTTGGGGTTAAGGGCCTTGCTCAAGGGCACCTCAGTGGTGGTAATGAGGGAGGGGCAAGCGCTGCCTTTTCACTTTCCCCACCCAGATTTATCCTGCCGGTCCCGGGGATTGAACCGACGACCTTCTGGTCACAAGCTCGCTTCTCTAACACTTACAACTTTAACACAACATGCATATTATATATTAAACTCTTCAGCTACATTAAGCTACATTATGTAACTTGTTACGTGAAATTTTGGTGGAAAAAAAGCCCGCTTATATCGGTATCGGTTGATATCGGTATCGGAAATTAAGAGTTGGACATTATCGGATATCGGATATCGGTAAAAAAGCCAATATCGAACATCCCTAATTTTATCTTAGTTGTGAAGCATTTTTGGAAAAAATGGAGTGATATGAATACAATGCAGTTATACAATAAAACATCATATTGCAATTACTGTATTTATTTGACAGATTATTGCAGTTTCTGATTTTCATTATAATTCCAGTGTAGTTTTAGCACAATGTGGGAACATCTGTTTTTTAACCTCCTCCTGATGACCGATCTCATATTATTTATTTTGCTGGGAAATAAGTAAATAATTTAGGGAAGTTTGTTTGCCAGACACTTCTCACTCTGTTCTTCTCCTCCCCATTGTGTGTATTATGACATAGAATACAAAATGCCTATAATCCGTAGCAGTCTTTGGGAAGTTAATATCACAATATAATATGACTTCAACACATTTTCCAGACCTATAGATGAGTCTGTGTCTGTTTACGACATACAAACCAAGATCAGAAGATACAGAATCGCAGTGGTAAGCGCTGTCGCCTCACAGCTCGAAGGTCCTGGGTTCGATTCCCACCTGGGACGTTGTGAACGCTGAAGGAATGCGTGCCCGTCCGCATGTCCTCGAGTGCCCACCGCCCGGGTGGGGTCGTCAAAAGGGCCTTTCTGTGTGGAGTTTGCATGTTCTCCCCGTGCCTCCCGGGGGTTTCCTTCATATCGGAACCCCTCACCAAAACATGCAACATCCTGGTTGCTAATGTGGTTCCTGCTCTGGTCTTAAAGGCGCCGGTTCAGAGGGAGGGGAACTGGTTGGAATAGCGTGACCCTCCCACGTGCTATGTCCTACCGGTGAAGCTTCCTCTGTCAGGTGAAAAGAAGCGGCTGGCTAACTGCCCATGTCTCGGAGGAAGCATGGAGCCAGTTTTGGCTTTCCCCAGATCAGCAGAGGGTGGAGTAGCAACCAGGATAAATAAATTAAATTAGCACTAATGGAGGATAAAAATGGAATAAAAAATCGGGGGGGGGAGGGGGGGGGGGAGAAGATACAGAATCACAGATCTGGCAGTCTGCATTGTTTCCAGACTCAGTATCACACACAGAGCAGTTTGCTTTCTGAAATATTACAAGGTATTGCTGTCCAGACTCCTCCTCGTGTGTGTGTGTGTGTGTGTGTGTGTGTGTGTGTGTGTGTGTGTGTGTGTGTGTGTGTGTGTGTGTCTGTGTGTCTGTGTGTGTGTGTCTCGTGCTTGCCTGCCAGGGCATGTGTCTCTTTAGGTTTGCTAACCAATCTCTACCAGGGACCCAGCTCTTCACATTAGCCTGGACGGCCAAATGCAGAACCAGCGTTATCACCATGGCAATCAGTCTTACCGGGAGTACGGTGGCGCAGTCGGTAGCGCTGTCGCCTCACAGCTAGAAGGTCCTGAGTTAATTTCTCGCCTGGGACGCTGTGGATGCTGGAGTTGTGACCCCCCCCATATCTTCAGTGCCTACTGCCCAGGTGGACATCTCGTCGAAAGGGCCTTTCTGTGTGGAGTTTGCATGTTCTCGCCGTACCCCCCAGGGGGTTCCTCCGTACATAACCCCCCACTAAAAACATGCAGAAGATCGTCATCCGACCAGTGACGACAACATCCGAAGTTGGTCCCCGGGCGCTGGAAAGAAAAAGCGACCACTGCTCCTGGCCTGCCCCTCGGAGGAAAGGACAAGCCAGGATGGGTCAAATGCAGAGGACAAATTTTACCGGCCACCGTCAGCATGAGTGTGTTGTAGTGTTCGTGTGACAATAAAGACGGGCTTCCGTCTGAAATCGTGTTTAAAATCTTCTGGACAAGTAGTTATAGCTAATTAAACTCTTGGCAGTGTGTTTTGTGAGAGAGAGTTTATGTGTATGATCTCTTCAACCGACTGAAAACCGATATTTTGCATCAATTCTTTACGCTATATATTCCACTTTGAGTATTTTGATGCCAAAACATTCCCCAAACTTACAGTACAAGGATCAGTACATATCTATGTCCTTATTTCAGTGCCTGTATGGACGCCCGACCAAGCCGGAGGTAACACGGGCTCGAACCTGAGACCCTCGTGTTGGTAGGCAGATAGTCTGAATCAATGCTGAGAAGCAAGCTGCAGGTATAAGCTCTGCCATTGGCTCTGACCATTTCAGTCGGAGCGAAGGGAAATCCCTTTCCATTCCCTGCCTGTCCGCTCTCAAATGCCTCTGCTGCTGTGAAACAACAACAACAATGCTAGCTAGCAAGCTAGCAACCTACACAGAAAATGACAAAGTCTTGACGAAGATTTGGATGTCCAATAAAGCAGGCCTGCTTGGTACTTTCAGTGGCTGTTCTAAAGATAACAGAGCATTTTCTTTTCCCGCTCTACCAGAATGAGAGTGAGTTCAGCCAGACTCTCTCCTGCACTGGTACAGCACCAAATGAAGTGTGGAGATAGTCTGGCAAGTGAGACTAGTAGGCAGGGAATGATCTCCATACCTTAACTGTATGTTTTCCCTGACCTTGCTCCTCCAGGAATCGGCCCTGGCCCACGTGGAGCTGCCCACCACAGTGGAAGCCACCATGAAGAAACACAAGGACTTCACCACCACCATGGAGCTCAACCTGCACCGCATCAAGGCTGTGATGGAGGCCGGGGAGAGCCTGATCAGCCAGAGCAACATCTACTCCCAACGCATCAGGGAGCGCGTCGACACGCTCGCCAACAGGTACGACTGGCCTGCATGCAGAAAACACATGGAAAGGAGGATGTGTCATCATCATTAAGTTGGATAGTGAGCAAGTTGGAGCAAAACATGAGGCTTTGCACCGCAAAATCTTTGATTTATCAAAAAGTATTGAAAAGTTGAATAGTATGACAAAGCTTCAAAATGTTGCATCCAAATTGGCCAGGCCTTTATCAGTAAGGGAATATTTCAATATCCAGCAAAATAAAATAAAAACTATTTTATTTATTGTTATGGGCAGTGCAGACTTCATTCAAGGGTTGAGGTCTCCGCTTTGACCGCTTTGTGTGTGCGTGTGTGTGTGTGTGTGTGTGTGTGTGTGGGTGCGTGTGTGTGTGTGTGTGGGTGCGTGTGTGGGTGCGTGTGTGTGCGTGTGTGTGCGTGTGTGTGTGTGTGTGTGTGGGTGCGTGTGTGTGTGTGTGCGTGTGTGTGTGTGTGTGTGTGGGGGTGCGTGCGTGCGTGGGTGCGTGCGTGTGTGTGTGTGCTGCAGTGGGGGTTGGGGTGTTTATGTAGGTATATGGGGGGTAGGGTAGGCTTTGGTGTGCGTTTGCAATAGCAATATGGAAAGCCATATGGTTTTTGAATTCAATTAACAACACAATATATTATGTGAGGTGCTTTGATAAACAGTAGGGGTCTTCAACCTTTTTCAGCCCAAGTACCCCTTGGTTGACAGCGAAACTGAGGGACCCCCTACGATTTGAAATAAAATTGTTACATTTTAGGTGTGGCCTATAATTAAGCAATATAGCATGAGAGCCAGTGTGTTGTGAAGAATATATCCCACTCGGCCTGCGGCCTCGTGGGATAACAGCTGATCAGGGGGATATATTCCACAACACACGCAGCTCGAGTGCTATATTGCTTTTATAAAACGGTTTCCAAGTATGATAATATAATAATAATAATAATACTATAAGTCCGACTCCGACTGGCATGTCATTCTGATAGAGTCAGTTGAAACACTACTGTAAGGCGGGACCGCAAGAACATGCGGGTGATTTGATTGGATCGTTCTGGAGACTGAAGTTGACATTGGCCAATCCTGGCGCTTGCTGAGTAGCTGAGAGCTTTCTGGAATCCCCGACAGGCAGCTCCAGCGCAGCGTTGCATTCTCAGCGCTTGCTGAGAAGCTGAATGCTTTCTGCAAAGCCGACACCAACTAACGTTACGGGGTTAAATGCGGGGTTAACAGCCTTTCTTTTGCAAAGAAGACATTAGCCCGCATCTATTCTTGTACAAAACATCATTTTCTGCGAAGTATTAGTAAAGTTATAAGCGAAGATCGATTCACAAGGATCTGACAGCTGTCTCCGCCATTTTTTTTTCTACGTTGTCATTTGAGGTAAGCCTTATTATTACTCTCTTAGTAAGAGAGTTGCCATGGCAACCAATAACCCATGGCCATGGGTTATTGAACTCGGTTACTGGAATTATACAATGGCTGTGAACCAATCAGATTGCTTGATTTGAGAGAGCCGTTTTATAATAACATTTATAATCCAGCGCACATGAGGATATCAGGGTTTGACACTTCTTTTTATTAATAGATTACATTAAAAAAGCAAGGAGTAAACAATCCGTTTCGAACATACTGTAGATTAATCAGATTTGCTTTATAGATCATTTTTGTCAAAAGTAGCTTATTATTGCCTATTAATGCTGAGTTTACTCAATATTAGGCTGCTCAGTATTATTTTATTTTTTTAATATTGTTTTTTTTCACAAACTACTTTGACAAAAATTGGCGGAACTCCCTGTTGAAGACCACTGACCTACAGTATGTTGTCTGTGGGTATGTGCAGGTACTGATCATTTTTGACAAACGTCAACCAATTCCATCTGAGACCATAATTGCAGCACAGCGCCAGACTACAGCCTTTTTTACATAGTGATTTTGTGGATTTGAGGTTTTTCAGTTACATTTTTCAATTCATGTGAGCTTCTGACACCATGTGACACAAAGTTTTAACAACTTGGATTAGTTTTGTAAAGTAGCTAATTTTCAGAAATATAAATTCACATTTTTCACTTTAATTCACTACATGTGCCAAGTGACCCATATAAAAAAAGGCAGTGCAAATCAGTTACCAATGGGGTCTCTAAAGAAGATGGTAAACCATGTACGGTAGCCTAATGCACAAAAAAGTAGTTATTTGCTATAAATAGTAAATAGTGACATGATTTATAGCAAATAAATATCTTATTTCATGCATTATATGATTTCCCACCTTTTCTGTTGGATAAATGATAAAATCACATTGTCACAATAGAGATGAGGATGCTCATTAGAACAATTTCAAAATATCATTAGGTTGTAAGTAAAATGGATGCTGACTTTTTATTCCAAAAACAGAGAACATGCTGGAAAGTGAGTTTTGAAAGCCAGAGAGCTGTCAGAGCAGCTGATCAACAACCCCATCTTATACAGTACAGGTACAATTTAGTGCTATGGGACAGTATAGATCTTAGTTATTTTACCTTTGAACTAAGTCCCCTGTCTGTCTGTCTGTCTGTCTGTCTGCCTGTCTGTCTGTCTGCCTGTCTGTCTGCCTGTCTGCCTGTCTGTCTGTCTGTCTGTCTGTCTGTCTGTCTGTCTGTCTGTCTGTCTGCCTGTCTGTCTGTCTGTCTGTCCCTCTCTCAGGGGGAACCAGAACTGGCCCAGCAATGGCTGGAGAAACTCAACGACATGTGGGAGCTCCAGAGGTTTCAGCAGGACTGTCACGAGGTATGAGACCCACACATGCGCACTGCAGGCTGGTGACAGGGCTATGAAGGCTTGACACTGAGGGGAGAATTACAGCAGTTTAGCAGCATTTTTCATAGGGAAAGAGTGAACAGGATGGCAAGCCTTTTGGTTAAAGCATCGATTGTAAAGAAAAGTGGACGTAGTGAGTGTGACATCACCCATACATGTAGGTTTCTGAAGGGCCGTTTTGAAGCCAAACGTTGGTGTCTACAAGCACTGCCATGTTGACATGTTTTGGAGCTGGAGCAGCCATGAGCGAAGCTGAGGGTTTGCCAGAGTTTTATAACCATTGTATCCCATTAATGATGCAATTATTTAGACACATCTTAGAAGAAGTGAAATGAGCTACTAAGACCATCATCTTGTCGTGACTAGGCAGACCGGGCAAAAACAAACAAAATAGCAGACAAGGTATTTTACTGAGAGTCCAAGTATTTACAATGGGCTCTCTGGCCAGAATGTGCAGAGAAGAGTGAGCTTGGCTTGTGGAGGCTGAGGCTGGTTGCAGCATGGATGAAAGGGTGGAGCCGCTCTGGGCAGAGGAGGACTTGAGGTCCCAGGTTGGAGGCTGAGGCTGGTTGCAGCATGGATGAAAGGGTGTGTGATGACGTTGCACAGAAACCCATCTATTGAGTTCATAACCTGTTGAGCATTGGTTAGAGGACAGCTATAAAAATGTGTGCTGTAAACAGAAATCCATTCTTCAATTTTAATCCAAAATAATGCAACTTCCGGACACGATACATTTTGCCGCAATACTGTATCGATATTTCAGAAAAATATACCATATCTATTTTTTTGCACGGCCGTGTGTTCAGTAATATAATAAGAATACTTTTTATTTCAGTGCCTTCAGTAAGACACTCAACACTCGGTAGTTTTGACTCAATTTGTCCACTTATCAGTTATCAATATAAAGTGATGTACATATTATTACACTACCTGGGTGGTGTACAGCGTGTTGTATTTTTAGCTCTATATTTAAATTTTCAGTAAATTATGTAGAGTATTGCAATATATCGCAATATGTATTGTATCGCAATGTATCGTGATACAATCGTATCGCGACCCATATCGTATCGTGAGGTCCTTGCCAATACCCAGACCTATATGTGTAATATATTAAGTGTTCCTCTGTGCTCTATGAGGCCATTTAGAGGCCATTTACACCTGGCGCTAACATGCGTTTTCTGTGATCAGATTGTATTTGATCACTTCAACCTGATTCCATTTACACCTGGCGCTAACATGTGTTTTCTGCAATCTGATTGCAATCTGACTGCAGAAATTGTTGTCCTCTCAATCCGCATAAAGTTGCTGTATCCAGATTGAGAGGACACATTGCATTTACACTTGTGTTCAATGTGTACACAATGCATCCCTGACCACCTCCGGAGGTGGTTTGGCCGATCAGATTGCAATCCTTCAATGCGTTTTGGGGGTGTTTACACCTGGCATTTCAAGTGATAAAACACAATGTGATTGCAATCTGATCACAGAAAACACATGTTAACGCCAGGTGTAAATGGCTGCTAATGCATAAGCTCCAGCGCACACATCATTTACATATCATTCACATATCATTTAACTACAACGGCCAATCATCATTTTAACAACCTGTTTTCTCGATTTCTTAAAGGTTTGTAACAGAGGTGACAGGTTCTAGACTAGTAGCCTAACACAATACAGGGCTATTCAGGACAGGGTTTCATTTGAAATAGTACATTAAGGATTGTGTCATTTGTGTCTATTTGTGTTTTCAGCAATCTGTCCTGGCTGCTCTGTGATGGAGGTAAAGTCACAACTTAGCGTTTCACTTATTGGAGCTCCTTCATCCCAACAGCCGTCCGTATTCCAAACAAACAATGAAAGACTTTCACACACTGTCATATTTGCACGTTGCCACATGCACTTTTACTTACTTTTAGCTCTAATCGTATGTATGTTTTTAACCCTTATGTCTGTTTATTTGTTTTTGTCGTTTCTACCCAGTTTTCTCATGTTTCTAAGCTGACATAATAAATAAATGTTAATATATATATATATATATATATATATATATATATATATATATATATATATATATATATATATATATATGATATATATACACACACACACACACACACACACACACACACACACACACACACATACATACATGCATACATATATAATATAAACATATATGATGATCTTTGACAGGAGTTGATAGGTTCATAGTTAACCCACTTCACAGGCTGAGAGCCAGTCTTGTTGTTAGTGCGACACCTAGTGGCCAAACATCAAACTCGGCGTCCCTGTAATAGACCAAATCACCGTGACGTCACCATGTAAACAAATTTACTTCCGGGTACCACTTGGGGAAGGCGGCAGGTTTAAATGTGCGTGTTGTCAAATAAATGCTGTCAAACCCTCTCGTTGTTTTCGGCCGACTACTTTCAATTTAAATGGTTAAACGGTTGGTAAACATGCTTGTCCGACGTATCTAGCCTTTCTTCTGTGTTTGTTTTATGTAGTGTTAGCTAGCTAATAATGTTTGTTTGTCTGTCAAACTCGCTGTTTTGCAGACTCATTAACGTAGAAGAGCCTGGTGACGCGAGGTTACGTTAACGTTACAAACAGAGCTACTGACGCCACGTTAATTTAATTTAGCGTCAAGTCTACTCTGGTCTGGTCCAACAGGTAAATTAGCTAGTCTGGTCGTTAGTGAAAGTGTTGTTATGAATGATATTAAACAACAACACAACACGGACGAACCATTTTTGTCTTCTTTGTCTGTTTTTGTCTTCAACACGTCAGTTTGTGCCGTCCACCGCCATTATAATGTGTGGACCCAGGGGTACCCGGAAGTAAATGTAAACATCCAGGTGATTTGGTCTATACAGTACTTTTGAGTTCAGGCTCTGGCAGTCTTTTGAATGGCCCATGTGTCTTACATTGTGTTGCATCAGTATTCCTTGAAAAACACCCACTTCAAATGTATTCATACATTTTCCTCTCATGTTCTATTTATGATAGAGACAGACAGCACTTTGCCCAGGCCATCGCCATTCTGAACACCCATGAAGGTGAGAGGTCTGCCCTCCACACATTACCCAAACATCTCTCTCTCTCACTCTCTCTCTCTCTCTCTCTCTCTCACAGATAGATTTAATTCACTATAAATAATATCACTTTATGTGGATATTCATATTATTTTCGTTATTTTTCAGGACTACCAGCGCATGTTGGATTTGATGAGGGACATCATTCTGGCCACAGACCTGGCTCACCACCTTCGCATCTTCAAGGACCTTCAGAAGATGGCTGATGGTGCGTAGTGTAGCAGTAATACAGTGAAGTGTCAATGAACAGCCGTATACATCAGCTGCTCTCAGCTTCTTTCACTCACAACCTCTACTTGAGTCCAAAACTGTGACACCAACACGTGGTCTTTATTTTCCTTCTTCACGTTATTTCATTAAGATTAGAAGTGTTTACTGAATTAGAAACTTTTGTGTTGTTGAAAATCATTTTGTGATGTTCCCAACGGTGCACCATGAGTATACCCATCTCTTCTGGGGATATATTGTGGAATTACAATATATACTGTACCAATGTTACCATTATGCTTTCCTACGTTTTGCTTCATCTTATTCTCATACCTCTGAAGTCAAACTCCAAAATCCCCTTGCAGTATCCATCCATGGCTTTCTTACCTTCTGATCATTTTATCTGACTAAGTTCCCCCTTCATAGTGTAAAGAGACAATGGGCTACATGCACAAGTCCACTACTTCCTGAAATGAGTACAGCTTCTTTATTTCCTGTCATCACTATTGGATGAAGTGATTAATGTCAGGTGTGCTGCAGTCACAACAGTCATCAGGCACACCTGATTCATCAGTTCATCCAATAGTGTAGGACAGGAAATAAAGAAGCTGTACTAATTTCAGGAAGTAAAGAAGTTGTGCATGTAGTCTATTGCTCAGTGCAGCCTTATGTAATATAATTGGCTATAACTTCCTGGCCAGTAGTTTGCTACGCCTGAATGCAATCAATGCTACATTACCGCGAGTGGAGCTGTCCTCAGTCGAATCAATTTTGAGCAGTTAAAGTGCTTCAATGACATGAATAACCTCTTAACTGGTGACTGCTTTACACCAGTGTGAAACATGTCAAACTTGCTCTACAGCACAATTAAACCAACACAGAACGACAGGCTGCTACTGGGTCTAAATTTCATTAAATATATAATTTCTTCTTACCAAACTACACGTGCCCAACACAACACAATCCCTTATTGTGGCGTTTAATTATTTTCTACTTTCTATTCATAGAAAGTCTTAGGAGCACATACATCTGAGTGTGGGACACTGAATACAATTTGTGATAATCAATTACTTTTTCAATCAGACATTTTATGGCAAAGCTAAAGCGTTTGTGCCAAAGGATAACTTAGATTCTGATAATAGACCTTATTCGCTAACCCTGACGCCACCATATTGTTGACATACCGTCCTGCGCGCACACAGCGCTGCAGCTGACAACTAGTAATAGCCTTATTGTCATTTCTGTTCCATTACAAAATAGCGATGGTAATGACAGCAATAAAAACCCCACAGTTGTTTGTATGCTGCCGTTAATGCCTGTAATAATAAACAAAAGAAAAAACGAGGTGAACAAACTTTGCTGTGAGGAGCTGTCAGAAAGTTTCACCTGTCTCTCCTAACTATCCACACCTCTCCTGTGCTGCTGACGTATCCTCCGTCTCGCTCCCTTCACGTCTGTGGACGGTAGAGATAGAAACAAACCACAGGGACTTTATTGCTGTCATTACTACAGCCGTGTGTAACGCATGTCACCATCCAAACACAACAGGAATGATACAGGTAACGATAACGGCGGCTAGCTTCCTATAAACGCTGCTCTCACATAGGCTGTCACTTAAAGCTGCAGCGCTATGTCAACAATATGGCGGCGGTGTGCGTGCCCGTACGTGAGTGACGTCAATCGAATAAGGTCTATAGCAGTATGGAAAAGTCAATTTTATTTATTTAACGCCAAATCATAACAAGTTATCTCGAGATGCTTTATAAATAGACGGTTTACAAATAGCTGTTCAGAGAAAGTGATTTATGATAGCGTGAACGACATTGTGTGTGTGTGTGTGTGAGATACAACCCAAAGAGTCGGACCCACCGCTCCATGCTGTTGTGCCTGTTGATGACATCATGTGACCTGTCAGACCAGACCAAGGGTTGGAAGACAACGCGCAAGATCGCTGTCAGTTCAAAGTCGACAGCAATGTCTATAGGAAGCGTTTGAGCCCAAAACATGACTCGTTTATTTTTTGGGTTTACGACAACAACAAAAAATTAGCTCAAAATAACTATTACTGTAAATTTTATTACACGCCACATTTTTTACATTACACCCCCCCCCCCCCCCCCCCTTCATATCTTGTTTTGGAATGAAATTATTCCTATCTTAATCCAATGCTTTGCTTTCACTTCACAGCTCGCCGTGGGGCTGCAATAGGTTTATTTCAATTGTGGAAGCAAAATGGTGTGAGCCAAAGCAATGCTATATCAATGCTATCAGCACTCAGATATTTAGATCTTATTCCTGTGCACAGCCTACTATGGGGTTTGAACTACACTGTCTGACAAATATAGTTTATTCCACAATACAAATATTGCACATTATTATTACAATGATAATCATTTGAACAATTATCACTCTCATGATTAGTGTAATATCAGATAGTTGTATTGGGTTCAGAGATATTTGTCTCTGGAGAACTATTTTCATTCTACTTCTACAGTGACACTAAAGTTACTTATGGCCCATTTCCACTGCAGGTAGTAGCGCGGTCCCGCTCCGCTCGACTTGATAAATGGTCTCATTCCACCGGTAAAAACTGTCCCAGCCCGGGTTGTATTGGCCTCGAGTCGTGCTACTTGTCGTACCTGCCTCGTCTGGGTTCTATTCTGTGAACCCGGTACCATACGGTGACGTGAAAACATTGTTGACGACTGATTGGTCAGGCAGAATCGTGTCAATGCAATGCTGCATACCAGTTTAGTGGGCTTACCTTCTCTTCTGTTATGTATATTTCCATCAGTCTTTTGTTTTGCTGCCTTCGCCTCTGGTGAAATAAAATCGCGGCGGTGATTTCAATTGTCTGAAAAAAGTCAGCTGCTCAGGAAGCTAGTTGAGTGCAGCGCTCCGCTAGGCCGCAGCGGGTCTTTGGTGAAGCCGCGGTCTTGCCTGGTCAGAAGCCGCCGGGGTACAGGCTTCACTCTGTTGCGCCTCTCCCGTCCGCGCGCAGCGCATGCCTGTGAGTTTGACTAACTACAAAGTGATATCCATTCTCCTGGCCGATTGTCACATTTGCCCATGTACACTGTAGGTCATTTAGAGGCACCAGTATTTCATAAACAGTTTAAAAGTTCTGTGGATGGATTTAATTGTAACGTTATGTTATAGCCTACTTCGGCTATTAGGCGGAGGACAGATATGCGGTCGCTATGACGACCAGCTGTGGGCGGGGGCAGATGAACGGCGGTCGAAGCAGAACATCCATCGGGCCGAAACGAGTAGAGCCGACTGGTGACGAGCTGTGCAGGGCAGTAAAATGTGGTGGAAATGAGCCATAAGCTACCGTAAATTCCGGACTATAAGCCGCACCTTTTTTCCCGTTTTTTGGCCTTTTTTGGCCCCTGCGGCTTATATAACGGTGCGGCTTATCTATGGATTTTTTCAAAAAAAAAAAAAGCTCTTTTTTAGCACTCTTTCTAACTATAAATCCACTTCTGTTTTAATTTCCTCTCTTGCCCTCTTTTCACCACACTGTATGACACTGTATGACACTGTATGACACTGTGTGCACTGTAAATAACAACACAGGTGGTGTTGTGTTATGTTGTTTTGTTGAAATGTTAATAAATGGGAGCATACATATGGTAATTAAACATTAAAACACAATAAAAAAAAAAAAAAAAAAACATTAAAACACCCGTGGCTTATAGTCCGGTGCGGCTTATATAAGAAAAAAATAGTCAACTTTGAAGGTGCGGCTTATACACCGGTGCGCCTTATAGTCCGGAATTTACGGTAATTAAACACAGTCCAACAGCGGTTTCTAAACAGATTAAAACATGCATTAGCGCCACCCACACTCACTGCTCAAATGACCCAGCCCTTCAGATTACTTATTTTATTGTTAATGTAGGCATTACAGGTGGTATTTATGTAAAATATAGAGTGACAGCTTGGAATAGATATAAAATTTAAGTTTCTACACTTCACTGTGGGTTTGTGATGCACCTGTGTTGAACCAATGGGCGCTCAGCTTGATGTGTTTCTCGTCATCCTCTGTCAGCCACAGTCAGGCGCAGTTGGTGGGGAGCTCGTTGCTGGACCTTCCTGTCGGGTCTGTTTGAGGAGTGGTTCTCCCTGTTGTTCCTGTGAGGTGATCGGGAGCGGCTCCTCTCGTGGCGTCCCGAGTGAGCAGAGGACTGGTGATGTCTTCCAGCAGGGACCTGAGAAGAGATTTCACAGTTACTGGTTCCAGTGCCCTGTCAGTGTTTGGGCCCTAAGCCCTCCATATTAAATTGTCTGGATGGGCCTGTCACTGACAATACACATCAGTGGAAAACTAACCTGCAAATTAAATATGGCTGAATTTGTGTGCCGTATCCTCCAGACTGCTGCATTTTTCACTAAGTAGGGATGCCGCTAGTTATTAAGACTAACTTTCATATTTATTTCAATGTATTAGAGCAGCACAAATTAACTCGATCATCTTGGCTATCGTCAGCAACAGGATTTTGCTTAACACGTTCACTGCCAATGACGTGTTTTTACGTCAAACAAAATCCAACCGTTCACTGCCAATGACGTGTTTTTACGTCAAAATTTTTTTTCGATTTTGTTTTTTTGACGGTGGGATGTGCATCTAACCCTTTTACATCTCTTATATAAGTATTGGACGTGTACAACGTGTACAACCCATTCCACCGACCCACTAAGTGGCGACAGTGCTTTCCTGACTAGAGGAAGGCAAGCAAAAAGCAGTGTGACGAAGCCATTCTCATGAAAATGGTTTGGCGAAAACGCTTTCGTTTTCGCGCTGATTGCTGGCGATGCGGGATTGCAAATTTGCATAATAGATTATGGGTGGAACACACTTTGAAACACGCAGCATAAATATGACCAGAATCGCAAAAGCTTCATCAAAGCTCTCAACCAAAACTCCAAGAAGCGAGCGAGTCCATCCAGACTTCCTCAAACAGCGGCCGCGCAGACAGGCAGCAGCAGCAGCAAAGCAGTGAGACTGGTGACAAGCTTGTGACACGGCCGCTGCAGCCAAGAAGAACGCCCACGGAGGGAGGAGTTGGAAGCAGAGGGGGGTTTCCTGCTGTTATGGAGGAAATTACTGTTCAAAACTATTGTTTAGATGTCTGACGTCTTACTGATGCCAAAAATGAATGGTTAAAGTGACTGTTCTATCGAATTTCACAAAAAGCCGTTTATCTCTGAATAATTTTTCTGACGCTGAAACCATGCTGTATTCAACTGCTAATGCTTACATAACTACTAACTCTACAAACTAACTCTTTTAGACAGAGAAAGCACACATTCTATTAGTTCTTTTGAGATATTGTGTGTTCACAAAATCTTAGCAGAAAAGAATCCTCGGGTCTTGAAAGATGAGCCAGAATCCTCAAAAAAACCCTCTGGCAGAACCTACCTACAGTAAAAAAAAAACGTCTGGCAGTGAATGTGTTAAGAAAATTATATTATGAAATTTTAATATGTGGACTGGAATTCCCTGCATGCAGTGTAAAACAACTTGAACTAATGCTTACATCTCCGCCACCATCCTGCCCCGCCCAGAACACCATGAAGCCAGGGAAGCAGCTCCTGAGCGAGAAGAGCTTTGGTGTGGCGGTTTGCTGTTTGTGTTTAGTTAAGATGCTGCTCAGCATTTTTAGATTAAAGGCCCATTCACAACTAGAATGTTTACTATAAAGACGCTTTTTGAAAAAGACCATCACCTTTTGGGATTAGCGCTAAGGCTGTTTACTGACCTGGAAGCTAGTTTGCTAGTTAGCTTTTGCTTGCATGATGCTAAGAAAATAGCATAATCTCTTGGCCACCCTGACTGCAAAATGCGGTATTATCCTATGTTTTCAATATGAGCAGGGTTTAACCACATGTGTCTCCAGTAGCCTGTTGAAAGCCATTTAGCCACGGTGAAGTTACAGGTGTTTCTTTCAACCCCATGCTCTCAACATGGGCTCCAGGGGACTTGACTCTTTGATCCACAGTAGGCTACAATAGATTTGGTGTGCAGAGTCACCTACTGCTAAAAACTTGGTGGCCATTAGCACCATTAGCTCTGCTCTCATAAGCACAATCATCTCATGAAAGCACCATCAAACATGTTCTCTGCAAATCCATTGACTATGTTGTTATTTACTTTAGAGAGCAAGTCAAGTAAAAGCACGTCGCTAAAGTCATCATGGTCCATTTTTTCTCTGAATATTTGGTGCTGATATTGTTGGTAGTGTGAACGCTCTCTCTTCTCTACTCCCCTCTCTTCTCTCCTCCCCTCCCCTCCCCTCTCCTCCTCTCCTCTCCTCTCCTCTCCTCTCCTCTCCTCTCCTCTCCTCCCCTCTCTCCTCCTCCCCTCTCTCTCCCCTCCTCTCCTCTTCTCTGTGCAGGAGGTGCAGGTACGTATGGGCGAGACGGAGCAGCTGTATGCAGAGGTGGCTGAGGTGGCGGTGCTCCAGCAGCATTGGCTCCACGACACTCTGGCCGTCTACAGCATGTTCAGTGAGGTCAACGCCTGTGAGCTGTGGATCGACGAGGAGGAGCAGTGGCTGGACAAGATGGAGATCCCCGAGAGGCTGGAGGACGTGGAGGTGGTGACACACAGGTTAGTGTGTTACAAACTGACTTTTGTATCCAAGAGTGGATACTATGACTGTCCCATTATATTCCAAAATGCCCTTCCCTGTAGGTTCGAGAGCCTGGACCAGGAGATGAACAGCTTGATGGGAAGGATCCTAGATGTCAACCAGATAGTCCAGCAGCTCCTGGATGGAGGTCATCCGTCTTCTACAGAGCTCAGAGGCTGTCAGGACCACCTCAGCTCCAGGTACTGACCTCACACTGGCCGCCCACTCTGGGTCTTTAAAGCGTTCGGCTCTGGGCAAAGCGTCGGACCGCAGGCCGCCCAGTGTGGGTCTTTAAAAAGCATATTGGCCTAAGCAAATTAATGGGTCGCGACTTAATGACTAAGGAAAAATGTGGGTCATGAGGCTAGACCAGTTGAGAACCACTGCTCTAGGTGGTATTGTTTCTAAGCTACAGCTAATTAAATTCAAGATTTTGCCAGATTTTTCTAAACCCCATTCAAGTCAATGGTGGAGAAAATGGCACTTAATCGCGAATAGCACCCAGAATGCCCAAAATGTTTGGCAGATCGAAAAATAGGAGTTTATAGATTGTGCCTTGCTTTCAGAAAGCACAATAGTAGAATGTGAATGACTCTTCTCCCTCCCTCTATCCCGTCAGGACCTGGACTCGTTCCTGACCTGGCTGGTCCAGACTCAGACGGCTGCAGCCTCGGACCAGCTGCTCTGGAGGAGGCGGAGCCTCGGACCAGCTGCTCTGGAGGAGGCGGAGAGACTCATCAACAAACACGCCGCCCTCAAAGAGGAGATCGGACGGTGAGCTGCTGAGGGGCGGAGCCACGGCTGTGGTGACTTCAAGAAAACTACATTACAAAACACAGCATATTGTGTTGACAATTGAAACAAGGAAGTGCACACAAAGCATCAAGGTGTCAGGCAGCTGAAAGTAACATCAAACTAGACTAGACTAGAGGTATTGAAATGAGTAATGTATCAAAACATACAACATTTATAGTAAACATGTTATCCCCCACCAGTGATGTAGTTCCACCCTTGGGTCAGTCCCATTCATTGTCAATGCCGCCCCCTAGTGGCACAAAGTCAACATTACTGTTTGACTGAACAATCTGACAGATGGATCCATAGCCCCCTTTAGTTCATGCATTAACATCATGCATCATGACACAAATGGGACAAGATGTCACTTAGTTTCCTCAGTAATAGTAATGACATATTCCCATTAGCTATTGCCTCTATGCCGGTCTACCTAAAACCATTGCTATCTTTCTAAAGGACATACAAAGAGAAAACACAATCTAATGTCTCTGTGGACCCGGACATGTATTTTAATCCCATGAGTAAAAGTCCTGCAACCAGGCTAAACCGTAACTAGACACAATCTGGATGAGAGAAATGTGTTAGGGCCAGGTGTAAAGGCAAGTGGTCCTGTGTCCGGCAGGTATGAGGAGGACTACCAGTGTCTGCAGGTGGTGAACGAGCTGTTGGAGTCCGAGGAGGCTCCTCTGCTGCACGCTGCCCTGCAGCAGTGGCTCCAGAAGCTCCACGTCGGCTGGAACAAGCTGCTGGAGATGTGGGAGAGCAGGAGGGAGGTGCTGGTCCAGGCTCACATCTTCCACCTGTTCCTGTGGGATGTCAAACAGGCCGAGTCCTTCCTCAACAACCAGGTGAGCCATACAAGATTAAGATTCAACCGGACGGACAAACCCCGTCTTTATTTGTCACAAACACCGTGGCATGCACACATGCACGGTGGCCAGTACACACACACACATGCTTGTGAAATGTGTCCTCTGCGTTTGACCCATCCTGGCTCGTCCTCCTCCATGGTCAGGCCAGGAGCGCTGGGCAGCTGCAGTGAGAAGACCAACTTCCACCGCTGGTCAGATGATGATCTTCTGCATGTTTTTAGTTGGGAGTTATATATGGAGGAATCCCAGGGAGCACGGGGAGAACATGCAAACAAACGGACAGCAGGGGGCCATAAAGGAAGTGCCTCCAGACACGTGTTAAAGGGCCACTTTGCCCATATTCAACCAGCTTTGTATCATGACAAAATCAGTAGTACTGTATATGCAAATGAACAATCAGTAATACTGTATATGTATGTATCATGACAAAATCAGTAGTACTGTATATGCAAATGAACAATGTTTAACTTCCCTCCATGTCGTCTGGACCCAGAGCTCCTTGTTCATTTGCAGAACTTCCTGGACCATTATGATGTCATGTGGGGATGCTATTTGGTGATAGTGATGTATTAGGCCCTTTTCACGGGGGCCATTTTGTGTGGAAAAGGCAGGATAAACACAGGTGCAAGCAAAACACTAATGAGGGTTTCCAACTTCCAATCATGGAAAAGGAGAGAGCTAAAAAGTAGTACTAAAAGCTAAACATGAGCATGCTGTGTGTGTTTACTGATGCCACGTTACTAAGCCAATAATAATACAGCATCAAAGTCCAAAAAAGCTTTGGGTAAAGTGGAAATAAGGCAACAACAATGTGAGTGATGCTGTTTTACTGGAGGTCATAGAGGTGGGAGGTTTTACTGGCTCTGTCCACACGCTCCCATAATCATTTTATAATGGTTACGTTTCCCAACTGTCCCTGTTCAGCTGTGTGCTCTTTGTGTATGAATTGGCTGTCTGACTGCAGCAGAGCTTCATAGAGATACACTGTGTTGACTGCTTGCCTGGATGGCCTGGGTGTGGCTGGCTCAGTTCTGCCACACTCTGTCCTCAGAGAGACAGGGAGAGAAAGGGGGGAGAGAGAGAGCTAGAACATCACTGTGCAGCATCTGACTGGAACATCCATCTGTGTGTGTGTATGTGTGTGTGTGCGTGTCTCTTTTTGTAACAGTATCCGTGCATTATGTGATATTAGAGCAGGGCCGGACATGCAGCATCTTCTAGTAACTCTAGATCTACGCTGTAGCTTCACGATAATGTGTACCCTGGCCACCTGCCACTGCTGAGAAGTGTGTGTGTGTGTGTGTGTGTGTGTGTGTGTGTGTGTGTGTGTGTGTGTGTGTGTGTGTGTGTGTGTATGTGTGCGTGTCTCTTTTTGTAACAGTATCCGTGCATTATGTGATATTAGAGCAGGGCCGGACATGCAGCATCTTCTAGTAACTAGATCTACGCTGTAGCTTCACGATAATGTGTACCCTGGCCACCTGCCACTGCTGAGAAGTGTGTGTGTGTGTGTGTGTGTGTGTGTGCGTGTGCGTGTGCGTGCCCGCGTGCGTGTGTGTGTGTGTGTAGCTAAAATTATTTGTCAACTTTATTCACAGGATATTCCAGATCTAACAGAATACTGTATCGAGTCAATTATACGTCTGATTGGCTAGATATGTCCATTATTTTTCAATTACAAATAGGAATAGATCAAAAAACAGATACAAAAAGTTTGCAACCCATAATTTACAAGATTTTATCTAGGGATGTCCGATATTATCGGCCTACCGATATTATCGGCCGATATTAGCATAAAAAAAATCGATATCGGAAAATATCGGTATCGGTTTTCATGCCGATTTTTTTTTTTTTTTTTTTAATACAGGGGGAGTCTCACTGTGAGCAATGCTCTCTTTTTCAGGAGCGCCCTGTTCACATTCACACACACATTCATACCTGGAAGCTGACCAGTACAACCACAGTCTGATCTGCTGGCCACTGAGCAGCTCCACTGGAGCGGTTGGGGTTAAGGGCCTTGCTCAAGGACACCTCAGTGGTGGTAATGAGGGAGGGGCAAGCGCTGCCTTTTCACTTTCCCCACCCAGATTTATCCTGCCGGTCCCGGGGATTGAACCGACGACCTTCTGGTCACAAGCTCGCTTCTCTAACACTTACAACTTTAACACAACATGCATATTATATATTAAACTCTTCAGCTACATTAAGCTACATTATGTAACTTGTTACGTGAAATTTTGGTGGAAAAAAAGCCCGCTTATATCGGTATCGGTTGATATCGGTATCGGAAATTAAGAGTTGGACATTATCGGATATCGGATATCGGTAAAAAAGCCAATATCGAACATCCCTAATTTTATCTTAGTTGTGAAGCATTTTTGGAAAAAATGGAGTGATATGAATACAATGCAGTTATACAATAAAACATCATATTGCAATTACTGTATTTATTTGACAGATTATTGCAGTTTCTGATTTTCATTATAATTCCAGTGTAGTTTTAGCACAATGTGGGAACATCTGTTTTTTAACCTCCTCCTGATGACCGATCTCATATTATTTATTTTGCTGGGAAATAAGTAAATAATTTAGGGAAGTTTGTTTGCCAGACACTTCTCACTCTGTTCTTCTCCTCCCCATTGTGTGTATTATGACATAGAATACAAAATGCCTATAATCCGTAGCAGTCTTTGGGAAGTTAATATCACAATATAATATGACTTCAACACATTTTCCAGACCTATAGATGAGTCTGTGTCTGTTTACGACATACAAACCAAGATCAGAAGATACAGAATCGCAGTGGTAAGCGCTGTCGCCTCACAGCTCGAAGGTCCTGGGTTCGATTCCCACCTGGGACGTTGTGAACGCTGAAGGAATGCGTGCCCGTCCGCATGTCCTCGAGTGCCCACCGCCCGGGTGGGGTCGTCAAAAGGGCCTTTCTGTGTGGAGTTTGCATGTTCTCCCCGTGCCTCCCGGGGGTTTCCTTCATATCGGAACCCCTCACCAAAACATGCAACATCCTGGTTGCTAATGTGGTTCCTGCTCTGGTCTTAAAGGCGCCGGTTCAGAGGGAGGGGAACTGGTTGGAATAGCGTGACCCTCCCACGTGCTATGTCCTACCGGTGAAGCTTCCTCTGTCAGGTGAAAAGAAGCGGCTGGCTAACTGCCCATGTCTCGGAGGAAGCATGGAGCCAGTTTTGGCTTTCCCCAGATCAGCAGAGGGTGGAGTAGCAACCAGGATAAATAAATTAAATTAGCACTAATGGAGGATAAAAATGGAATAAAAAATCGGGGGGGGGAGGGGGGGGGGGAGAAGATACAGAATCACAGATCTGGCAGTCTGCATTGTTTCCAGACTCAGTATCACACACAGAGCAGTTTGCTTTCTGAAATATTACAAGGTATTGCTGTCCAGACTCCTCCTCGTGTGTGTGTGTGTGTGTGTGTGTGTGTGTGTGTGTGTGTGTGTGTGTGTGTGTGTGTCTGTGTGTCTGTGTGTGTGTGTCTCGTGCTTGCCTGCCAGGGCATGTGTCTCTTTAGGTTTGCTAACCAATCTCTACCAGGGACCCAGCTCTTCACATTAGCCTGGAAGGCCAAATGCAGAACCAGCGTTATCACCATGGCAATCAGTCTTACCGGGAGTACGGTGGCGCAGTCGGTAGCGCTGTCGCCTCACAGCTAGAAGGTCCTGAGTTAAATTCTCGCCTGGGACGCTGTGGATGCTGGAGTTGTGACCCCCCCCATATCTTCAGTGCCTACTGCCCAGGTGGACATCTCGTCGAAAGGGCCTTTCTGTGTGGAGTTTGCATGTTCTCGCCGTACCCCCCAGGGGGTTCCTCCGTACATAACCCCCCACTAAAAACATGCAGAAGATCGTCATCCGACCAGTGACGACAACATCCGAAGTTGGTCCCCGGGCGCTGGAAAGAAAAAGCGACCACTGCTCCTGGCCTGCCCCTCGGAGGAAAGGACAAGCCAGGATGGGTCAAATGCAGAGGACAAATTTTACCGGCCACCGTCAGCATGAGTGTGTTGTAGTGTTCGTGTGACAATAAAGACGGGCTTCCGTCTGAAATCGTGTTTAAAATCTTCTGGACAAGTAGTTATAGCTAATTAAACTCTTGGCAGTGTGTTTTGTGAGAGAGAGTTTATGTGTATGATCTCTTCAACCGACTGAAAACCGATATTTTGCATCAATTCTTTACGCTATATATTCCACTTTGAGTATTTTGATGCCAAAACATTCCCCAAACTTACAGTACAAGGATCAGTACATATCTATGTCCTTATTTCAGTGCCTGTATGGACGCCCGACCAAGCCGGAGGTAACACAGGCTCGAACCTGAGACCCTCGTGTTGGTAGGCAGATAGTCTGAATCAATGCTGAGAAGCAAGCTGCAGGTATAAGCTCTGCCATTGGCTCTGACCATTTCAGTCGGAGCGAAGGGAAATCCCTTTCCATTCCCTGCCTGTCCGCTCTCAAATGCCTCTGCTGCTGTGAAACAACAACAACAATGCTAGCTAGCAAGCTAGCAACCTACACAGAAAATGACAAAGTCTTGACGAAGATTTGGATGTCCAATAAAGCAGGCCTGCTTGGTACTTTCAGTGGCTGTTCTAAAGATAACAGAGCATTTTCTTTTCCCGCTCTACCAGAATGAGAGTGAGTTCAGCCAGACTCTCTCCTGCACTGGTACAGCACCAAATGAAGTGTGGAGATAGTCTGGCAAGTGAGACTAGTAGGCAGGGAATGATCTCCATACCTTAACTGTATGTTTTCCCTGACCTTGCTCCTCCAGGAATCGGCCCTGGCCCACGTGGAGCTGCCCACCACAGTGGAAGCCACCATGAAGAAACACAAGGACTTCACCACCACCATGGAGCTCAACCTGCACCGCATCAAGGCTGTGATGGAGGCCGGGGAGAGCCTGATCAGCCAGAGCAACATCTACTCCCAACGCATCAGGGAGCGCGTCGACACGCTCGCCAACAGGTACGACTGGCCTGCATGCAGAAAACACATGGAAAGGAGGATGTGTCATCATCATTAAGTTGGATAGTGAGCAAGTTGGAGCAAAACATGAGGCTTTGCACCGCAAAATCTTTGATTTATCAAAAAGTATTGAAAAGTTGAATAGTATGACAAAGCTTCAAAATGTTGCATCCAAATTGGTCAGGCCTTTATCAGTAAGGGAATATTTCAATATCCAGCAAAATAAAATAAAAACTATTTTATTTATTGTTATGGGCAGTGCAGACTTCATTCAAGGGTTGAGGTCTCCGCTTTGACCGCTTTGTGTGTGCGTGTGTGTGTGTGTGTGTGTGTGTGGGTGCGTGTGTGTGCGTGTGTGGGTGCGTGTGTGTGCGTGTGTGTGCGTGTGTGTGTGTGTGTGTGTGTGGGTGCGTGTGTGTGTGTGTGCGTGTGTGTGTGTGTGTGTGTGGGGGTGTGGGGGTGCGTGCGTGCGTGGGTGCGTGCGTGTGTGTGTGTGCTGCAGTGGGGGTTGGGGTGTTTATGTAGGTATATGGGGGGTAGGGTAGGCTTTGGTGTGCGTTTGCAATAGCAATATGGAAAGCCATATGGTTTTTGAATTCAATTAACAACACAATATATTATGTGAGGTGCTTTGATAAACAGTAGGGGTCTTCAACCTTTTTCAGCCCAAGTACCCCTTGGTTGACAGCGAAACTGAGGGACCCCCTACGATTTGAAATAAAATTGTTACATTTTAGGTGTGGCCTATAATTAAGCAATATAGCATGAGAGCCAGTGTGTTGTGAAGAATATATCCCACTCGGCCTGCGGCCTCGTGGGATAACAGCTGATCAGGGGGATATATTCCACAACACACGCAGCTCGAGTGCTATATTGCTTTTATAAAACGGTTTCCAAGTATGATAATATAATAATAATAATAATACTATAAGTCCGACTCCGACTGGCATGTCATTCTGATAGAGTCAGTTGAAACACTACTGTAAGGCGGGACCGCAAGAACATGCGGGTGATTTGATTGGATCGTTCTGGAGACTGAAGTTGACATTGGCCAATCCTGGCGCTTGCTGAGTAGCTGAGAGCTTTCTGGAATCCCCGACAGGCAGCTCCAGCGCAGCGTTGCATTCTCAGCGCTTGCTGAGAAGCTGAATGCTTTCTGCAAAGCCGACACCAACTAACGTTACGGGGTTAAATGCGGGGTTAACAGCCTTTCTTTTGCAAAGAAGACATTAGCCCGCATCTATTCTTGTACAAAACATCATTTTCTGCGAAGTATTAGTAAAGTTATAAGCGAAGATCGATTCACAAGGATCTGACAGCTGTCTCCGCCATTTTTTTTTCTACGTTGTCATTTGAGGTAAGCCTTATTATTACTCTCTTAGTAAGAGAGTTGCCATGGCAACCAATAACCCATGGCCATGGGTTATTGAACTCGGTTACTGGAATTATACAATGGCTGTGAACCAATCAGATTGCTTGATTTGAGAGAGCCGTTTTATAATAACATTTATAATCCAGCGCACATGAGGATATCAGGGTTTGACACTTCTTTTTATTAATAGATTACATTAAAAAAGCAAGGAGTAAACAATCCGTTTCGAACATACTGTAGATTAATCAGATTTGCTTTATAGATAATTTTTGTCAAAAGTAGCTTATTATTGCCTATTAATGCTGAGTTTACTCAATATTAGGCTGCTCAGTATTATTTTATTTTTTTAATATTGTTTTTTTTCACAAACTACTTTGACAAAAATTGGCGGAACTCCCTGTTGAAGACCACTGACCTACAGTATGTTGTCTGTGGGTATGTGCAGGTACTGATCATTTTTGACAAACGTCAACCAATTCCATCTGAGACCATAATTGCAGCACAGCGCCAGACTACAGCCTTTTTTACATAGTGATTTTGTGGATTTGAGGTTTTTCAGTTACATTTTTCAATTCATGTGAGCTTCTGACACCATGTGACACAAAGTTTTAACAACTTGGATTAGTTTTGTAAAGTAGCTAATTTTCAGAAATATAAATTCACATTTTTCACTTTAATTCACTACATGTGCCAAGTGACCCATATAAAAAAAGGCAGTGCAAATCAGTTACCAATGGGGTCTCTAAAGAAGATGGTAAACCATGTACGGTAGCCTAATGCACAAAAAAGTAGTTATTTGCTATAAATAGTAAATAGTGACATGATTTATAGCAAATAAATATCTTATTTCATGCATTATATGATTTCCCACCTTTTCTGTTGGATAAATGATAAAATCACATTGTCACAATAGAGATGAGGATGCTCATTAGAACAATTTCAAAATATCATTAGGTTGTAAGTAAAATGGATGCTGACTTTTTATTCCAAAAACAGAGAACATGCTGGAAAGTGAGTTTTGAAAGCCAGAGAGCTGTCAGAGCAGCTGATCAACAACCCCATCTTATACAGTACAGGTACAATTTAGTGCTATGGGACAGTATAGATCTTAGTTATTTTACCTTTGAACTAAGTCCCCTGTCTGTCTGTCTGTCTGTCTGTCTGTCTGCCTGTCTGTCTGTCTGCCTGTCTGTCTGCCTGTCTGCCTGTCTGTCTGTCTGTCTGTCTGTCTGTCTGTCTGTCTGCCTGTCTGTCTGTCTGTCTGTCCCTCTCTCAGGGGGAACCAGAACTGGCCCAGCAATGGCTGGAGAAACTCAACGACATGTGGGAGCTCCAGAGGTTTCAGCAGGACTGTCACGAGGTATGAGACCCACACATGCGCACTGCAGGCTGGTGACAGGGCTATGAAGGCTTGACACTGAGGGGAGAATTACAGCAGTTTAGCAGCATTTTTCATAGGGAAAGAGTGAACAGGATGGCAAGCCTTTTGGTTAAAGCATCGATTGTAAAGAAAAGTGGACGTAGTGAGTGTGACATCACCCATACATGTAGGTTTCTGAAGGGCCGTTTTGAAGCCAAACGTTGGTGTCTACAAGCACTGCCATGTTGACATGTTTTGGAGCTGGAGCAGCCATGAGCGAAGCTGAGGGTTTGCCAGAGTTTTATAACCATTGTATCCCATTAATGATGCAATTATTTAGACACATCTTAGAAGAAGTGAAATGAGCTACTAAGACCATCATCTTGTCGTGACTAGGCAGACCGGGCAAAAACAAACAAAATAGCAGACAAGGTATTTTACTGAGAGTCCAAGTATTTACAATGGGCTCTCTGGCCAGAATGTGCAGAGAAGAGTGAGCTTGGCTTGTGGAGGCTGAGGCTGGTTGCAGCATGGATGAAAGGGTGGAGCCGCTCTGGGCAGAGGAGGACTTGAGGTCCCAGGTTGGAGGCTGAGGCTGGTTGCAGCATGGATGAAAGGGTGTGTGATGACGTTGCACAGAAACCCATCTATTGAGTTCATAACCTGTTGAGCATTGGTTAGAGGACAGCTATAAAAATGTGTGCTGTAAACAGAAATCCATTCTTCAATTTTAATCCAAAATAATGCAACTTCCGGACACGATACATTTTGCCGCAATACTGTATCGATATTTCAGAAAAATATACCATATCTATTTTTTTGCACGGCCGTGTGTTCAGTAATATAATAAGAATACTTTTTATTTCAGTGCCTTCAGTAAGACACTCAACACTCGGTAGTTTTGACTCAATTTGTCCACTTATCAGTTATCAATATAAAGTGATGTACATATTATTACACTACCTGGGTGGTGTACAGCGTGTTGTATTTTTAGCTCTATATTTAAATTTTCAGTAAATTATGTAGAGTATTGCAATATATCGCAATATGTATTGTATCGCAATGTATCGTGATACAATCGTATCGCGACCCATGTATCGTGATACGTATCGTATCGTGAGGTCCTTGCCAATACCCAGACCTATATGTGTAATATATTAAGTGTTCCTCTGTGCTCTATGAGGCCATTTAGAGGCCATTTACACCTGGCGCTAACATGCGTTTTCTGTGATCAGATTGTATTTGATCACTTCAACCTGATTCCATTTACACCTGGCGCTAACATGTGTTTTCTGCAATCTGATTGCAATCTGACTGCAGAAATTGTTGTCCTCTCAATCCGCATAAAGTTGCTGTATCCAGATTGAGAGGACACATTGCATTTACACTTGTGTTCAATGTGTACACAATGCATCCCTGACCACCTCCGGAGGTGGTTTGGCCGATCAGATTGCAATCCTTCAATGCGTTTTGGGGGTGTTTACACCTGGCATTTCAAGTGATAAAACACAATGTGATTGCAATCTGATCACAGAAAACACATGTTAACGCCAGGTGTAAATGGCTGCTAATGCATAAGCTCCAGCGCACACATCATTTACATATCATTCACATATCATTTAACTACAACGGCCAATCATCATTTTAACAACCTGTTTTCTCGATTTCTTAAAGGTTTGTAACAGAGGTGACAGGTTCTAGACTAGTAGCCTAACACAATACAGGGCTATTCAGGACAGGGTTTCATTTGAAATAGTACATTAAGGATTGTGTCATTTGTGTCTATTTGTGTTTTCAGCAATCTGTCCTGGCTGCTCTGTGATGGAGGTAAAGTCACAACTTAGCGTTTCACTTATTGGAGCTCCTTCATCCCAACAGCCGTCCGTATTCCAAACAAACAATGAAAGACTTTCACACACTGTCATATTTGCACGTTGCCACATGCACTTTTACTTACTTTTAGCTCTAATCGTATGTATGTTTTTAACCCTTATGTCTGTTTATTTGTTTTTGTCGTTTCTACCCAGTTTTCTCATGTTTCTAAGCTGACATAATAAATAAATGTTAATATATATATATATATATATATATATATATATATATATATATATATATATATATATATATATATATATATATATATATATATATATGATATATATACACACACACACACACACACACACACACACACACACACACACACACACACATACATACATGCATACATATATAATATAAACATATATGATGATCTTTGACAGGAGTTGATAGGTTCATAGTTAACCCACTTCACAGGCTGAGAGCCAGTCTTGTTGTTAGTGCGACACCTAGTGGCCAAACATCAAACTCGGCGTCCCTGTAATAGACCAAATCACCGTGACGTCACCATGTAAACAAATTTACTTCCGGGTACCACTTGGGGAAGGCGGCAGGTTTAAATGTGCGTGTTGTCAAATAAATGCTGTCAAACCCTCTCGTTGTTTTCGGCCGACTACTTTCAATTTAAATGGTTAAACGGTTGGTAAACATGCTTGTCCGACGTATCTAGCCTTTCTTCTGTGTTTGTTTTATGTAGTGTTAGCTAGCTAATAATGTTTGTTTGTCTGTCAAACTCGCTGTTTTGCAGACTCATTAACGTAGAAGAGCCTGGTGACGCGAGGTTACGTTAACGTTACAAACAGAGCTACTGACGCCACGTTAATTTAATTTAGCGTCAAGTCTACTCTGGTCTGGTCCAACAGGTAAATTAGCTAGTCTGGTCGTTAGTGAAAGTGTTGTTATGAATGATATTAAACAACAACACAACACGGACGAACCATTTTTGTCTTCTTTGTCTGTTTTTGTCTTCAACACGTCAGTTTGTGCCGTCCACCGCCATTATAATGTGTGGACCCAGGGGTACCCGGAAGTAAATGTAAACATCCAGGTGATTTGGTCTATACAGTACTTTTGAGTTCAGGCTCTGGCAGTCTTTTGAATGGCCCATGTGTCTTACATTGTGTTGCATCAGTATTCCTTGAAAAACACCCACTTCAAATGTATTCATACATTTTCCTCTCATGTTCTATTTATGATAGAGACAGACAGCACTTTGCCCAGGCCATCGCCATTCTGAACACCCATGAAGGTGAGAGGTCTGCCCTCCACACATTACCCAAACATCTCTCTCTCTCACTCTCTCTCTCTCTCTCTCTCTCTCTCTCTCTCTCTCTCTCACAGATAGATTTAATTCACTATAAATAATATCACTTTATGTGGATATTCATATTATTTTCGTTATTTTTCAGGACTACCAGCGCATGTTGGATTTGATGAGGGACATCATTCTGGCCACAGACCTGGCTCACCACCTTCGCATCTTCAAGGACCTTCAGAAGATGGCTGATGGTGCGTAGTGTAGCAGTAATACAGTGAAGTGTCAATGAACAGCCGTATACATCAGCTGCTCTCAGCTTCTTTCACTCACAACCTCTACTTGAGTCCAAAACTGTGACACCAACACGTGGTCTTTATTTTCCTTCTTCACGTTATTTCATTAAGATTAGAAGTGTTTACTGAATTAGAAACTTTTGTGTTGTTGAAAATCATTTTGTGATGTTCCCAACGGTGCACCATGAGTATACCCATCTCTTCTGGGGATATATTGTGGAATTACAATATATACTGTACCAATGTTACCATTATGCTTTCCTACGTTTTGCTTCATCTTATTCTCATACCTCTGAAGTCAAACTCCAAAATCCCCTTGCAGTATCCATCCATGGCTTTCTTACCTTCTGATCATTTTATCTGACTAAGTTCCCCCTTCATAGTGTAAAGAGACAATGGGCTACATGCACAAGTCCACTACTTCCTGAAATGAGTACAGCTTCTTTATTTCCTGTCATCACTATTGGATGAAGTGATTAATGTCAGGTGTGCTGCAGTCACAACAGTCATCAGGCACACCTGATTCATCAGTTCATCCAATAGTGTAGGACAGGAAATAAAGAAGCTGTACTAATTTCAGGAAGTAAAGAAGTTGTGCATGTAGTCTATTGCTCAGTGCAGCCTTATGTAATATAATTGGCTATAACTTCCTGGCCAGTAGTTTGCTACGCCTGAATGCAATCAATGCTACATTACCGCGAGTGGAGCTGTCCTCAGTCGAATCAATTTTGAGCAGTTAAAGTGCTTCAATGACATGAATAACCTCTTAACTGGTGACTGCTTTACACCAGTGTGAAACATGTCAAACTTGCTCTACAGCACAATTAAACCAACACAGAACGACAGGCTGCTACTGGGTCTAAATTTCATTAAATATATAATTTCTTCTTACCAAACTACACGTGCCCAACACAACACAATCCCTTATTGTGGCGTTTAATTATTTTCTACTTTCTATTCATAGAAAGTCTTAGGAGCACATACATCTGAGTGTGGGACACTGAATACAATTTGTGATAATCAATTACTTTTTCAATCAGACATTTTATGGCAAAGCTAAAGCGTTTGTGCCAAAGGATAACTTAGATTCTGATAATAGACCTTATTCGCTAACCCTGACGCCACCATATTGTTGACATACCGTCCTGCGCGCACACAGCGCTGCAGCTGACAACTAGTAATAGCCTTATTGTCATTTCTGTTCCATTACAAAATAGCGATGGTAATGACAGCAATAAAAACCCCACAGTTGTTTGTATGCTGCCGTTAATGCCTGTAATAATAAACAAAAGAAAAAACGAGGTGAACAAACTTTGCTGTGAGGAGCTGTCAGAAAGTTTCACCTGTCTCTCCTAACTATCCACACCTCTCCTGTGCTGCTGACGTATCCTCCGTCTCGCTCCCTTCACGTCTGTGGACGGTAGAGATAGAAACAAACCACAGGGACTTTATTGCTGTCATTACTACAGCCGTGTGTAACGCATGTCACCATCCAAACACAACAGGAATGATACAGGTAACGATAACGGCGGCTAGCTTCCTATAAACGCTGCTCTCACATAGGCTGTCACTTAAAGCTGCAGCGCTATGTCAACAATATGGCGGCGGTGTGCGTGCCCGTACGTGAGTGACGTCAATCGAATAAGGTCTATAGCAGTATGGAAAAGTCAATTTTATTTATTTAACGCCAAATCATAACAAGTTATCTCGAGATGCTTTATAAATAGACGGTTTACAAATAGCTGTTCAGAGAAAGTGATTTATGATAGCGTGAACGACATTGTGTGTGTGTGTGTGTGAGATACAACCCAAAGAGTCGGACCCACCGCTCCATGCTGTTGTGCCTGTTGATGACATCATGTGACCTGTCAGACCAGACCAAGGGTTGGAAGACAACGCGCAAGATCGCTGTCAGTTCAAAGTCGACAGCAATGTCTATAGGAAGCGTTTGAGCCCAAAACATGACTCGTTTATTTTTTGGGTTTACGACAACAACAAAAAATTAGCTCAAAATAACTATTACTGTAAATTTTATTACACGCCACATTTTTTACATTACACCCCCCCCCCCCCCCCTTCATATCTTGTTTTGGAATGAAATTATTCCTATCTTAATCCAATGCTTTGCTTTCACTTCACAGCTCGCCGTGGGGCTGCAATAGGTTTATTTCAATTGTGGAAGCAAAATGGTGTGAGCCAAAGCAATGCTATATCAATGCTATCAGCACTCAGATATTTAGATCTTATTCCTGTGCACAGCCTACTATGGGGTTTGAACTACACTGTCTGACAAATATAGTTTATTCCACAATACAAATATTGCACATTATTATTACAATGATAATCATTTGAACAATTATCACTCTCATGATTAGTGTAATATCAGATAGTTGTATTGGGTTCAGAGATATTTGTCTCTGGAGAACTATTTTCATTCTACTTCTACAGTGACACTAAAGTTACTTATGGCCCATTTCCACTGCAGGTAGTAGCGCGGTCCCGCTCCGCTCGACTTGATAAATGGTCTCATTCCACCGGTAAAAACTGTCCCAGCCGGGTTGTATTGGCCTCGAGTCGTGCTACTTGTCGTACCTGCCTCGTCTGGGTTCTATTCTGTGAACCCGGTACCATACGGTGACGTGAAAACATTGTTGACGACTGATTGGTCAGGCAGAATCGTGTCAATGCAATGCTGCATACCAGTTTAGTGGGCTTACCTTCTCTTCTGTTATGTATATTTCCATCAGTCTTTTGTTTTGCTGCCTTCGCCTCTGGTGAAATAAAATCGCGGCGGTGATTTCAATTGTCTGAAAAAAGTCAGCTGCTCAGGAAGCTAGTTGAGTGCAGCGCTCCGCTAGGCCGCAGCGGGTCTTTGGTGAAGCCGCGGTCTTGCCTGGTCAGAAGCCGCCGGGGTACAGGCTTCACTCTGTTGCGCCTCTCCCGTCCGCGCGCAGCGCATGCCTGTGAGTTTGACTAACTACAAAGTGATATCCATTCTCCTGGCCGATTGTCACATTTGCCCATGTACACTGTAGGTCATTTAGAGGCACCAGTATTTCATAAACAGTTTAAAAGTTCTGTGGATGGATTTAATTGTAACGTTATGTTATAGCCTACTTCGGCTATTAGGCGGAGGACAGATATGCGGTCGCTATGACGACCAGCTGTGGGCGGGGGCAGATGAACGGCGGTCGAAGCAGAACATCCATCGGGCCGAAACGAGTAGAGCCGACTGGTGACGAGCTGTGCAGGGCAGTAAAATGTGGTGGAAATGAGCCATAAGCTACCGTAAATTCCGGACTATAAGCCGCACCTTTTTTCCCGTTTTTTGGCCTTTTTTGGCCCCTGCGGCTTATATAACGGTGCGGCTTATCTATGGATTTTTTCAAAAAAAAAAAAAAAAAAAGCTCTTTTTTAGCACTCTTTCTAACTATAAATCCACTTCTGTTTTAATTTCCTCTCTTGCCCTCTTTTCACCACACTGTATGACACTGTATGACACTGTATGACACTGTGTGCACTGTAAATAACAACACAGGTGGTGTTGTGTTATGTTGTTTTGTTGAAATGTTAATAAATGGGAGCATACATATGGTAATTAAACATTAAAACACAATAAAAAAAAAAAAAAAAAAACATTAAAACACCCGTGGCTTATAGTCCGGTGCGGCTTATATAAGAAAAAAATAGTCAACTTTGAAGGTGCGGCTTATACACCGGTGCGCCTTATAGTCCGGAATTTACGGTAATTAAACACAGTCCAACAGCGGTTTCTAAACAGATTAAAACATGCATTAGCGCCACCCACACTCACTGCTCAAATGACCCAGCCCTTCAGATTACTTATTTTATTGTTAATGTAGGCATTACAGGTGGTATTTATGTAAAATATAGAGTGACAGCTTGGAATAGATATAAAATTTAAGTTTCTACACTTCACTGTGGGTTTGTGATGCACCTGTGTTGAACCAATGGGCGCTCAGCTTGATGTGTTTCTCGTCATCCTCTGTCAGCCACAGTCAGGCGCAGTTGGTGGGGAGCTCGTTGCTGGACCTTCCTGTCGGGTCTGTTTGAGGAGTGCTTCTCCCTGTTGTTCCTGTGAGGTGATCGGGAGCGGCTCCTCTCGTGGCGTCCCGAGTGAGCAGAGGACTGGTGATGTCTTCCAGCAGGGACCTGAGAAGAGATTTCACAGTTACTGGTTCCAGTGCCCTGTCAGTGTTTGGGCCCTAAGCCCTCCATATTAAATTGTCTGGATGGGCCTGTCACTGACAATACACATCAGTGGAAAACTAACCTGCAAATTAAATATGGCTGAATTTGTGTGCCGTATCCTCCAGACTGCTGCATTTTTCACTAAGTAGGGATGCCGCTAGTTATTAAGACTAACTTTCATATTTATTTCAATGTATTAGAGCAGCACAAATTAACTCGATCATCTTGGCTATCGTCAGCAACAGGATTTTGCTTAACACGTTCACTGCCAATGACGTGTTTTTACGTCAAACAAAATCCAACCGTTCACTGCCAATGACGTGTTTTTACGTCAAATTTTTTTTTCGATTTTGTTTTTTTGACGGTGGGATGTGCATCTAACCCTTTTACATCTCTTATATAAGTATTGGACGTGTACAACGTGTACAACCCATTCCACCGACCCACTAAGTGGCGACAGTGCTTTCCTGACTAGAGGAAGGCAAGCAAAAAGCAGTGTGACGAAGCCATTCTCATGAAAATGGTTTGGCGAAAACGCTTTCGTTTTCGCGCTGATTGCTGGCGATGCGGGATTGCAAATTTGCATAATAGATTATGGGTGGAACACACTTTGAAACACGCAGCATAAATATGACCAGAATCGCAAAAGCTTCATCAAAGCTCTCAACCAAAACTCCAAGAAGCGAGCGAGTCCATCCAGACTTCCTCAAACAGCGGCCGCGCAGACAGGCAGCAGCAGCAGCAAAGCAGTGAGACTGGTGACAAGCTTGTGACACGGCCGCTGCAGCCAAGAAGAACGCCCACGGAGGGAGGAGTTGGAAGCAGAGGGGGGTTTCCTGCTGTTATGGAGGAAATTACTGTTCAAAACTATTGTTTAGATGTCTGACGTCTTACTGATGCCAAAAATGAATGGTTAAAGTGACTGTTCTATCGAATTTCACAAAAAGCCGTTTATCTCTGAATAATTTTTCTGACGCTGAAACCATGCTGTATTCAACTGCTAATGCTTACATAACTACTAACTCTACAAACTAACTCTTTTAGACAGAGAAAGCACACATTCTATTAGTTCTTTTGAGATATTGTGTGTTCACAAAATCTTAGCAGAAAAGAATCCTCGGGTCTTGAAAGATGAGCCAGAATCCTCAAAAAAACCCTCTGGCAGAACCTACCTACAGTAAAAAAAAAACGTCTGGCAGTGAATGTGTTAAGAAAATTATATTATGAAATTTTAATATGTGGACTGGAATTCCCTGCATGCAGTGTAAAACAACTTGAACTAATGCTTACATCTCCGCCACCATCCTGCCCCGCCCAGAACACCATGAAGCCAGGGAAGCAGCTCCTGAGCGAGAAGAGCTTTGGTGTGGCGGTTTGCTGTTTGTGTTTAGTTAAGATGCTGCTCAGCATTTTTAGATTAAAGGCCCATTCACAACTAGAATGTTTACTATAAAGACGCTTTTTGAAAAAGACCATCACCTTTTGGGATTAGCGCTAAGGCTGTTTACTGACCTGGAAGCTAGTTTGCTAGTTAGCTTTTGCTTGCATGATGCTAAGAAAATAGCATAATCTCTTGGCCACCCTGACTGCAAAATGCGGTATTATCCTATGTTTTCAATATGAGCAGGGTTTAACCACATGTGTCTCCAGTAGCCTGTTGAAAGCCATTTAGCCACGGTGAAGTTACAGGTGTTTCTTTCAACCCCATGCTCTCAACATGGGCTCCAGGGGACTTGACTCTTTGATCCACAGTAGGCTACAATAGATTTGGTGTGCAGAGTCACCTACTGCTAAAAACTTGGTGGCCATTAGCACCATTAGCTCTGCTCTCATAAGCACAATCATCTCATGAAAGCACCATCAAACATGTTCTCTGCCATTTCCTCTCTTTTGCAGCAATCCATCAACCCAAATCCATTGACTATGTTGTTATTTACTTTAGAGAGCAAGTCAAGTAAAAGCACGTCGCTAAAGTCATCATGGTCCATTTTTTCTCTGAATATTTGGTGCTGATATTGTTGGTAGTGTGAACGCTCTCTCTTCTCTACTCCCCTCTCTTCTCTCCTCCCCTCCCCTCCCCTCTCCTCCTCTCCTCTCCTCTCCTCTCCTCTCCTCTCCTCCCCTCTCTCCTCCTCCCCTCTCTCTCCCCTCCTCTCCTCTTCTCTGTGCAGGAGGTGCAGGTACGTATGGGCGAGACGGAGCAGCTGTATGCAGAGGTGGCTGAGGTGGCGGTGCTCCAGCAGCATTGGCTCCACGACACTCTGGCCGTCTACAGCATGTTCAGTGAGGTCAACGCCTGTGAGCTGTGGATCGACGAGGACGAGCAGTGGCTGGACAAGATGGAGATCCCCGAGAGGCTGGAGGACGTGGAGGTGGTGACACACAGGTTAGTGTGTTACAAACTGACTTTTGTATCCAAGAGTGGATACTATGACTGTCCCATTATATTCCAAAATGCCCTTCCCTGTAGGTTCGAGAGCCTGGACCAGGAGATGAACAGCTTGATGGGAAGGATCCTAGATGTCAACCAGATAGTCCAGCAGCTCCTGGATGGAGGTCATCCGTCTTCTACAGAGCTCAGAGGCTGTCAGGACCACCTCAGCTCCAGGTACTGACCTCACACTGGCCGCCCACTCTGGGTCTTTAAAGCGTTCGGCTCTGGGCAAAGCGTCGGACCGCAGGCCGCCCAGTGTGGGTCTTTAAAAAGCATATTGGCCTAAGCAAATTAATGGGTCGCGACTTAATGACTAAGGAAAAATGTGGGTCATGAGGCTAGACCAGTTGAGAACCACTGCTCTAGGTGGTATTGTTTCTAAGCTACAGCTAATTAAATTCAAGATTTTGCCAGATTTTTCTAAACCCCATTCAAGTCAATGGTGGAGAAAATGGCACTTAATCGCGAATAGCACCCAGAATGCCCAAAATGTTTGGCAGATCGAAAAATAGGAGTTTATAGATTGTGCCTTGCTTTCAGAAAGCACAATAGTAGAATGTGAATGACTCTTCTCCCTCCCTCTATCCCGTCAGGACCTGGACTCGTTCCTGACCTGGCTGGTCCAGACTCAGACGGCTGCAGCCTCGGACCAGCTGCTCTGGAGGAGGCGGAGCCTCGGACCAGCTGCTCTGGAGGAGGCGGAGAGACTCATCAACAAACACGCCGCCCTCAAAGAGGAGATCGGACGGTGAGCTGCTGAGGGGCGGAGCCACGGCTGTGGTGACTTCAAGAAAACTACATTACAAAACACAGCATATTGTGTTGACAATTGAAACAAGGAAGTGCACACAAAGCATCAAGGTGTCAGGCAGCTGAAAGTAACATCAAACTAGACTAGACTAGAGGTATTGAAATGAGTAATGTATCAAAACATACAACATTTATAGTAAACATGTTATCCCCCACCAGTGATGTAGTTCCACCCTTGGGTCAGTCCCATTCATTGTCAATGCCGCCCCCTAGTGGCACAAAGTCAACATTACTGTTTGACTGAACAATCTGACAGATGGATCCATAGCCCCCTTTAGTTCATGCATTAACATCATGCATCATGACACAAATGGGACAAGATGTCACTTAGTTTCCTCAGTAATAGTAATGACATATTCCCATTAGCTATTGCCTCTATGCCGGTCTACCTAAAACCATTGCTATCTTTCTAAAGGACATACAAAGAGAAAACACAATCTAATGTCTCTGTGGACCCGGACATGTATTTTAATCCCATGAGTAAAAGTCCTGCAACCAGGCTAAACCGTAACTAGACACAATCTGGATGAGAGAAATGTGTTAGGGCCAGGTGTAAAGGCAAGTGGTCCTGTGTCCGGCAGGTATGAGGAGGACTACCAGTGTCTGCAGGTGGTGAACGAGCTGTTGGAGTCCGAGGAGGCTCCTCTGCTGCACGCTGCCCTGCAGCAGTGGCTCCAGAAGCTCCACGTCGGCTGGAACAAGCTGCTGGAGATGTGGGAGAGCAGGAGGGAGGTGCTGGTCCAGGCTCACATCTTCCACCTGTTCCTGTGGGATGTCAAACAGGCCGAGTCCTTCCTCAACAACCAGGTGAGCCATACAAGATTAAGATTCAACCGGACGGACAAACCCCGTCTTTATTTGTCACAAACACCGTGGCATGCACACATGCACGGTGGCCAGTACACACACACACATGCTTGTGAAATGTGTCCTCTGCGTTTGACCCATCCTGGCTCGTCCTCCTCCATGGTCAGGCCAGGAGCGCTGGGCAGCTGCAGTGAGAAGACCAACTTCCACCGCTGGTCAGATGATGATCTTCTGCATGTTTTTAGTTGGGAGTTATATATGGAGGAATCCCAGGGAGCACGGGGAGAACATGCAAACAAACGGACAGCAGGGGGCCATAAAGGAAGTGCCTCCAGACACGTGTTAAAGGGCCACTTTGCCCATATTCAACCAGCTTTGTATCATGACAAAATCAGTAGTACTGTATATGCAAATGAACAATCAGTAATACTGTATATGTATGTATCATGACAAAATCAGTAGTACTGTATATGCAAATGAACAATGTTTAACTTCCCTCCATGTCGTCTGGACCCAGAGCTCCTTGTTCATTTGCAGAACTTCCTGGACCATTATGATGTCATGTGGGGATGCTATTTGGTGATAGTGATGTATTAGGCCCTTTTCACGGGGGCCATTTTGTGTGGAAAAGGCAGGATAAACACAGGTGCAAGCAAAACACTAATGAGGGTTTCCAACTTCCAATCATGGAAAAGGAGAGAGCTAAAAAGTAGTACTAAAAGCTAAACATGAGCATGCTGTGTGTGTTTACTGATGCCACGTTACTAAGCCAATAATAATACAGCATCAAAGTCCAAAAAAGCTTTGGGTAAAGTGGAAATAAGGCAACAACAATGTGAGTGATGCTGTTTTACTGGAGGTCATAGAGGTGGGAGGTTTTACTGGCTCTGTCCACACGCTCCCATAATCATTTTATAATGGTTACGTTTCCCAACTGTCCCTGTTCAGCTGTGTGCTCTTTGTGTATGAATTGGCTGTCTGACTGCAGCAGAGCTTCATAGAGATACACTGTGTTGACTGCTTGCCTGGATGGCCTGGGTGTGGCTGGCTCAGTTCTGCCACACTCTGTCCTCAGAGAGACAGGGAGAGCAAGGGGGGAGAGAGAGAGCTAGAACATCACTGTGCAGCATCTGACTGGAACATCCATCTGTGTGTGTGTATGTGTGTGTGTGCGTGTCTCTTTTTGTAACAGTATCCGTGCATTATGTGATATTAGAGCAGGGCCGGACATGCAGCATCTTCTAGTAACTCTAGATCTACGCTGTAGCTTCACGATAATGTGTACCCTGGCCACCTGCCACTGCTGAGAAGTGTGTGTGTGTGTGTGTGTGTGTGTGTGTGTGTGTGTGTGTGTGTGTGTGTGTGTGTGTGTGTGTATGTGTGCGTGTCTCTTTTTGTAACAGTATCCGTGCATTATGTGATATTAGAGCAGGGCCGGACATGCAGCATCTTCTAGTAACTAGATCTACGCTGTAGCTTCACGATAATGTGTACCCTGGCCACCTGCCACTGCTGAGAAGTGTGTGTGTGTGTGTGTGTGTGTGTGCGTGTGCGTGTGCGTGTGCGTGCCCGCGTGCGTGTGTGTGTGTGTGTAGCTAAAATTATTTGTCAACTTTATTCACAGGATATTCCAGATCTAACAGAATACTGTATCGAGTCAATTATACGTCTGATTGGCTAGATATGTCCATTATTTTTCAATTACAAATAGGAATAGATCAAAAAACAGATACAAAAAGTTTGCAACCCATAATTTACAAGATTTTATCTAGGGATGTCCGATATTATCGGCCTACCGATATTATCGGCCGATATTAGCATAAAAAAAATCGATATCGGAAAATATCGGTATCGGTTTTCATGCCGATTTTTTTTTTTTTTTTTTTAATACAGGGGGAGTCTCACTGTGAGCAATGCTCTCTTTTTCAGGAGCGCCCTGTTCACATTCACACACACATTCATACCTGGAAGCTGACCAGTACAACCACAGTCTGATCTGCTGGCCACTGAGCAGCTCCACTGGAGCGGTTGGGGTTAAGGGCCTTGCTCAAGGGCACCTCAGTGGTGGTAATGAGGGAGGGGCAAGCGCTGCCTTTTCACTTTCCCCACCCAGATTTATCCTGCCGGTCCCGGGGATTGAACCGACGACCTTCTGGTCACAAGCTCGCTTCTCTAACACTTACAACTTTAACACAACATGCATATTATATATTAAACTCTTCAGCTACATTAAGCTACATTATGTAACTTGTTACGTGAAATTTTGGTGGAAAAAAAGCCCGCTTATATCGGTATCGGTTGATATCGGTATCGGAAATTAAGAGTTGGACATTATCGGATATCGGATATCGGTAAAAAAGCCAATATCGAACATCCCTAATTTTATCTTAGTTGTGAAGCATTTTTGGAAAAAATGGAGTGATATGAATACAATGCAGTTATACAATAAAACATCATATTGCAATTACTGTATTTATTTGACAGATTATTGCAGTTTCTGATTTTCATTATAATTCCAGTGTAGTTTTAGCACAATGTGGGAACATCTGTTTTTTAACCTCCTCCTGATGACCGATCTCATATTATTTATTTTGCTGGGAAATAAGTAAATAATTTAGGGAAGTTTGTTTGCCAGACACTTCTCACTCTGTTCTTCTCCTCCCCATTGTGTGTATTATGACATAGAATACAAAATGCCTATAATCCGTAGCAGTCTTTGGGAAGTTAATATCACAATATAATATGACTTCAACACATTTTCCAGACCTATAGATGAGTCTGTGTCTGTTTACGACATACAAACCAAGATCAGAAGATACAGAATCGCAGTGGTAAGCGCTGTCGCCTCACAGCTCGAAGGTCCTGGGTTCGATTCCCACCTGGGACGTTGTGAACGCTGAAGGAATGCGTGCCCGTCCGCATGTCCTCGAGTGCCCACCGCCCGGGTGGGGTCGTCAAAAGGGCCTTTCTGTGTGGAGTTTGCATGTTCTCCCCGTGCCTCCCGGGGGTTTCCTTCATATCGGAACCCCTCACCAAAACATGCAACATCCTGGTTGCTAATGTGGTTCCTGCTCTGGTCTTAAAGGCGCCGGTTCAGAGGGAGGGGAACTGGTTGGAATAGCGTGACCCTCCCACGTGCTATGTCCTACCGGTGAAGCTTCCTCTGTCAGGTGAAAAGAAGCGGCTGGCTAACTGCCCATGTCTCGGAGGAAGCATGGAGCCAGTTTTGGCTTTCCCCAGATCAGCAGAGGGTGGAGTAGCAACCAGGATAAATAAATTAAATTAGCACTAATGGAGGATAAAAATGGAATAAAAAATCGGGGGGGGGAGGGGGGGGGGGGAGAAGATACAGAATCACAGATCTGGCAGTCTGCATTGTTTCCAGACTCAGTATCACACACAGAGCAGTTTGCTTTCTGAAATATTACAAGGTATTGCTGTCCAGACTCCTCCTCGTGTGTGTGTGTGTGTGTGTGTGTGTGTGTGTGTGTGTGTGTGTGTGTGTGTGTGTGTGTGTGTGTGTGTGTGTGTGTGTGTGTCTGTGTGTGTGTGTCTCGTGCTTGCCTGCCAGGGCATGTGTCTCTTTAGGTTTGCTAACCAATCTCTACCAGGGACCCAGCTCTTCACATTAGCCTGGAAGGCCAAATGCAGAACCAGCGTTATCACCATGGCAATCAGTCTTACCGGGAGTACGGTGGCGCAGTCGGTAGCGCTGTCGCCTCACAGCTAGAAGGTCCTGAGTTAAATTCTCGCCTGGGACGCTGTGGATGCTGGAGTTGTGACCCCCCCCATATCTTCAGTGCCTACTGCCCAGGTGGACATCTCGTCGAAAGGGCCTTTCTGTGTGGAGTTTGCATGTTCTCGCCGTACCCCCCAGGGGGTTCCTCCGTACATAACCCCCCACTAAAAACATGCAGAAGATCGTCATCCGACCAGTGACGACAACATCCGAAGTTGGTCCCCGGGCGCTGGAAAGAAAAAGCGACCACTGCTCCTGGCCTGCCCCTCGGAGGAAAGGACAAGCCAGGATGGGTCAAATGCAGAGGACAAATTTTACCGGCCACCGTCAGCATGAGTGTGTTGTAGTGTTCGTGTGACAATAAAGACGGGCTTCCGTCTGAAATCGTGTTTAAAATCTTCTGGACAAGTAGTTATAGCTAATTAAACTCTTGGCAGTGTGTTTTGTGAGAGAGAGTTTATGTGTATGATCTCTTCAACCGACTGAAAACCGATATTTTGCATCAATTCTTTACGCTATATATTCCACTTTGAGTATTTTGATGCCAAAACATTCCCCAAACTTACAGTACAAGGATCAGTACATATCTATGTCCTTATTTCAGTGCCTGTATGGACGCCCGACCAAGCCGGAGGTAACACGGGCTCGAACCTGAGACCCTCGTGTTGGTAGGCAGATAGTCTGAATCAATGCTGAGAAGCAAGCTGCAGGTATAAGCTCTGCCATTGGCTCTGACCATTTCAGTCGGAGCGAAGGGAAATCCCTTTCCATTCCCTGCCTGTCCGCTCTCAAATGCCTCTGCTGCTGTGAAACAACAACAACAATGCTAGCTAGCAAGCTAGCAACCTACACAGAAAATGACAAAGTCTTGACGAAGATTTGGATGTCCAATAAAGCAGGCCTGCTTGGTACTTTCAGTGGCTGTTCTAAAGATAACAGAGCATTTTCTTTTCCCGCTCTACCAGAATGAGAGTGAGTTCAGCCAGACTCTCTCCTGCACTGGTACAGCACCAAATGAAGTGTGGAGATAGTCTGGCAAGTGAGACTAGTAGGCAGGGAATGATCTCCATACCTTAACTGTATGTTTTCCCTGACCTTGCTCCTCCAGGAATCGGCCCTGGCCCACGTGGAGCTGCCCACCACAGTGGAAGCCACCATGAAGAAACACAAGGACTTCACCACCACCATGGAGCTCAACCTGCACCGCATCAAGGCTGTGATGGAGGCCGGGGAGAGCCTGATCAGCCAGAGCAACATCTACTCCCAACGCATCAGGGAGCGCGTCGACACGCTCGCCAACAGGTACGACTGGCCTGCATGCAGAAAACACATGGAAAGGAGGATGTGTCATCATCATTAAGTTGGATAGTGAGCAAGTTGGAGCAAAACATGAGGCTTTGCACCGCAAAATCTTTGATTTATCAAAAAGTATTGAAAAGTTGAATAGTATGACAAAGCTTCAAAATGTTGCATCCAAATTGGTCAGGCCTTTATCAGTAAGGGAATATTTCAATATCCAGCAAAATAAAATAAAAACTATTTTATTTATTGTTATGGGCAGTGCAGACTTCATTCAAGGGTTGAGGTCTCCGCTTTGACCGCTTTGTGTGTGCGTGTGTGTGTGTGTGTGTGTGTGTGGGTGCGTGTGTGTGTGTGTGTGGGTGCGTGTGTGGGTGCGTGTGTGTGCGTGTGTGTGCGTGTGTGTGTGTGTGTGTGTGGGTGCGTGTGTGTGTGTGTGCGTGTGTGTGTGTGTGTGTGTGGGGGTGCGTGCGTGCGTGGGTGCGTGCGTGTGTGTGTGTGCTGCAGTGGGGGTTGGGGTGTTTATGTAGGTATATGGGGGGTAGGGTAGGCTTTGGTGTGCGTTTGCAATAGCAATATGGAAAGCCATATGGTTTTTGAATTCAATTAACAACACAATATATTATGTGAGGTGCTTTGATAAACAGTAGGGGTCTTCAACCTTTTTCAGCCCAAGTACCCCTTGGTTGACAGCGAAACTGAGGGACCCCCTACGATTTGAAATAAAATTGTTACATTTTAGGTGTGGCCTATAATTAAGCAATATAGCATGAGAGCCAGTGTGTTGTGAAGAATATATCCCACTCGGCCTGCGGCCTCGTGGGATAACAGCTGATCAGGGGGATATATTCCACAACACACGCAGCTCGAGTGCTATATTGCTTTTATAAAACGGTTTCCAAGTATGATAATATAATAATAATAATAATACTATAAGTCCGACTCCGACTGGCATGTCATTCTGATAGAGTCAGTTGAAACACTACTGTAAGGCGGGACCGCAAGAACATGCGGGTGATTTGATTGGATCGTTCTGGAGACTGAAGTTGACATTGGCCAATCCTGGCGCTTGCTGAGTAGCTGAGAGCTTTCTGGAATCCCCGACAGGCAGCTCCAGCGCAGCGTTGCATTCTCAGCGCTTGCTGAGAAGCTGAATGCTTTCTGCAAAGCCGACACCAACTAACGTTACGGGGTTAAATGCGGGGTTAACAGCCTTTCTTTTGCAAAGAAGACATTAGCCCGCATCTATTCTTGTACAAAACATCATTTTCTGCGAAGTATTAGTAAAGTTATAAGCGAAGATCGATTCACAAGGATCTGACAGCTGTCTCCGCCATTTTTTTTTCTACGTTGTCATTTGAGGTAAGCCTTATTATTACTCTCTTAGTAAGAGAGTTGCCATGGCAACCAATAACCCATGGCCATGGGTTATTGAACTCGGTTACTGGAATTATACAATGGCTGTGAACCAATCAGATTGCTTGATTTGAGAGAGCCGTTTTATAATAACATTTATAATCCAGCGCACATGAGGATATCAGGGTTTGACACTTCTTTTTATTAATAGATTACATTAAAAAAGCAAGGAGTAAACAATCCGTTTCGAACATACTGTAGATTAATCAGATTTGCTTTATAGATCATTTTTGTCAAAAGTAGCTTATTATTGCCTATTAATGCTGAGTTTACTCAATATTAGGCTGCTCAGTATTATTTTATTTTTTTAATATTGTTTTTTTTCACAAACTACTTTGACAAAAATTGGCGGAACTCCCTGTTGAAGACCACTGACCTACAGTATGTTGTCTGTGGGTATGTGCAGGTACTGATCATTTTTGACAAACGTCAACCAATTCCATCTGAGACCATAATTGCAGCACAGCGCCAGACTACAGCCTTTTTTACATAGTGATTTTGTGGATTTGAGGTTTTTCAGTTACATTTTTCAATTCATGTGAGCTTCTGACACCATGTGACACAAAGTTTTAACAACTTGGATTAGTTTTGTAAAGTAGCTAATTTTCAGAAATATAAATTCACATTTTTCACTTTAATTCACTACATGTGCCAAGTGACCCATATAAAAAAAGGCAGTGCAAATCAGTTACCAATGGGGTCTCTAAAGAAGATGGTAAACCATGTACGGTAGCCTAATGCACAAAAAAGTAGTTATTTGCTATAAATAGTAAATAGTGACATGATTTATAGCAAATAAATATCTTATTTCATGCATTATATGATTTCCCACCTTTTCTGTTGGATAAATGATAAAATCACATTGTCACAATAGAGATGAGGATGCTCATTAGAACAATTTCAAAATATCATTAGGTTGTAAGTAAAATGGATGCTGACTTTTTATTCCAAAAACAGAGAACATGCTGGAAAGTGAGTTTTGAAAGCCAGAGAGCTGTCAGAGCAGCTGATCAACAACCCCATCTTATACAGTACAGGTACAATTTAGTGCTATGGGACAGTATAGATCTTAGTTATTTTACCTTTGAACTAAGTCCCCTGTCTGTCTGTCTGTCTGTCTGTCTGCCTGTCTGTCTGTCTGCCTGTCTGTCTGCCTGTCTGCCTGTCTGTCTGTCTGTCTGTCTGTCTGTCTGTCTGTCTGCCTGTCTGTCTGTCTGTCTGTCCCTCTCTCAGGGGGAACCAGAACTGGCCCAGCAATGGCTGGAGAAACTCAACGACATGTGGGAGCTCCAGAGGTTTCAGCAGGACTGTCACGAGGTATGAGACCCACACATGCGCACTGCAGGCTGGTGACAGGGCTATGAAGGCTTGACACTGAGGGGAGAATTACAGCAGTTTAGCAGCATTTTTCATAGGGAAAGAGTGAACAGGATGGCAAGCCTTTTGGTTAAAGCATCGATTGTAAAGAAAAGTGGACGTAGTGAGTGTGACATCACCCATACATGTAGGTTTCTGAAGGGCCGTTTTGAAGCCAAACGTTGGTGTCTACAAGCACTGCCATGTTGACATGTTTTGGAGCTGGAGCAGCCATGAGCGAAGCTGAGGGTTTGCCAGAGTTTTATAACCATTGTATCCCATTAATGATGCAATTATTTAGACACATCTTAGAAGAAGTGAAATGAGCTACTAAGACCATCATCTTGTCGTGACTAGGCAGACCGGGCAAAAACAAACAAAATAGCAGACAAGGTATTTTACTGAGAGTCCAAGTATTTACAATGGGCTCTCTGGCCAGAATGTGCAGAGAAGAGTGAGCTTGGCTTGTGGAGGCTGAGGCTGGTTGCAGCATGGATGAAAGGGTGGAGCCGCTCTGGGCAGAGGAGGACTTGAGGTCCCAGGTTGGAGGCTGAGGCTGGTTGCAGCATGGATGAAAGGGTGGAGCTGCTCTGGGCAGAGGAGGACTTGAGGTCCCAGGTTGGAGGCTGAGGCTGGTTGCAGCATGGATGAAAGGGTGTGTGATGACGTTGCACAGAAACCCATCTATTGAGTTCATAACCTGTTGAGCATTGGTTAGAGGACAGCTATAAAAATGTGTGCTGTAAACAGAAATCCATTCTTCAATTTTAATCCAAAATAATGCAACTTCCGGACACGATACATTTTGCCGCAATACTGTATCGATATTTCAGAAAAATATACCATATCTATTTTTTTGCACGGCCGTGTGTTCAGTAATATAATAAGAATACTTTTTATTTCAGTGCCTTCAGTAAGACACTCAACACTCGGTAGTTTTGACTCAATTTGTCCACTTATCAGTTATCAATATAAAGTGATGTACATATTATTACACTACCTGGGTGGTGTACAGCGTGTTGTATTTTTAGCTCTATATTTAAATTTTCAGTAAATTATGTAGAGTATTGCAATATATCGCAATATGTATTGTATCGCAATGTATCGTGATACAATCGTATCGCGACCCATGTATCGTGATACGTATCGTATCGTGAGGTCCTTGCCAATACCCAGACCTATATGTGTAATATATTAAGTGTTCCTCTGTGCTCTATGAGGCCATTTAGAGGCCATTTACACCTGGCGCTAACATGCGTTTTCTGTGATCAGATTGTATTTGATCACTTCAACCTGATTCCATTTACACCTGGCGCTAACATGTGTTTTCTGCAATCTGATTGCAATCTGACTGCAGAAATTGTTGTCCTCTCAATCCGCATAAAGTTGCTGTATCCAGATTGAGAGGACACATTGCATTTACACTTGTGTTCAATGTGTACACAATGCATCCCTGACCACCTCCGGAGGTGGTTTGGCCGATCAGATTGCAATCCTTCAATGCGTTTTGGGGGTGTTTACACCTGGCATTTCAAGTGATAAAACACAATGTGATTGCAATCTGATCACAGAAAACACATGTTAACGCCAGGTGTAAATGGCTGCTAATGCATAAGCTCCAGCGCACACATCATTTACATATCATTCACATATCATTTAACTACAACGGCCAATCATCATTTTAACAACCTGTTTTCTCGATTTCTTAAAGGTTTGTAACAGAGGTGACAGGTTCTAGACTAGTAGCCTAACACAATACAGGGCTATTCAGGACAGGGTTTCATTTGAAATAGTACATTAAGGATTGTGTCATTTGTGTCTATTTGTGTTTTCAGCAATCTGTCCTGGCTGCTCTGTGATGGAGGTAAAGTCACAACTTAGCGTTTCACTTATTGGAGCTCCTTCATCCCAACAGCCGTCCGTATTCCAAACAAACAATGAAAGACTTTCACACACTGTCATATTTGCACGTTGCCACATGCACTTTTACTTACTTTTAGCTCTAATCGTATGTATGTTTTTAACCCTTATGTCTGTTTATTTGTTTTTGTCGTTTCTACCCAGTTTTCTCATGTTTCTAAGCTGACATAATAAATAAATGTTAATATATATATATATATATATATATATATACACACACACACACACACACACACACACACACACATACATACATGCATACATATATAATATAAACATATATGATGATCTTTGACAGGAGTTGATAGGTTCATAGTTAACCCACTTCACAGGCTGAGAGCCAGTCTTGTTGTTAGTGCGACACCTAGTGGCCAAACATCAAACTCGGCGTCCCTGTAATAGACCAAATCACCGTGACGTCACCATGTAAACAAATTTACTTCCGGGTACCACTTGGGGAAGGCGGCAGGTTTAAATGTGCGTGTTGTCAAATAAATGCTGTCAAACCCTCTCGTTGTTTTCGGCCGACTACTTTCAATTTAAATGGTTAAACGGTTGGTAAACATGCTTGTCCGACGTATCTAGCCTTTCTTCTGTGTTTGTTTTATGTAGTGTTAGCTAGCTAATAATGTTTGTTTGTCTGTCAAACTCGCTGTTTTGCAGACTCATTAACGTAGAAGAGCCTGGTGACGCGAGGTTACGTTAACGTTACAAACAGAGCTACTGACGCCACGTTAATTTAATTTAGCGTCAAGTCTACTCTGGTCTGGTCCAACAGGTAAATTAGCTAGTCTGGTCGTTAGTGAAAGTGTTGTTATGAATGATATTAAACAACAACACAACACGGACGAACCATTTTTGTCTTCTTTGTCTGTTTTTGTCTTCAACACGTCAGTTTGTGCCGTCCACCGCCATTATAATGTGTGGACCCAGGGGTACCCGGAAGTAAATGTAAACATCCAGGTGATTTGGTCTATACAGTACTTTTGAGTTCAGGCTCTGGCAGTCTTTTGAATGGCCCATGTGTCTTACATTGTGTTGCATCAGTATTCCTTGAAAAACACCCACTTCAAATGTATTCATACATTTTCCTCTCATGTTCTATTTATGATAGAGACAGACAGCACTTTGCCCAGGCCATCGCCATTCTGAACACCCATGAAGGTGAGAGGTCTGCCCTCCACACATTACCCAAACATCTCTCTCTCTCACTCTCTCTCTCTCTCTCTCTCTCTCTCTCTCTCTCTCACAGATAGATGTAATTCACTATAAATAATATCACTTTATGTGGATATTCATATTATTTTCGTTATTTTTCAGGACTACCAGCGCATGTTGGATTTGATGAGGGACATCATTCTGGCCACAGACCTGGCTCACCACCTTCGCATCTTCAAGGACCTTCAGAAGATGGCTGATGGTGCGTAGTGTAGCAGTAATACAGTGAAGTGTCAATGAACAGCCGTATACATCAGCTGCTCTCAGCTTCTTTCACTCACAACCTCTACTTGAGTCCAAAACTGTGACACCAACACGTGGTCTTTATTTTCCTTCTTCACGTTATTTCATTAAGATTAGAAGTGTTTACTGAATTAGAAACTTTTGTGTTGTTGAAAATCATTTTGTGATGTTCCCAACGGTGCACCATGAGTATACCCATCTCTTCTGGGGATATATTGTGGAATTACAATATATACTGTACCAATGTTACCATTATGCTTTCCTACGTTTTGCTTCATCTTATTCTCATACCTCTGAAGTCAAACTCCAAAATCCCCTTGCAGTATCCATCCATGGCTTTCTTACCTTCTGATCATTTTATCTGACTAAGTTCCCCCTTCATAGTGTAAAGAGACAATGGGCTACATGCACAAGTCCACTACTTCCTGAAATGAGTACAGCTTCTTTATTTCCTGTCATCACTATTGGATGAAGTGATTAATGTCAGGTGTGCTGCAGTCACAACAGTCATCAGGCACACCTGATTCATCAGTTCATCCAATAGTGTAGGACAGGAAATAAAGAAGCTGTACTAATTTCAGGAAGTAAAGAAGTTGTGCATGTAGTCTATTGCTCAGTGCAGCCTTATGTAATATAATTGGCTATAACTTCCTGGCCAGTAGTTTGCTACGCCTGAATGCAATCAATGCTACATTACCGCGAGTGGAGCTGTCCTCAGTCGAATCAATTTTGAGCAGTTAAAGTGCTTCAATGACATGAATAACCTCTTAACTGGTGACTGCTTTACACCAGTGTGAAACATGTCAAACTTGCTCTACAGCACAATTAAACCAACACAGAACGACAGGCTGCTACTGGGTCTAAATTTCATTAAATATATAATTTCTTCTTACCAAACTACACGTGCCCAACACAACACAATCCCTTATTGTGGCGTTTAATTATTTTCTACTTTCTATTCATAGAAAGTCTTAGGAGCACATACATCTGAGTGTGGGACACTGAATACAATTTGTGATAATCAATTACTTTTTCAATCAGACATTTTATGGCAAAGCTAAAGCGTTTGTGCCAAAGGATAACTTAGATTCTGATAATAGACCTTATTCGCTAACCCTGACGCCACCATATTGTTGACATACCGTCCTGCGCGCACACAGCGCTGCAGCTGACAACTAGTAATAGCCTTATTGTCATTTCTGTTCCATTACAAAATAGCGATGGTAATGACAGCAATAAAAACCCCACAGTTGTTTGTATGCTGCCGTTAATGCCTGTAATAATAAACAAAAGAAAAAACGAGGTGAACAAACTTTGCTGTGAGGAGCTGTCAGAAAGTTTCACCTGTCTCTCCTAACTATCCACACCTCTCCTGTGCTGCTGACGTATCCTCCGTCTCGCTCCCTTCACGTCTGTGGACGGTAGAGATAGAAACAAACCACAGGGACTTTATTGCTGTCATTACTACAGCCGTGTGTAACGCATGTCACCATCCAAACACAACAGGAATGATACAGGTAACGATAACGGCGGCTAGCTTCCTATAAACGCTGCTCTCACATAGGCTGTCACTTAAAGCTGCAGCGCTATGTCAACAATATGGCGGCGGTGTGCGTGCCCGTACGTGAGTGACGTCAATCGAATAAGGTCTATAGCAGTATGGAAAAGTCAATTTTATTTATTTAACGCCAAATCATAACAAGTTATCTCGAGATGCTTTATAAATAGACGGTTTACAAATAGCTGTTCAGAGAAAGTGATTTATGATAGCGTGAACGACATTGTGTGTGTGTGTGTGTGAGATACAACCCAAAGAGTCGGACCCACCGCTCCATGCTGTTGTGCCTGTTGATGACATCATGTGACCTGTCAGACCAGACCAAGGGTTGGAAGACAACGCGCAAGATCGCTGTCAGTTCAAAGTCGACAGCAATGTCTATAGGAAGCGTTTGAGCCCAAAACATGACTCGTTTATTTTTTGGGTTTACGACAACAACAAAAAATTAGCTCAAAATAACTATTACTGTAAATTTGATTACACGCCACATTTTTTACATTACACCCCCCCCCCCCCCCCCTTCATATCTTGTTTTGGAATGAAATTATTCCTATCTTAATCCAATGCTTTGCTTTCACTTCACAGCTCGCCGTGGGGCTGCAATAGGTTTATTTCAATTGTGGAAGCAAAATGGTGTGAGCCAAAGCAATGCTATATCAATGCTATCAGCACTCAGATATTTAGATCTTATTCCTGTGCACAGCCTACTATGGGGTTTGAACTACACTGTCTGACAAATATAGTTTATTCCACAATACAAATATTGCACATTATTATTACAATGATAATCATTTGAACAATTATCACTCTCATGATTAGTGTAATATCAGATAGTTGTATTGGGTTCAGAGATATTTGTCTCTGGAGAACTATTTTCATTCTACTTCTACAGTGACACTAAAGTTACTTATGGCCCATTTCCACTGCAGGTAGTAGCGCGGTCCCGCTCCGCTCGACTTGATAAATGGTCTCATTCCACCGGTAAAAACTGTCCCAGCCCGGGTTGTATTGGCCTCGAGTCGTGCTACTTGTCGTACCTGCCTCGTCTGGGTTCTATTCTGTGAACCCGGTACCATACGGTGACGTGAAAACATTGTTGACGACTGATTGGTCAGGCAGAATCGTGTCAATGCAATGCTGCATACCAGTTTAGTGGGCTTACCTTCTCTTCTGTTATGTATATTTCCATCAGTCTTTTGTTTTGCTGCCTTCGCCTCTGGTGAAATAAAATCGTGGCGGTGATTTCAATTGTCTGAAAAAAGTCAGCTGCTCAGGAAGCTAGTTGAGTGCAGCGCTCCGCTAGGCCGCAGCGGGTCTTTGGTGAAGCCGCGGTCTTGCCTGGTCAGAAGCCGCCGGGGTACAGGCTTCACTCTGTTGCGCCTCTCCCGTCCGCGCGCAGCGCATGCCTGTGAGTTTGACTAACTACAAAGTGATATCCATTCTCCTGGCCGATTGTCACATTTGCCCATGTACACTGTAGGTCATTTAGAGGCACCAGTATTTCATAAACAGTTTAAAAGTTCTGTGGATGGATTTAATTGTAACGTTATGTTATAGCCTACTTCGGCTATTAGGCGGAGGACAGATATGCGGTCGCTATGACGACCAGCTGTGGGCGGGGGCAGATGAACGGCGGTCGAAGCAGAACATCCATCGGGCCGAAACGAGTAGAGCCGACTGGTGACGAGCTGTGCAGGGCAGTAAAATGTGGTGGAAATGAGCCATAAGCTACCGTAAATTCCGGACTATAAGCCGCACCTTTTTTCCCGTTTTTTGGCCTTTTTTGGCCCCTGCGGCTTATATAACGGTGCGGCTTATCTATGGATTTTTTCAAAAAAAAAAAAAAAAAAAAAAAAAAAAGCTCTTTTTTAGCACTCTTTCTAACTATAAATCCACTTCTGTTTTAATTTCCTCTCTTGCCCTCTTTTCACCACACTGTATGACACTGTATGACACTGTATGACACTGTGTGCACTGTAAATAACAACACAGGTGGTGTTGTGTTATGTTGTTTTGTTGAAATGTTAATAAATGGGAGCATACATATGGTAATTAAACATTAAAACACAATAAAAAAAAAAAAAAAAAAACATTAAAACACCCGTGGCTTATAGTCCGGTGCGGCTTATATAAGAAAAAAATAGTCAACTTTGAAGGTGCGGCTTATACACCGGTGCGCCTTATAGTCCGGAATTTACGGTAATTAAACACAGTCCAACAGCGGTTTCTAAACAGATTAAAACATGCATTAGCGCCACCCACACTCACTGCTCAAATGACCCAGCCCTTCAGATTACTTATTTTATTGTTAATGTAGGCATTACAGGTGGTATTTATGTAAAATATAGAGTGACAGCTTGGAATAGATATAAAATTTAAGTTTCTACACTTCACTGTGGGTTTGTGATGCACCTGTGTTGAACCAATGGGCGCTCAGCTTGATGTGTTTCTCGTCATCCTCTGTCAGCCACAGTCAGGCGCAGTTGGTGGGGAGCTCGTTGCTGGACCTTCCTGTCGGGTCTGTTTGAGGAGTGGTTCTCCCTGTTGTTCCTGTGAGGTGATCGGGAGCGGCTCCTCTCGTGGCGTCCCGAGTGAGCAGAGGACTGGTGATGTCTTCCAGCAGGGACCTGAGAAGAGATTTCACAGTTACTGGTTCCAGTGCCCTGTCAGTGTTTGGGCCCTAAGCCCTCCATATTAAATTGTCTGGATGGGCCTGTCACTGACAATACACATCAGTGGAAAACTAACCTGCAAATTAAATATGGCTGAATTTGTGTGCCGTATCCTCCAGACTGCTGCATTTTTCACTAAGTAGGGATGCCGCTAGTTATTAAGACTAACTTTCATATTTATTTCAATGTATTAGAGCAGCACAAATTAACTCGATCATCTTGGCTATCGTCAGCAACAGGATTTTGCTTAACACGTTCACTGCCAATGACGTGTTTTTACGTCAAACAAAATCCAACCGTTCACTGCCAATGACGTGTTTTTACGTCAAATTTTTTTTTCGATTTTGTTTTTTTGACGGTGGGATGTGCATCTAACCCTTTTACATCTCTTATATAAGTATTGGACGTGTACAACGTGTACAACCCATTCCACCGACCCACTAAGTGGCGACAGTGCTTTCCTGACTAGAGGAAGGCAAGCAAAAAGCAGTGTGACGAAGCCATTCTCATGAAAATGGTTTGGCGAAAACGCTTTCGTTTTCGCGCTGATTGCTGGCGATGCGGGATTGCAAATTTGCATAATAGATTATGGGTGGAACACACTTTGAAACACGCAGCATAAATATGACCAGAATCGCAAAAGCTTCATCAAAGCTCTCAACCAAAACTCCAAGAAGCGAGCGAGTCCATCCAGACTTCCTCAAACAGCGGCCGCGCAGACAGGCAGCAGCAGCAGCAAAGCAGTGAGACTGGTGACAAGCTTGTGACACGGCCGCTGCAGCCAAGAAGAACGCCCACGGAGGGAGGAGTTGGAAGCAGAGGGGGGTTTCCTGCTGTTATGGAGGAAATTACTGTTCAAAACTATTGTTTAGATGTCTGACGTCTTACTGATGCCAAAAATGAATGGTTAAAGTGACTGTTCTATCGAATTTCACAAAAAGCCGTTTATCTCTGAATAATTTTTCTGACGCTGAAACCATGCTGTATTCAACTGCTAATGCTTACATAACTACTAACTCTACAAACTAACTCTTTTAGACAGAGAAAGCACACATTCTATTAGTTCTTTTGAGATATTGTGTGTTCACAAAATCTTAGCAGAAAAGAATCCTCGGGTCTTGAAAGATGAGCCAGAATCCTCAAAAAAACCCTCTGGCAGAACCTACCTACAGTAAAAAAAAAACGTCTGGCAGTGAATGTGTTAAGAAAATTATATTATGAAATTTTAATATGTGGACTGGAATTCCCTGCATGCAGTGTAAAACAACTTGAACTAATGCTTACATCTCCGCCACCATCCTGCCCCGCCCAGAACACCATGAAGCCAGGGAAGCAGCTCCTGAGCGAGAAGAGCTTTGGTGTGGCGGTTTGCTGTTTGTGTTTAGTTAAGATGCTGCTCAGCATTTTTAGATTAAAGGCCCATTCACAACTAGAATGTTTACTATAAAGACGCTTTTTGAAAAAGACCATCACCTTTTGGGATTAGCGCTAAGGCTGTTTACTGACCTGGAAGCTAGTTTGCTAGTTAGCTTTTGCTTGCATGATGCTAAGAAAATAGCATAATCTCTTGGCCACCCTGACTGCAAAATGCGGTATTATCCTATGTTTTCAATATGAGCAGGGTTTAACCACATGTGTCTCCAGTAGCCTGTTGAAAGCCATTTAGCCACGGTGAAGTTACAGGTGTTTCTTTCAACCCCATGCTCTCAACATGGGCTCCAGGGGACTTGACTCTTTGATCCACAGTAGGCTACAATAGATTTGGTGTGCAGAGTCACCTACTGCTAAAAACTTGGTGGCCATTAGCACCATTAGCTCTGCTCTCATAAGCACAATCATCTCATGAAAGCACCATCAAACATGTTCTCTGCCATTTCCTCTCTTTTGCAGCAATCCATCAACCCAAATCCATTGACTATGTTGTTATTTACTTTAGAGAGCAAGTCAAGTAAAAGCACGTCGCTAAAGTCATCATGGTCCATTTTTTCTCTGAATATTTGGTGCTGATATTGTTGGTAGTGTGAACGCTCTCTCTTCTCTACTCCCCTCTCTTCTCTCCTCCCCTCCCCTCCCCTCTCCTCCTCTCCTCTCCTCTCCTCTCCTCTCCTCTCCTCTCCTCTCCTCCCCTCTCTCCTCCTCCCCTCTCTCTCCCCTCCTCTCCTCTTCTCTGTGCAGGAGGTGCAGGTACGTATGGGCGAGACGGAGCAGCTGTATGCAGAGGTGGCTGAGGTGGCGGTGCTCCAGCAGCATTGGCTCCACGACACTCTGGCCGTCTACAGCATGTTCAGTGAGGTCAACGCCTGTGAGCTGTGGATCGACGAGGAGGAGCAGTGGCTGGACAAGATGGAGATCCCCGAGAGGCTGGAGGACGTGGAGGTGGTGACACACAGGTTAGTGTGTTACAAACTGACTTTTGTATCCAAGAGTGGATACTATGACTGTCCCATTATATTCCAAAATGCCCTTCCCTGTAGGTTCGAGAGCCTGGACCAGGAGATGAACAGCTTGATGGGAAGGATCCTAGATGTCAACCAGATAGTCCAGCAGCTCCTGGATGGAGGTCATCCGTCTTCTACAGAGCTCAGAGGCTGTCAGGACCACCTCAGCTCCAGGTACTGACCTCACACTGGCCGCCCACTCTGGGTCTTTAAAGCGTTCGGCTCTGGGCAAAGCGTCGGACCGCAGGCCGCCCAGTGTGGGTCTTTAAAAAGCATATTGGCCTAAGCAAATTAATGGGTCGCGACTTAATGACTAAGGAAAAATGTGGGTCATGAGGCTAGACCAGTTGAGAACCACTGCTCTAGGTGGTATTGTTTCTAAGCTACAGCTAATTAAATTCAAGATTTTGCCAGATTTTTCTAAACCCCATTCAAGTCAATGGTGGAGAAAATGGCACTTAATCGCGAATAGCACCCAGAATGCCCAAAATGTTTGGCAGATCGAAAAATAGGAGTTTATAGATTGTGCCTTGCTTTCAGAAAGCACAATAGTAGAATGTGAATGACTCTTCTCCCTCCCTCTATCCCGTCAGGACCTGGACTCGTTCCTGACCTGGCTGGTCCAGACTCAGACGGCTGCAGCCTCGGACCAGCTGCTCTGGAGGAGGCGGAGCCTCGGACCAGCTGCTCTGGAGGAGGCGGAGAGACTCATCAACAAACACGCCGCCCTCAAAGAGGAGATCGGACGGTGAGCTGCTGAGGGGCGGAGCCACGGCTGTGGTGACTTCAAGAAAACTACATTACAAAACACAGCATATTGTGTTGACAATTGAAACAAGGAAGTGCACACAAAGCATCAAGGTGTCAGGCAGCTGAAAGTAACATCAAACTAGACTAGACTAGAGGTATTGAAATGAGTAATGTATCAAAACATACAACATTTATAGTAAACATGTTATCCCCCACCAGTGATGTAGTTCCACCCTTGGGTCAGTCCCATTCATTGTCAATGCCGCCCCCTAGTGGCACAAAGTCAACATTACTGTTTGACTGAACAATCTGACAGATGGATCCATAGCCCCCTTTAGTTCATGCATTAACATCATGCATCATGACACAAATGGGACAAGATGTCACTTAGTTTCCTCAGTAATAGTAATGACATATTCCCATTAGCTATTGCCTCTATGCCGGTCTACCTAAAACCATTGCTATCTTTCTAAAGGACATACAAAGAGAAAACACAATCTAATGTCTCTGTGGACCCGGACATGTATTTTAATCCCATGAGTAAAAGTCCTGCAACCAGGCTAAACCGTAACTAGACACAATCTGGATGAGAGAAATGTGTTAGGGCCAGGTGTAAAGGCAAGTGGTCCTGTGTCCGGCAGGTATGAGGAGGACTACCAGTGTCTGCAGGTGGTGAACGAGCTGTTGGAGTCCGAGGAGGCTCCTCTGCTGCACGCTGCCCTGCAGCAGTGGCTCCAGAAGCTCCACGTCGGCTGGAACAAGCTGCTGGAGATGTGGGAGAGCAGGAGGGAGGTGCTGGTCCAGGCTCACATCTTCCACCTGTTCCTGTGGGATGTCAAACAGGCCGAGTCCTTCCTCAACAACCAGGTGAGCCATACAAGATTAAGATTCAACCGGACGGACAAACCCCGTCTTTATTTGTCACAAACACCGTGGCATGCACACATGCACGGTGGCCAGTACACACACACACATGCTTGTGAAATGTGTCCTCTGCGTTTGACCCATCCTGGCTCGTCCTCCTCCATGGTCAGGCCAGGAGCGCTGGGCAGCTGCAGTGAGAAGACCAACTTCCACCGCTGGTCAGATGATGATCTTCTGCATGTTTTTAGTTGGGAGTTATATATGGAGGAATCCCAGGGAGCACGGGGAGAACATGCAAACAAACGGACAGCAGGGGGCCATAAAGGAAGTGCCTCCAGACACGTGTTAAAGGGCCACTTTGCCCATATTCAACCAGCTTTGTATCATGACAAAATCAGTAGTACTGTATATGCAAATGAACAATCAGTAATACTGTATATGTATGTATCATGACAAAATCAGTAGTACTGTATATGCAAATGAACAATGTTTAACTTCCCTCCATGTCGTCTGGACCCAGAGCTCCTTGTTCATTTGCAGAACTTCCTGGACCATTATGATGTCATGTGGGGATGCTATTTGGTGATAGTGATGTATTAGGCCCTTTTCACGGGGGCCATTTTGTGTGGAAAAGGCAGGATAAACACAGGTGCAAGCAAAACACTAATGAGGGTTTCCAACTTCCAATCATGGAAAAGGAGAGAGCTAAAAAGTAGTACTAAAAGCTAAACATGAGCATGCTGTGTGTGTTTACTGATGCCACGTTACTAAGCCAATAATAATACAGCATCAAAGTCCAAAAAAGCTTTGGGTAAAGTGGAAATAAGGCAACAACAATGTGAGTGATGCTGTTTTACTGGAGGTCATAGAGGTGGGAGGTTTTACTGGCTCTGTCCACACGCTCCCATAATCATTTTATAATGGTTACGTTTCCCAACTGTCCCTGTTCAGCTGTGTGCTCTTTGTGTATGAATTGGCTGTCTGACTGCAGCAGAGCTTCATAGAGATACACTGTGTTGACTGCTTGCCTGGATGGCCTGGGTGTGGCTGGCTCAGTTCTGCCACACTCTGTCCTCAGAGAGACAGGGAGAGAAAGGGGGGAGAGAGAGAGCTAGAACATCACTGTGCAGCATCTGACTGGAACATCCATCTGTGTGTGTGTATGTGTGTGTGTGCGTGTCTCTTTTTGTAACAGTATCCGTGCATTATGTGATATTAGAGCAGGGCCGGACATGCAGCATCTTCTAGTAACTCTAGATCTACGCTGTAGCTTCACGATAATGTGTACCCTGGCCACCTGCCACTGCTGAGAAGTGTGTGTGTGTGTGTGTGTGTGTGTGTGTGTGTGTGTGTGTGTGTGTGTGTGTGTGTGTGTGTGTGTGTGTGTGTGTGTGTGTGTGTGTGTATGTGTGCGTGTCTCTTTTTGTAACAGTATCCGTGCATTATGTGATATTAGAGCAGGGCCGGACATGCAGCATCTTCTAGTAACTAGATCTACGCTGTAGCTTCACGATAATGTGTACCCTGGCCACCTGCCACTGCTGAGAAGTGTGTGTGTGTGTGTGTGTGTGTGTGCGTGTGCGTGTGCGTGCCCGCGTGCGTGTGTGTGTGTGTGTAGCTAAAATTATTTGTCAACTTTATTCACAGGATATTCCAGATCTAACAGAATACTGTATCGAGTCAATTATACGTCTGATTGGCTAGATATGTCCATTATTTTTCAATTACAAATAGGAATAGATCAAAAAACAGATACAAAAAGTTTGCAACCCATAATTTACAAGATTTTATCTAGGCATGTCCGATATTATCGGCCTACCGATATTATCGGCCGATATTAGCATAAAAAAAATCGATATCGGAAAATATCGGTATCGGTTTTCATGCCGATTTTTTTTTTTTTTTTTTTAATACAGGGGGAGTCTCACTGTGAGCAATGCTCTCTTTTTCAGGAGCGCCCTGTTCACATTCACACACACATTCATACCTGGAAGCTGACCAGTACAACCACAGTCTGATCTGCTGGCCACTGAGCAGCTCCACTGGAGCGGTTGGGGTTAAGGGCCTTGCTCAAGGGCACCTCAGTGGTGGTAATGAGGGAGGGGCAAGCGCTGCCTTTTCACTTTCCCCACCCAGATTTATCCTGCCGGTCCCGGGGATTGAACCGACGACCTTCTGGTCACAAGCTCGCTTCTCTAACACTTACAACTTTAACACAACATGCATATTATATATTAAACTCTTCAGCTACATTAAGCTACATTATGTAACTTGTTACGTGAAATTTTGGTGGAAAAAAAGCCCGCTTATATCGGTATCGGTTGATATCGGTATCGGAAATTAAGAGTTGGACATTATCGGATATCGGATATCGGTAAAAAAGCCAATATCGAACATCCCTAATTTTATCTTAGTTGTGAAGCATTTTTGGAAAAAATGGAGTGATATGAATACAATGCAGTTATACAATAAAACATCATATTGCAATTACTGTATTTATTTGACAGATTATTGCAGTTTCTGATTTTCATTATAATTCCAGTGTAGTTTTAGCACAATGTGGGAACATCTGTTTTTTAACCTCCTCCTGATGACCGATCTCATATTATTTATTTTGCTGGGAAATAAGTAAATAATTTAGGGAAGTTTGTTTGCCAGACACTTCTCACTCTGTTCTTCTCCTCCCCATTGTGTGTATTATGACATAGAATACAAAATGCCTATAATCCGTAGCAGTCTTTGGGAAGTTAATATCACAATATAATATGACTTCAACACATTTTCCAGACCTATAGATGAGTCTGTGTCTGTTTACGACATACAAACCAAGATCAGAAGATACAGAATCGCAGTGGTAAGCGCTGTCGCCTCACAGCTCGAAGGTCCTGGGTTCGATTCCCACCTGGGACGTTGTGAACGCTGAAGGAATGCGTGCCCGTCCGCATGTCCTCGAGTGCCCACCGCCCGGGTGGGGTCGTCAAAAGGGCCTTTCTGTGTGGAGTTTGCATGTTCTCCCCGTGCCTCCCGGGGGTTTCCTTCATATCGGAACCCCCTTCACCAAAACATGCAACATCCTGGTTGCTAATGTGGTTCCTGCTCTGGTCTTAAAGGCGCCGGTTCAGAGGGAGGGGAACTGGTTGGAATAGCGTGACCCTCCCACGTGCTATGTCCTACCGGTGAAGCTTCCTCTGTCAGGTGAAAAGAAGCGGCTGGCTAACTGCCCATGTCTCGGAGGAAGCATGGAGCCAGTTTTGGCTTTCCCCAGATCAGCAGAGGGTGGAGTAGCAACCAGGATAAATAAATTAAATTAGCACTAATGGAGGATAAAAATGGAATAAAAAATCGGGGGGGGGAGGGGGGGGGGGGGAGAAGATACAGAATCACAGATCTGGCAGTCTGCATTGTTTCCAGACTCAGTATCACACACAGAGCAGTTTGCTTTCTGAAATATTACAAGGTATTGCTGTCCAGACTCCTCCTCGTGTGTGTGTGTGTGTGTGTGTGTGTGTGTGTGTGTGTGTGTGTGTGTCTGTGTGTCTGTGTGTGTGTGTCTCGTGCTTGCCTGCCAGGGCATGTGTCTCTTTAGGTTTGCTAACCAATCTCTACCAGGGACCCAGCTCTTCACATTAGCCTGGAAGGCCAAATGCAGAACCAGCGTTATCACCATGGCAATCAGTCTTACCGGGAGTACGGTGGCGCAGTCGGTAGCGCTGTCGCCTCACAGCTAGAAGGTCCTGAGTTAAATTCTCGCCTGGGACGCTGTGGATGCTGGAGTTGTGACCCCCCCCATATCTTCAGTGCCTACTGCCCAGGTGGACATCTCGTCGAAAGGGCCTTTCTGTGTGGAGTTTGCATGTTCTCGCCGTACCCCCCAGGGGGTTCCTCCGTACATAACCCCCCACTAAAAACATGCAGAAGATCGTCATCCGACCAGTGACGACAACATCCGAAGTTGGTCCCCGGGCGCTGGAAAGAAAAAGCGACCACTGCTCCTGGCCTGCCCCTCGGAGGAAAGGACAAGCCAGGATGGGTCAAATGCAGAGGACAAATTTTACCGGCCACCGTCAGCATGAGTGTGTTGTAGTGTTCGTGTGACAATAAAGACGGGCTTCCGTCTGAAATCGTGTTTAAAATCTTCTGGACAAGTAGTTATAGCTAATTAAACTCTTGGCAGTGTGTTTTGTGAGAGAGAGTTTATGTGTATGATCTCTTCAACCGACTGAAAACCGATATTTTGCATCAATTCTTTACGCTATATATTCCACTTTGAGTATTTTGATGCCAAAACATTCCCCAAACTTACAGTACAAGGATCAGTACATATCTATGTCCTTATTTCAGTGCCTGTATGGACGCCCGACCAAGCCGGAGGTAACACGGGCTCGAACCTGAGACCCTCGTGTTGGTAGGCAGATAGTCTGAATCAATGCTGAGAAGCAAGCTGCAGGTATAAGCTCTGCCATTGGCTCTGACCATTTCAGTCGGAGCGAAGGGAAATCCCTTTCCATTCCCTGCCTGTCCGCTCTCAAATGCCTCTGCTGCTGTGAAACAACAACAACAATGCTAGCTAGCAAGCTAGCAACCTACACAGAAAATGACAAAGTCTTGACGAAGATTTGGATGTCCAATAAAGCAGGCCTGCTTGGTACTTTCAGTGGCTGTTCTAAAGATAACAGAGCATTTTCTTTTCCCGCTCTACCAGAATGAGAGTGAGTTCAGCCAGACTCTCTCCTGCACTGGTACAGCACCAAATGAAGTGTGGAGATAGTCTGGCAAGTGAGACTAGTAGGCAGGGAATGATCTCCATACCTTAACTGTATGTTTTCCCTGACCTTGCTCCTCCAGGAATCGGCCCTGGCCCACGTGGAGCTGCCCACCACAGTGGAAGCCACCATGAAGAAACACAAGGACTTCACCACCACCATGGAGCTCAACCTGCACCGCATCAAGGCTGTGATGGAGGCCGGGGAGAGCCTGATCAGCCAGAGCAACATCTACTCCCAACGCATCAGGGAGCGCGTCGACACGCTCGCCAACAGGTACGACTGGCCTGCATGCAGAAAACACATGGAAAGGAGGATGTGTCATCATCATTAAGTTGGATAGTGAGCAAGTTGGAGCAAAACATGAGGCTTTGCACCGCAAAATCTTTGATTTATCAAAAAGTATTGAAAAGTTGAATAGTATGACAAAGCTTCAAAATGTTGCATCCAAATTGGTCAGGCCTTTATCAGTAAGGGAATATTTCAATATCCAGCAAAATAAAATAAAAACTATTTTATTTATTGTTATGGGCAGTGCAGACTTCATTCAAGGGTTGAGGTCTCCGCTTTGACCGCTTTGTGTGTGCGTGTGTGTGTGTGTGTGTGTGTGTGGGTGCGTGTGTGGGTGCGTGTGTGTGCGTGTGTGTGCGTGTGTGTGTGTGTGTGTGTGGGTGCGTGTGTGTGTGTGTGCGTGTGTGTGTGTGTGTGTGTGGGGGTGTGGGGGTGCGTGCGTGCGTGGGTGCGTGCGTGTGTGTGTGTGCTGCAGTGGGGGTTGGGGTGTTTATGTAGGTATATGGGGGGTAGGGTAGGCTTTGGTGTGCGTTTGCAATAGCAATATGGAAAGCCATATGGTTTTTGAATTCAATTAACAACACAATATATTATGTGAGGTGCTTTGATAAACAGTAGGGGTCTTCAACCTTTTTCAGCCCAAGTACCCCTTGGTTGACAGCGAAACTGAGGGACCCCCTACGATTTGAAATAAAATTGTTACATTTTAGGTGTGGCCTATAATTAAGCAATATAGCATGAGAGCCAGTGTGTTGTGAAGAATATATCCCACTCGGCCTGCGGCCTCGTGGGATAACAGCTGATCAGGGGGATATATTCCACAACACACGCAGCTCGAGTGCTATATTGCTTTTATAAAACGGTTTCCAAGTATGATAATATAATAATAATAATAATACTATAAGTCCGACTCCGACTGGCATGTCATTCTGATAGAGTCAGTTGAAACACTACTGTAAGGCGGGACCGCAAGAACATGCGGGTGATTTGATTGGATCGTTCTGGAGACTGAAGTTGACATTGGCCAATCCTGGCGCTTGCTGAGTAGCTGAGAGCTTTCTGGAATCCCCGACAGGCAGCTCCAGCGCAGCGTTGCATTCTCAGCGCTTGCTGAGAAGCTGAATGCTTTCTGCAAAGCCGACACCAACTAACGTTACGGGGTTAAATGCGGGGTTAACAGCCTTTCTTTTGCAAAGAAGACATTAGCCCGCATCTATTCTTGTACAAAACATCATTTTCTGCGAAGTATTAGTAAAGTTATAAGCGAAGATCGATTCACAAGGATCTGACAGCTGTCTCCGCCATTTTTTTTTCTACGTTGTCATTTGAGGTAAGCCTTATTATTACTCTCTTAGTAAGAGAGTTGCCATGGCAACCAATAACCCATGGCCATGGGTTATTGAACTCGGTTACTGGAATTATACAATGGCTGTGAACCAATCAGATTGCTTGATTTGAGAGAGCCGTTTTATAATAACATTTATAATCCAGCGCACATGAGGATATCAGGGTTTGACACTTCTTTTTATTAATAGATTACATTAAAAAAGCAAGGAGTAAACAATCCGTTTCGAACATACTGTAGATTAATCAGATTTGCTTTATAGATCATTTTTGTCAAAAGTAGCTTATTATTGCCTATTAATGCTGAGTTTACTCAATATTAGGCTGCTCAGTATTATTTTATTTTTTTAATATTGTTTTTTTTCACAAACTACTTTGACAAAAATTGGCGGAACTCCCTGTTGAAGACCACTGACCTACAGTATGTTGTCTGTGGGTATGTGCAGGTACTGATCATTTTTGACAAACGTCAACCAATTCCATCTGAGACCATAATTGCAGCACAGCGCCAGACTACAGCCTTTTTTACATAGTGATTTTGTGGATTTGAGGTTTTTCAGTTACATTTTTCAATTCATGTGAGCTTCTGACACCATGTGACACAAAGTTTTAACAACTTGGATTAGTTTTGTAAAGTAGCTAATTTTCAGAAATATAAATTCACATTTTTCACTTTAATTCACTACATGTGCCAAGTGACCCATATAAAAAAAGGCAGTGCAAATCAGTTACCAATGGGGTCTCTAAAGAAGATGGTAAACCATGTACGGTAGCCTAATGCACAAAAAAGTAGTTATTTGCTATAAATAGTAAATAGTGACATGATTTATAGCAAATAAATATCTTATTTCATGCATTATATGATTTCCCACCTTTTCTGTTGGATAAATGATAAAATCACATTGTCACAATAGAGATGAGGATGCTCATTAGAACAATTTCAAAATATCATTAGGTTGTAAGTAAAATGGATGCTGACTTTTTATTCCAAAAACAGAGAACATGCTGGAAAGTGAGTTTTGAAAGCCAGAGAGCTGTCAGAGCAGCTGATCAACAACCCCATCTTATACAGTACAGGTACAATTTAGTGCTATGGGACAGTATAGATCTTAGTTATTTTACCTTTGAACTAAGTCCCCTGTCTGTCTGTCTGTCTGTCTGTCTGCCTGTCTGTCTGTCTGCCTGTCTGTCTGCCTGTCTGCCTGTCTGTCTGTCTGTCTGTCTGTCTGTCTGTCTGTCTGTCTGTCTGCCTGTCTGTCTGTCTGTCTGTCTGTCCCTCTCTCAGGGGGAACCAGAACTGGCCCAGCAATGGCTGGAGAAACTCAACGACATGTGGGAGCTCCAGAGGTTTCAGCAGGACTGTCACGAGGTATGAGACCCACACATGCGCACTGCAGGCTGGTGACAGGGCTATGAAGGCTTGACACTGAGGGGAGAATTACAGCAGTTTAGCAGCATTTTTCATAGGGAAAGAGTGAACAGGATGGCAAGCCTTTTGGTTAAAGCATCGATTGTAAAGAAAAGTGGACGTAGTGAGTGTGACATCACCCATACATGTAGGTTTCTGAAGGGCCGTTTTGAAGCCAAACGTTGGTGTCTACAAGCACTGCCATGTTGACATGTTTTGGAGCTGGAGCAGCCATGAGCGAAGCTGAGGGTTTGCCAGAGTTTTATAACCATTGTATCCCATTAATGATGCAATTATTTAGACACATCTTAGAAGAAGTGAAATGAGCTACTAAGACCATCATCTTGTCGTGACTAGGCAGACCGGGCAAAAACAAACAAAATAGCAGACAAGGTATTTTACTGAGAGTCCAAGTATTTACAATGGGCTCTCTGGCCAGAATGTGCAGAGAAGAGTGAGCTTGGCTTGTGGAGGCTGAGGCTGGTTGCAGCATGGATGAAAGGGTGGAGCCGCTCTGGGCAGAGGAGGACTTGAGGTCCCAGGTTGGAGGCTGAGGCTGGTTGCAGCATGGATGAAAGGGTGGAGCTGCTCTGGGCAGAGGAGGACTTGAGGTCCCAGGTTGGAGGCTGAGGCTGGTTGCAGCATGGATGAAAGGGTGTGTGATGACGTTGCACAGAAACCCATCTATTGAGTTCATAACCTGTTGAGCATTGGTTAGAGGACAGCTATAAAAATGTGTGCTGTAAACAGAAATCCATTCTTCAATTTTAATCCAAAATAATGCAACTTCCGGACACGATACATTTTGCCGCAATACTGTATCGATATTTCAGAAAAATATACCATATCTATTTTTTTGCACGGCCGTGTGTTCAGTAATATAATAAGAATACTTTTTATTTCAGTGCCTTCAGTAAGACACTCAACACTCGGTAGTTTTGACTCAATTTGTCCACTTATCAGTTATCAATATAAAGTGATGTACATATTATTACACTACCTGGGTGGTGTACAGCGTGTTGTATTTTTAGCTCTATATTTAAATTTTCAGTAAATTATGTAGAGTATTGCAATATATCGCAATATGTATTGTATCGCAATGTATCGTGATACAATCGTATCGCGACCCATGTATCGTGATACGTATCGTATCGTGAGGTCCTTGCCAATACCCAGACCTATATGTGTAATATATTAAGTGTTCCTCTGTGCTCTATGAGGCCATTTAGAGGCCATTTACACCTGGCGCTAACATGCGTTTTCTGTGATCAGATTGTATTTGATCACTTCAACCTGATTCCATTTACACCTGGCGCTAACATGTGTTTTCTGCAATCTGATTGCAATCTGACTGCAGAAATTGTTGTCCTCTCAATCCGCATAAAGTTGCTGTATCCAGATTGAGAGGACACATTGCATTTACACTTGTGTTCAATGTGTACACAATGCATCCCTGACCACCTCCGGAGGTGGTTTGGCCGATCAGATTGCAATCCTTCAATGCGTTTTGGGGGTGTTTACACCTGGCATTTCAAGTGATAAAACACAATGTGATTGCAATCTGATCACAGAAAACACATGTTAACGCCAGGTGTAAATGGCTGCTAATGCATAAGCTCCAGCGCACACATCATTTACATATCATTCACATATCATTTAACTACAACGGCCAATCATCATTTTAACAACCTGTTTTCTCGATTTCTTAAAGGTTTGTAACAGAGGTGACAGGTTCTAGACTAGTAGCCTAACACAATACAGGGCTATTCAGGACAGGGTTTCATTTGAAATAGTACATTAAGGATTGTGTCATTTGTGTCTATTTGTGTTTTCAGCAATCTGTCCTGGCTGCTCTGTGATGGAGGTAAAGTCACAACTTAGCGTTTCACTTATTGGAGCTCCTTCATCCCAACAGCCGTCCGTATTCCAAACAAACAATGAAAGACTTTCACACACTGTCATATTTGCACGTTGCCACATGCACTTTTACTTACTTTTAGCTCTAATCGTATGTATGTTTTTAACCCTTATGTCTGTTTATTTGTTTTTGTCGTTTCTACCCAGTTTTCTCATGTTTCTAAGCTGACATAATAAATAAATGTTAATATATATATATATATATATATATATATATATATATATATATATATATATATATATATATATATATATATATATATACATATATGATATATATACACACACACACACACACACACACACACACATACATACATGCATACATATATAATATAAACATATATGATGATCTTTGACAGGATTTGATAGGTTCATAGTTAACCCACTTCACAGGCTGAGAGCCAGTCTTGTTGTTAGTGCGACACCTAGTGGCCAAACATCAAACTCGGCGTCCCTGTAATAGACCAAATCACCGTGACGTCACCATGTAAACAAATTTACTTCCGGGTACCACTTGGGGAAGGCGGCAGGTTTAAATGTGCGTGTTGTCAAATAAATGCTGTCAAACCCTCTCGTTGTTTTCGGCCGACTACTTTCAATTTAAATGGTTAAACGGTTGGTAAACATGCTTGTCCGACGTATCTAGCCTTTCTTCTGTGTTTGTTTTATGTAGTGTTAGCTAGCTAATAATGTTTGTTTGTCTGTCAAACTCGCTGTTTTGCAGACTCATTAACGTAGAAGAGCCTGGTGACGCGAGGTTACGTTAACGTTACAAACAGAGCTACTGACGCCACGTTAATTTAATTTAGCGTCAAGTCTACTCTGGTCTGGTCCAACAGGTAAATTAGCTAGTCTGGTCGTTAGTGAAAGTGTTGTTATGAATGATATTAAACAACAACACAACACGGACGAACCATTTTTGTCTTCTTTGTCTGTTTTTGTCTTCAACACGTCAGTTTGTGCCGTCCACCGCCATTATAATGTGTGGACCCAGGGGTACCCGGAAGTAAATGTAAACATCCAGGTGATTTGGTCTATACAGTACTTTTGAGTTCAGGCTCTGGCAGTCTTTTGAATGGCCCATGTGTCTTACATTGTGTTGCATCAGTATTCCTTGAAAAACACCCACTTCAAATGTATTCATACATTTTCCTCTCATGTTCTATTTATGATAGAGACAGACAGCACTTTGCCCAGGCCATCGCCATTCTGAACACCCATGAAGGTGAGAGGTCTGCCCTCCACACATTACCCAAACATCTCTCTCTCTCACTCTCTCTCTCTCTCTCTCTCTCTCTCTCTCTCTCTCTCACAGATAGATTTAATTCACTATAAATAATATCACTTTATGTGGATATTCATATTATTTTCGTTATTTTTCAGGACTACCAGCGCATGTTGGATTTGATGAGGGACATCATTCTGGCCACAGACCTGGCTCACCACCTTCGCATCTTCAAGGACCTTCAGAAGATGGCTGATGGTGCGTAGTGTAGCAGTAATACAGTGAAGTGTCAATGAACAGCCGTATACATCAGCTGCTCTCAGCTTCTTTCACTCACAACCTCTACTTGAGTCCAAAACTGTGACACCAACACGTGGTCTTTATTTTCCTTCTTCACGTTATTTCATTAAGATTAGAAGTGTTTACTGAATTAGAAACTTTTGTGTTGTTGAAAATCATTTTGTGATGTTCCCAACGGTGCACCATGAGTATACCCATCTCTTCTGGGGATATATTGTGGAATTACAATATATACTGTACCAATGTTACCATTATGCTTTCCTACGTTTTGCTTCATCTTATTCTCATACCTCTGAAGTCAAACTCCAAAATCCCCTTGCAGTATCCATCCATGGCTTTCTTACCTTCTGATCATTTTATCTGACTAAGTTCCCCCTTCATAGTGTAAAGAGACAATGGGCTACATGCACAAGTCCACTACTTCCTGAAATGAGTACAGCTTCTTTATTTCCTGTCATCACTATTGGATGAAGTGATTAATGTCAGGTGTGCTGCAGTCACAACAGTCATCAGGCACACCTGATTCATCAGTTCATCCAATAGTGTAGGACAGGAAATAAAGAAGCTGTACTAATTTCAGGAAGTAAAGAAGTTGTGCATGTAGTCTATTGCTCAGTGCAGCCTTATGTAATATAATTGGCTATAACTTCCTGGCCAGTAGTTTGCTACGCCTGAATGCAATCAATGCTACATTACCGCGAGTGGAGCTGTCCTCAGTCAAATCAATTTTGAGCAGTTAAAGTGCTTCAATGACATGAATAACCTCTTAACTGGTGACTGCTTTACACCAGTGTGAAACATGTCAAACTTGCTCTACAGCACAATTAAACCAACACAGAACGACAGGCTGCTACTGGGTCTAAATTTCATTAAATATATAATTTCTTCTTACCAAACTACACGTGCCCAACACAACACAATCCCTTATTGTGGCGTTTAATTATTTTCTACTTTCTATTCATAGAAAGTCTTAGGAGCACATACATCTGAGTGTGGGACACTGAATACAATTTGTGATAATCAATTACTTTTTCAATCAGACATTTTATGGCAAAGCTAAAGCGTTTGTGCCAAAGGATAACTTAGATTCTGATAATAGACCTTATTCGCTAACCCTGACGCCACCATATTGTTGACATACCGTCCTGCGCGCACACAGCGCTGCAGCTGACAACTAGTAATAGCCTTATTGTCATTTCTGTTCCATTACAAAATAGCGATGGTAATGACAGCAATAAAAACCCCACAGTTGTTTGTATGCTGCCGTTAATGCCTGTAATAATAAACAAAAGAAAAAACGAGGTGAACAAACTTTGCTGTGAGGAGCTGTCAGAAAGTTTCACCTGTCTCTCCTGACTATCCACACCTCTCCTGTGCTGCTGACGTATCCTCCGTCTCGCTCCCTTCACGTCTGTGGACGGTAGAGATAGAAACAAACCACAGGGACTTTATTGCTGTCATTACTACAGCCGTGTGTAACGCATGTCACCATCCAAACACAACAGGAATGATACAGGTAACGATAACGGCGGCTAGCTTCCTATAAACGCTGCTCTCACATAGGCTGTCACTTAAAGCTGCAGCGCTATGTCAACAATATGGCGGCGGTGTGCGTGCCCGTACGTGAGTGACGTCAATCGAATAAGGTCTATAGCAGTATGGAAAAGTCAATTTTATTTATTTAACGCCAAATCATAACAAGTTATCTCGAGATGCTTTATAAATAGACGGTTTACAAATAGCTGTTCAGAGAAAGTGATTTATGATAGCGTGAACGACATTGTGTGTGTGTGTGTGTGTGTGAGATACAACCCAAAGAGTCGGACCCACCGCTCCATGCTGTTGTGCCTGTTGATGACATCATGTGACCTGTCAGACCAGACCAAGGGTTGGAAGACAACGCGCAAGATCGCTGTCAGTTCAAAGTCGACAGCAATGTCTATAGGAAGCGTTTGAGCCCAAAACATGACTCGTTTATTTTTTGGGTTTACGACAACAACAAAAAATTAGCTCAAAATAACTATTACTGTAAATTTTATTACACGCCACATTTTTTACATTACACCCCCCCCCCCCCCCTTCATATCTTGTTTTGGAATGAAATTATTCCTATCTTAATCCAATGCTTTGCTTTCACTTCACAGCTCGCCGTGGGGCTGCAATAGGTTTATTTCAATTGTGGAAGCAAAATGGTGTGAGCCAAAGCAATGCTATATCAATGCTATCAGCACTCAGATATTTAGATCTTATTCCTGTGCACAGCCTACTATGGGGTTTGAACTACACTGTCTGACAAATATAGTTTATTCCACAATACAAATATTGCACATTATTATTACAATGATAATCATTTGAACAATTATCACTCTCATGATTAGTGTAATATCAGATAGTTGTATTGGGTTCAGAGATATTTGTCTCTGGAGAACTATTTTCATTCTACTTCTACAGTGACACTAAAGTTACTTATGGCCCATTTCCACTGCAGGTAGTAGCGCGGTCCCGCTCCGCTCGACTTGATAAATGGTCTCATTCCACCGGTAAAAACTGTCCCAGCCCGGGTTGTATTGGCCTCGAGTCGTGCTACTTGTCGTACCTGCCTCGTCTGGGTTCTATTCTGTGAACCCGGTACCATACGGTGACGTGAAAACATTGTTGACGACTGATTGGTCAGGCAGAATCGTGTCAATGCAATGCTGCATACCAGTTTAGTGGGCTTACCTTCTCTTCTGTTATGTATATTTCCATCAGTCTTTTGTTTTGCTGCCTTCGCCTCTGGTGAAATAAAATCGCGGCGGTGATTTCAATTGTCTGAAAAAAGTCAGCTGCTCAGGAAGCTAGTTGAGTGCAGCGCTCCGCTAGGCCGCAGCGGGTCTTTGGTGAAGCCGCGGTCTTGCCTGGTCAGAAGCCGCCGGGGTACAGGCTTCACTCTGTTGCGCCTCTCCCGTCCGCGCGCAGCGCATGCCTGTGAGTTTGACTAACTACAAAGTGATATCCATTCTCCTGGCCGATTGTCACATTTGCCCATGTACACTGTAGGTCATTTAGAGGCACCAGTATTTCATAAACAGTTTAAAAGTTCTGTGGATGGATTTAATTGTAACGTTATGTTATAGCCTACTTCGGCTATTAGGCGGAGGACAGATATGCGGTCGCTATGACGACCAGCTGTGGGCGGGGGCAGATGAACGGCGGTCGAAGCAGAACATCCATCGGGCCGAAACGAGTAGAGCCGACTGGTGACGAGCTGTGCAGGGCAGTAAAATGTGGTGGAAATGAGCCATAAGCTACCGTAAATTCCGGACTATAAGCCGCACCTTTTTTCCCGTTTTTTGGCCTTTTTTGGCCCCTGCGGCTTATATAACGGTGCGGCTTATCTATGGATTTTTTCAAAAAAAAAAAAAAAAAAAAAAAAAGCTCTTTTTTAGCACTCTTTCTAACTATAAATCCACTTCTGTTTTAATTTCCTCTCTTGCCCTCTTTTCACCACACTGTATGACACTGTATGACACTGTATGACACTGTGTGCACTGTAAATAACAACACAGGTGGTGTTGTGTTATGTTGTTTTGTTGAAATGTTAATAAATGGGAGCATACATATGGTAATTAAACATTAAAACACAATAAAAAAAAATAAAAAAAAACATTAAAACACCCGTGGCTTATAGTCCGGTGCGGCTTATATAAGAAAAAAATAGTCAACTTTGAAGGTGCGGCTTATACACCGGTGCGCCTTATAGTCCGGAATTTACGGTAATTAAACACAGTCCAACAGCGGTTTCTAAACAGATTAAAACATGCATTAGCGCCACCCACACTCACTGCTCAAATGACCCAGCCCTTCAGATTACTTATTTTATTGTTAATGTAGGCATTACAGGTGGTATTTATGTAAAATATAGAGTGACAGCTTGGAATAGATATAAAATTTAAGTTTCTACACTTCACTGTGGGTTTGTGATGCACCTGTGTTGAACCAATGGGCGCTCAGCTTGATGTGTTTCTCGTCATCCTCTGTCAGCCACAGTCAGGCGCAGTTGGTGGGGAGCTCGTTGCTGGACCTTCCTGTCGGGTCTGTTTGAGGAGTGCTTCTCCCTGTTGTTCCTGTGAGGTGATCGGGAGCGGCTCCTCTCGTGGCGTCCCGAGTGAGCAGAGGACTGGTGATGTCTTCCAGCAGGGACCTGAGAAGAGATTTCACAGTTACTGGTTCCAGTGCCCTGTCAGTGTTTGGGCCCTAAGCCCTCCATATTAAATTGTCTGGATGGGCCTGTCACTGACAATACACATCAGTGGAAAACTAACCTGCAAATTAAATATGGCTGAATTTGTGTGCCGTATCCTCCAGACTGCTGCATTTTTCACTAAGTAGGGATGCCGCTAGTTATTAAGACTAACTTTCATATTTATTTCAATGTATTAGAGCAGCACAAATTAACTCGATCATCTTGGCTATCGTCAGCAACAGGATTTTGCTTAACACGTTCACTGCCAATGACGTGTTTTTACGTCAAACAAAATCCAACCGTTCACTGCCAATGACGTGTTTTTACGTCAAAATTTTTTTTCGATTTCGTTTTTTTGACGGTGGGATGTGCATCTAACCCTTTTACATCTCTTATATAAGTATTGGACGTGTACAACGTGTACAACCCATTCCACCGACCCACTAAGTGGCGACAGTGCTTTCCTGACTAGAGGAAGGCAAGCAAAAAGCAGTGTGACGAAGCCATTCTCATGAAAATGGTTTGGCGAAAACGCTTTCGTTTTCGCGCTGATTGCTGGCGATGCGGGATTGCAAATTTGCATAATAGATTATGGGTGGAACACACTTTGAAACACGCAGCATAAATATGACCAGAATCGCAAAAGCTTCATCAAAGCTCTCAACCAAAACTCCAAGAAGCGAGCGAGTCCATCCAGACTTCCTCAAACAGCGGCCGCGCAGACAGGCAGCAGCAGCAGCAAAGCAGTGAGACTGGTGACAAGCTTGTGACACGGCCGCTGCAGCCAAGAAGAACGCCCACGGAGGGAGGAGTTGGAAGCAGAGGGGGGTTTCCTGCTGTTATGGAGGAAATTACTGTTCAAAACTATTGTTTAGATGTCTGACGTCTTACTGATGCCAAAAATGAATGGTTAAAGTGACTGTTCTATCGAATTTCACAAAAAGCCGTTTATCTCTGAATAATTTTTCTGACGCTGAAACCATGCTGTATTCAACTGCTAATGCTTACATAACTACTAACTCTACAAACTAACTCTTTTAGACAGAGAAAGCACACATTCTATTAGTTCTTTTGAGATATTGTGTGTTCACAAAATCTTAGCAGAAAAGAATCCTCGGGTCTTGAAAGATGAGCCAGAATCCTCAAAAAAACCCTCTGGCAGAACCTACCTACAGTAAAAAAAAAACGTCTGGCAGTGAATGTGTTAAGAAAATTATATTATGAAATTTTAATATGTGGACTGGAATTCCCTGCATGCAGTGTAAAACAACTTGAACTAATGCTTACATCTCCGCCACCATCCTGCCCCGCCCAGAACACCATGAAGCCAGGGAAGCAGCTCCTGAGCGAGAAGAGCTTTGGTGTGGCGGTTTGCTGTTTGTGTTTAGTTAAGATGCTGCTTAGCATTTTTAGATTAAAGGCCCATTCACAACTAGAATGTTTACTATAAAGACGCTTTTTGAAAAAGACCATCACCTTTTGGGATTAGCGCTAAGGCTGTTTACTGACCTGGAAGCTAGTTTGCTAGTTAGCTTTTGCTTGCATGATGCTAAGAAAATAGCATAATCTCTTGGCCACCCTGACTGCAAAATGCGGTATTATCCTATGTTTTCAATATGAGCAGGGTTTAACCACATGTGTCTCCAGTAGCCTGTTGAAAGCCATTTAGCCACGGTGAAGTTACAGGTGTTTCTTTCAACCCCATGCTCTCAACATGGGCTCCAGGGGACTTGACTCTTTGATCCACAGTAGGCTACAATAGATTTGGTGTGCAGAGTCACCTACTGCTAAAAACTTGGTGGCCATTAGCACCATTAGCTCTGCTCTCATAAGCACAATCATCTCATGAAAGCACCATCAAACATGTTCTCTGCCATTTCCTCTCTTTTGCAGCAATCCATCAACCCAAATCCATTGACTATGTTGTTATTTACTTTAGAGAGCAAGTCAAGTAAAAGCACGTCGCTAAAGTCATCATGGTCCATTTTTTCTCTGAATATTTGGTGCTGATATTGTTGGTAGTGTGAACGCTCTCTCTTCTCTACTCCCCTCTCTTCTCTCCTCCCCTCCCCTCCCCTCTCCTCCTCTCCTCTCCTCTCCTCTCCTCTCCTCTCCTCTCCTCTCCTCTCCTCCCCTCTCTCCTCCTCCCCTCTCTCTCCCCTCCTCTCCTCTTCTCTGTGCAGGAGGTGCAGGTACGTATGGGCGAGACGGAGCAGCTGTATGCAGAGGTGGCTGAGGTGGCGGTGCTCCAGCAGCATTGGCTCCACGACACTCTGGCCGTCTACAGCATGTTCAGTGAGGTCAACGCCTGTGAGCTGTGGATCGACGAGGAGGAGCAGTGGCTGGACAAGATGGAGATCCCCGAGAGGCTGGAGGACGTGGAGGTGGTGACACACAGGTTAGTGTGTTACAAACTGACTTTTGTATCCAAGAGTGGATACTATGACTGTCCCATTATATTCCAAAATGCCCTTCCCTGTAGGTTCGAGAGCCTGGACCAGGAGATGAACAGCTTGATGGGAAGGATCCTAGATGTCAACCAGATAGTCCAGCAGCTCCTGGATGGAGGTCATCCGTCTTCTACAGAGCTCAGAGGCTGTCAGGACCACCTCAGCTCCAGGTACTGACCTCACACTGGCCGCCCACTCTGGGTCTTTAAAGCGTTCGGCTCTGGGCAAAGCGTCGGACCGCAGGCCGCCCAGTGTGGGTCTTTAAAAAGCATATTGGCCTAAGCAAATTAATGGGTCGCGACTTAATGACTAAGGAAAAATGTGGGTCATGAGGCTAGACCAGTTGAGAACCACTGCTCTAGGTGGTATTGTTTCTAAGCTACAGCTAATTAAATTCAAGATTTTGCCAGATTTTTCTAAACCCCATTCAAGTCAATGGTGGAGAAAATGGCACTTAATCGCGAATAGCACCCAGAATGCCCAAAATGTTTGGCAGATCGAAAAATAGGAGTTTATAGATTGTGCCTTGCTTTCAGAAAGCACAATAGTAGAATGTGAATGACTCTTCTCCCTCCCTCTATCCCGTCAGGACCTGGACTCGTTCCTGACCTGGCTGGTCCAGACTCAGACGGCTGCAGCCTCGGACCAGCTGCTCTGGAGGAGGCGGAGCCTCGGACCAGCTGCTCTGGAGGAGGCGGAGAGACTCATCAACAAACACGCCGCCCTCAAAGAGGAGATCGGACGGTGAGCTGCTGAGGGGCGGAGCCACGGCTGTGGTGACTTCAAGAAAACTACATTACAAAACACAGCATATTGTGTTGACAATTGAAACAAGGAAGTGCACACAAAGCATCAAGGTGTCAGGCAGCTGAAAGTAACATCAAACTAGACTAGACTAGAGGTATTGAAATGAGTAATGTATCAAAACATACAACATTTATAGTAAACATGTTATCCCCCACCAGTGATGTAGTTCCACCCTTGGGTCAGTCCCATTCATTGTCAATGCCGCCCCCTAGTGGCACAAAGTCAACATTACTGTTTGACTGAACAATCTGACAGATGGATCCATAGCCCCCTTTAGTTCATGCATTAACATCATGCATCATGACACAAATGGGACAAGATGTCACTTAGTTTCCTCAGTAATAGTAATGACATATTCCCATTAGCTATTGCCTCTATGCCGGTCTACCTAAAACCATTGCTATCTTTCTAAAGGACATACAAAGAGAAAACACAATCTAATGTCTCTGTGGACCCGGACATGTATTTTAATCCCATGAGTAAAAGTCCTGCAACCAGGCTAAACCGTAACTAGACACAATCTGGATGAGAGAAATGTGTTAGGGCCAGGTGTAAAGGCAAGTGGTCCTGTGTCCGGCAGGTATGAGGAGGACTACCAGTGTCTGCAGGTGGTGAACGAGCTAGCTGTTGGAGTCCGAGGAGGCTCCTCTGCTGCACGCTGCCCTGCAGCAGTGGCTCCAGAAGCTCCACGTCGGCTGGAACAAGCTGCTGGAGATGTGGGAGAGCAGGAGGGAGGTGCTGGTCCAGGCTCACATCTTCCACCTGTTCCTGTGGGATGTCAAACAGGCCGAGTCCTTCCTCAACAACCAGGTGAGCCATACAAGATTAAGATTCAACCGGACGGACAAACCCCGTCTTTATTTGTCACAAACACCGTGGCATGCACACATGCACGGTGGCCAGTACACACACACACATGCTTGTGAAATGTGTCCTCTGCGTTTGACCCATCCTGGCTCGTCCTCCTCCATGGTCAGGCCAGGAGCGCTGGGCAGCTGCAGTGAGAAGACCAACTTCCACCGCTGGTCAGATGATGATCTTCTGCATGTTTTTAGTTGGGAGTTATATATGGAGGAATCCCAGGGAGCACGGGGAGAACATGCAAACAAACGGACAGCAGGGGGCCATAAAGGAAGTGCCTCCAGACACGTGTTAAAGGGCCACTTTGCCCATATTCAACCAGCTTTGTATCATGACAAAATCAGTAGTACTGTATATGCAAATGAACAATCAGTAATACTGTATATGTATGTATCATGACAAAATCAGTAGTACTGTATATGCAAATGAACAATGTTTAACTTCCCTCCATGTCGTCTGGACCCAGAGCTCCTTGTTCATTTGCAGAACTTCCTGGACCATTATGATGTCATGTGGGGATGCTATTTGGTGATAGTGATGTATTAGGCCCTTTTCACGGGGGCCATTTTGTGTGGAAAAGGCAGGATAAACACAGGTGCAAGCAAAACACTAATGAGGGTTTCCAACTTCCAATCATGGAAAAGGAGAGAGCTAAAAAGTAGTACTAAAAGCTAAACATGAGCATGCTGTGTGTGTTTACTGATGCCACGTTACTAAGCCAATAATAATACAGCATCAAAGTCCAAAAAAGCTTTGGGTAAAGTGGAAATAAGGCAACAACAATGTGAGTGATGCTGTTTTACTGGAGGTCATAGAGGTGGGAGGTTTTACTGGCTCTGTCCACACGCTCCCATAATCATTTTATAATGGTTACGTTTCCCAACTGTCCCTGTTCAGCTGTGTGCTCTTTGTGTATGAATTGGCTGTCTGACTGCAGCAGAGCTTCATAGAGATACACTGTGTTGACTGCTTGCCTGGATGGCCTGGGTGTGGCTGGCTCAGTTCTGCCACACTCTGTCCTCAGAGAGACAGGGAGAGAAAGGGGGGAGAGAGAGAGCTAGAACATCACTGTGCAGCATCTGACTGGAACATCCATCTGTGTGTGTGTATGTGTGTGTGTGCGTGTCTCTTTTTGTAACAGTATCCGTGCATTATGTGATATTAGAGCAGGGCCGGACATGCAGCATCTTCTAGTAACTCTAGATCTACGCTGTAGCTTCACGATAATGTGTACCCTGGCCACCTGCCACTGCTGAGAAGTGTGTGTGTGTGTGTGTGTGTGTGTGTGTGTGTGTGTGTGTGTGTGTGTGTGTATGTGTGCGTGTCTCTTTTTGTAACAGTATCCGTGCATTATGTGATATTAGAGCAGGGCCGGACATGCAGCATCTTCTAGTAACTAGATCTACGCTGTAGCTTCACGATAATGTGTACCCTGGCCACCTGCCACTGCTGAGAAGTGTGTGTGTGTGTGTGTGTGTGTGTGCGTGTGCGTGTGCGTGCCCGCGTGCGTGTGTGTGTGTGTGTAGCTAAAATTATTTGTCAACTTTATTCACAGGATATTCCAGATCTAACAGAATACTGTATCGAGTCAATTATACGTCTGATTGGCTAGATATGTCCATTATTTTTCAATTACAAATAGGAATAGATCAAAAAACAGATACAAAAAGTTTGCAACCCATAATTTACAAGATTTTATCTAGGGATGTCCGATATTATCGGCCTACCGATATTATCGGCCGATATTAGCATAAAAAAAATCGATATCGGAAAATATCGGTATCGGTTTTCATGCCGATTTTTTTTTTTTTTTTTTTAATACAGGGGGAGTCTCACTGTGAGCAATGCTCTCTTTTTCAGGAGCGCCCTGTTCACATTCACACACACATTCATACCTGGAAGCTGACCAGTACAACCACAGTCTGATCTGCTGGCCACTGAGCAGCTCCACTGGAGCGGTTGGGGTTAAGGGCCTTGCTCAAGGGCACCTCAGTGGTGGTAATGAGGGAGGGGCAAGCGCTGCCTTTTCACTTTCCCCACCCAGATTTATCCTGCCGGTCCCGGGGATTGAACCGACGACCTTCTGGTCACAAGCTCGCTTCTCTAACACTTACAACTTTAACACAACATGCATATTATATATTAAACTCTTCAGCTACATTAAGCTACATTATGTAACTTGTTACGTGAAATTTTGGTGGAAAAAAAGCCCGCTTATATCGGTATCGGTTGATATCGGTATCGGAAATTAAGAGTTGGACATTATCGGATATCGGATATCGGTAAAAAAGCCAATATCGAACATCCCTAATTTTATCTTAGTTGTGAAGCATTTTTGGAAAAAATGGAGTGATATGAATACAATGCAGTTATACAATAAAACATCATATTGCAATTACTGTATTTATTTGACAGATTATTGCAGTTTCTGATTTTCATTATAATTCCAGTGTAGTTTTAGCACAATGTGGGAACATCTGTTTTTTAACCTCCTCCTGATGACCGATCTCATATTATTTATTTTGCTGGGAAATAAGTAAATAATTTAGGGAAGTTTGTTTGCCAGACACTTCTCACTCTGTTCTTCTCCTCCCCATTGTGTGTATTATGACATAGAATACAAAATGCCTATAATCCGTAGCAGTCTTTGGGAAGTTAATATCACAATATAATATGACTTCAACACATTTTCCAGACCTATAGATGAGTCTGTGTCTGTTTACGACATACAAACCAAGATCAGAAGATACAGAATCGCAGTGGTAAGCGCTGTCGCCTCACAGCTCGAAGGTCCTGGGTTCGATTCCCACCTGGGACGTTGTGAACGCTGAAGGAATGCGTGCCCGTCCGCATGTCCTCGAGTGCCCACCGCCCGGGTGGCGTCGTCAAAAGGGCCTTTCTGTGTGGAGTTTGCATGTTCTCCCCGTGCCTCCCGGGGGTTTCCTTCATATCGGAACCCCTCACCAAAACATGCAACATCCTGGTTGCTAATGTGGTTCCTGCTCTGGTCTTAAAGGCGCCGGTTCAGAGGGAGGGGAACTGGTTGGAATAGCGTGACCCTCCCACGTGCTATGTCCTACCGGTGAAGCTTCCTCTGTCAGGTGAAAAGAAGCGGCTGGCTAACTGCCCATGTCTCGGAGGAAGCATGGAGCCAGTTTTGGCTTTCCCCAGATCAGCAGAGGGTGGAGTAGCAACCAGGATAAATAAATTAAATTAGCACTAATGGAGGATAAAAATGGAATAAAAAATCGGGGGGGGGGGGAGAAGATACAGAATCACAGATCTGGCAGTCTGCATTGTTTCCAGACTCAGTATCACACACAGAGCAGTTTGCTTTCTGAAATATTACAAGGTATTGCTGTCCAGACTCCTCCTCGTGTGTGTGTGTGTGTGTGTGTGTGTGTGTGTGTGTGTGTGTGTGTGTGTGTGTGTCTGTGTGTCTGTGTGTCTGTGTGTGTGTGTCTCGTGCTTGCCTGCCAGGGCATGTGTCTCTTTAGGTTTGCTAACCAATCTCTACCAGGGACCCAGCTCTTCACATTAGCCTGGAAGGCCAAATGCAGAAAGCGTTATCACCATGGCAATCAGTCTTACCGGGAGTACGGTGGCGCAGTCGGTAGCGCTGTCGCCTCACAGCTAGAAGGTCCTGAGTTAAATTCTCGCCTGGGACGCTGTGGATGCTGGAGTTGTGACCCCCCCCATATCTTCAGTGCCTACTGCCCAGGTGGACATCTCGTCGAAAGGGCCTTTCTGTGTGGAGTTTGCATGTTCTCGCCGTACCCCCCAGGGGGTTCCTCCGTACATAACCCCCCACTAAAAACATGCAGAAGATCGTCATCCGACCAGTGACGACAACATCCGAAGTTGGTCCCCGGGCGCTGGAAAGAAAAAGCGACCACTGCTCCTGGCCTGCCCCTCGGAGGAAAGGACAAGCCAGGATGGGTCAAATGCAGAGGACAAATTTTACCGGCCACCGTCAGCATGAGTGTGTTGTAGTGTTCGTGTGACAATAAAGACGGGCTTCCGTCTGAAATCGTGTTTAAAATCTTCTGGACAAGTAGTTATAGCTAATTAAACTCTTGGCAGTGTGTTTTGTGAGAGAGAGTTTATGTGTATGATCTCTTCAACCGACTGAAAACCGATATTTTGCATCAATTCTTTACGCTATATATTCCACTTTGAGTATTTTGATGCCAAAACATTCCCCAAACTTACAGTACAAGGATCAGTACATATCTATGTCCTTATTTCAGTGCCTGTATGGACGCCCGACCAAGCCGGAGGTAACACGGGCTCGAACCTGAGACCCTCGTGTTGGTAGGCAGATAGTCTGAATCAATGCTGAGAAGCAAGCTGCAGGTATAAGCTCTGCCATTGGCTCTGACCATTTCAGTCGGAGCGAAGGGAAATCCCTTTCCATTCCCTGCCTGTCCGCTCTCAAATGCCTCTGCTGCTGTGAAACAACAACAACAATGCTAGCTAGCAAGCTAGCAACCTACACAGAAAATGACAAAGTCTTGACGAAGATTTGGATGTCCAATAAAGCAGGCCTGCTTGGTACTTTCAGTGGCTGTTCTAAAGATAACAGAGCATTTTCTTTTCCCGCTCTACCAGAATGAGAGTGAGTTCAGCCAGACTCTCTCCTGCACTGGTACAGCACCAAATGAAGTGTGGAGATAGTCTGGCAAGTGAGACTAGTAGGCAGGGAATGATCTCCATACCTTAACTGTATGTTTTCCCTGACCTTGCTCCTCCAGGAATCGGCCCTGGCCCACGTGGAGCTGCCCACCACAGTGGAAGCCACCATGAAGAAACACAAGGACTTCACCACCACCATGGAGCTCAACCTGCACCGCATCAAGGCTGTGATGGAGGCCGGGGAGAGCCTGATCAGCCAGAGCAACATCTACTCCCAACGCATCAGGGAGCGCGTCGACACGCTCGCCAACAGGTACGACTGGCCTGCATGCAGAAAACACATGGAAAGGAGGATGTGTCATCATCATTAAGTTGGATAGTGAGCAAGTTGGAGCAAAACATGAGGCTTTGCACCGCAAAATCTTTGATTTATCAAAAAGTATTGAAAAGTTGAATAGTATGACAAAGCTTCAAAATGTTGCATCCAAATTGGTCAGGCCTTTATCAGTAAGGGAATATTTCAATATCCAGCAAAATAAAATAAAAACTATTTTATTTATTGTTATGGGCAGTGCAGACTTCATTCAAGGGTTGAGGTCTCCGCTTTGACCGCTTTGTGTGTGCGTGTGTGTGTGTGTGTGTGTGTGTGGGTGCGTGTGTGTGCGTGTGTGGGTGCGTGTGTGGGTGCGTGTGTGTGCGTGTGTGTGTGTGTGTGTGTGGGTGCGTCTGTGTGTGTGTGCGTGTGTGTGTGTGTGTGTGTGGGGGTGTGGGGGTGCGTGCGTGCGTGGGTGCGTGCGTGTGTGTGTGTGCTGCAGTGGGGGTTGGGGTGTTTATGTAGGTATATGGGGGGTAGGGTAGGCTTTGGTGTGCGTTTGCAATAGCAATATGGAAAGCCATATGGTTTTTGAATTCAATTAACAACACAATATATTATGTGAGGTGCTTTGATAAACAGTAGGGGTCTTCAACCTTTTTCAGCCCAAGTACCCCTTGGTTGACAGCGAAACTGAGGGACCCCCTACGATTTGAAATAAAATTGTTACATTTTAGGTGTGGCCTATAATTAAGCAATATAGCATGAGAGCCAGTGTGTTGTGAAGAATATATCCCACTCGGCCTGCGGCCTCGTGGGATACATGCGGCATACCAAGAACATGCGGGTGATTTGATTGGATCGTTCTGGACACTGAAGTTGACATTGGCCAATCCTGGCGCTTGCTGAGTAGCTGAGAGCTTTCTGGAATCCCCGACAGGCAGCTCCAGCGCAGCGTTGCATTCTCAGCGCTTGCTGAGAAGCTGAATGCTTTCTGCAAAGCCGACACCAACTAACGTTACGGGGTTAAATGCGGGGTTAACAGCCTTTCTTTTGCAAAGAAGACATTAGCCCGCATCTATTCTTGTACAAAACATCATTTTCTGCGAAGTATTAGTAAAGTTATAAGCGAAGATCGATTCACAAGGATCTGACAGCTGTCTCCGCCATTTTTTTTTCTACGTTGTCATTTGAGGTAAGCCTTATTATTACTCTCTTAGTAAGAGAGTTGCCATGGCAACCAATAACCCATGGCCATGGGTTATTGAACTCGGTTACTGGAATTATACAATGGCTGTGAACCAATCAGATTGCTTGATTTGAGAGAGCCGTTTTATAATAACATTTATAATCCAGCGCACATGAGGATATCAGGGTTTGACACTTCTTTTTATTAATAGATTACATTAAAAAAGCAAGGAGTAAACAATCCGTTTCGAACATACTGTAGATTAATCAGATTTGCTTTATAGATCATTTTTGTCAAAAGTAGCTTATTATTGCCTATTAATGCTGAGTTTACTCAATATTAGGCTGCTCAGTATTATTTTATTTTTTTAATATTGTTTTTTTTCACAAACTACTTTGACAAAAATTGGCGGAACTCCCTGTTGAAGACCACTGACCTACAGTATGTTGTCTGTGGGTATGTGCAGGTACTGATCATTTTTGACAAACGTCAACCAATTCCATCTGAGACCATAATTGCAGCACAGCGCCAGACTACAGCCTTTTTTACATAGTGATTTTGTGGATTTGAGGTTTTTCAGTTACATTTTTCAATTCATGTGAGCTTCTGACACCATGTGACACAAAGTTTTAACAACTTGGATTAGTTTTGTAAAGTAGCTAATTTTCAGAAATATAAATTCACATTTTTCACTTTAATTCACTACATGTGCCAAGTGACCCATATAAAAAAAGGCAGTGCAAATCAGTTACCAATAAAGAAGATGGTAAACCATGTACGGTAGCCTAATGCACAAAAAAGTAGTTATTTGCTATAAATAGTAAATAGTGACATGATTTATAGCAAATAAATATCTTATTTCATGCATTATATGATTTCCCACCTTTTCTGTTGGATAAATGATAAAATCACATTGTCACAATAGAGATGAGGATGCTCATTAGAACAATTTCAAAATATCATTAGGTTGTAAGTAAAATGGATGCTGACTTTTTATTCCAAAAACAGAGAACATGCTGGAAAGTGAGTTTTGAAAGCCAGAGAGCTGTCAGAGCAGCTGATCAACAACCCCATCTTATACAGTACAGGTACAATTTAGTGCTATGGGACAGTATAGATCTTAGTTATTTTACCTTTGAACTAAGTCCCCTGTCTGTCTGTCTGTCTGTCTGTCTGCCTGTCTGTCTGTCTGCCTGTCTGTCTGCCTGTCTGCCTGTCTGTCTGTCTGTCTGTCTGTCTGTCTGTCTGTCTGTCTGCCTGTCTGTCTGTCTGTCTGTCCCTCTCTCAGGGGGAACCAGAACTGGCCCAGCAATGGCTGGAGAAACTCAACGACATGTGGGAGCTCCAGAGGTTTCAGCAGGACTGTCACGAGGTATGAGACCCACACATGCGCACTGCAGGCTGGTGACAGGGCTATGAAGGCTTGACACTGAGGGGAGAATTACAGCAGTTTAGCAGCATTTTTCATAGGGAAAGAGTGAACAGGATGGCAAGCCTTTTGGTTAAAGCATCGATTGTAAAGAAAAGTGGACGTAGTGAGTGTGACATCACCCATACATGTAGGTTTCTGAAGGGCCGTTTTGAAGCCAAACGTTGGTGTCTACAAGCACTGCCATGTTGACATGTTTTGGAGCTGGAGCAGCCATGAGCGAAGCTGAGGGTTTGCCAGAGTTTTATAACCATTGTATCCCATTAATGATGCAATTATTTAGACACATCTTAGAAGAAGTGAAATGAGCTACTAAGACCATCATCTTGTCGTGACTAGGCAGACCGGGCAAAAACAAACAAAATAGCAGACAAGGTATTTTACTGAGAGTCCAAGTATTTACAATGGGCTCTCTGGCCAGAATGTGCAGAGAAGAGTGAGCTTGGCTTGTGGAGGCTGAGGCTGGTTGCAGCATGGATGAAAGGGTGGAGCCGCTCTGGGCAGAGGAGGACTTGAGGTCCCAGGTTGGAGGCTGAGGCTGGTTGCAGCATGGATGAAAGGGTGTGTGATGACGTTGCACAGAAACCCATCTATTGAGTTCATAACCTGTTGAGCATTGGTTAGAGGACAGCTATAAAAATGTGTGCTGTAAACAGAAATCCATTCTTCAATTTTAATCCAAAATAATGCAACTTCCGGACACGATACATTTTGCCGCAATACTGTATCGATATTTCAGAAAAATATACCATATCTATTTTTTTGCACGGCCGTGTGTTCAGTAATATAATAAGAATACTTTTTATTTCAGTGCCTTCAGTAAGACACTCAACACTCGGTAGTTTTGACTCAATTTGTCCACTTATCAGTTATCAATATAAAGTGATGTACATATTATTACACTACCTGGGTGGTGTACAGCGTGTTGTATTTTTAGCTCTATATTTAAATTTTCAGTAAATTATGTAGAGTATTGCAATATATCGCAATATGTATTGTATCGCAATGTATCGTGATACAATCGTATCGCGACCCATGTATCGTGATACGTATCGTATCGTGAGGTCCTTGCCAATACCCAGACCTATATGTGTAATATATTAAGTGTTCCTCTGTGCTCTATGAGGCCATTTAGAGGCCATTTACACCTGGCGCTAACATGCGTTTTCTGTGATCAGATTGTATTTGATCACTTCAACCTGATTCCATTTACACCTGGCGCTAACATGTGTTTTCTGCAATCTGATTGCAATCTGACTGCAGAAATTGTTGTCCTCTCAATCCGCATAAAGTTGCTGTATCCAGATTGAGAGGACACATTGCATTTACACTTGTGTTCAATGTGTACACAATGCATCCCTGACCACCTCCGGAGGTGGTTTGGCCGATCAGATTGCAATCCTTCAATGCGTTTTGGGGGTGTTTACACCTGGCATTTCAAGTGATAAAACACAATGTGATTGCAATCTGATCACAGAAAACACATGTTAACGCCAGGTGTAAATGGCTGCTAATGCATAAGCTCCAGCGCACACATCATTTACATATCATTCACATATCATTTAACTACAACGGCCAATCATCATTTTAACAACCTGTTTTCTCGATTTCTTAAAGGTTTGTAACAGAGGTGACAGGTTCTAGACTAGTAGCCTAACACAATACAGGGCTATTCAGGACAGGGTTTCATTTGAAATAGTACATTAAGGATTGTGTCATTTGTGTCTATTTGTGTTTTCAGCAATCTGTCCTGGCTGCTCTGTGATGGAGGTAAAGTCACAACTTAGCGTTTCACTTATTGGAGCTCCTTCATCCCAACAGCCGTCCGTATTCCAAACAAACAATGAAAGACTTTCACACACTGTCATATTTGCACGTTGCCACATGCACTTTTACTTACTTTTAGCTCTAATCGTATGTATGTTTTTAACCCTTATGTCTGTTTATTTGTTTTTGTCGTTTCTACCCAGTTTTCTCATGTTTCTAAGCTGACATAATAAATAAATGTTAATATATATATATATATATATATATATATATATATATATATATATATATATATATATATATGATATATATACACACACACACACACACACACACACACACACACACATACATACATGCATACATATATAATATAAACATATATGATGATCTTTGACAGGAGTTGATAGGTTCATAGTTAACCCACTTCACAGGCTGAGAGCCAGTCTTGTTGTTAGTGCGACACCTAGTGGCCAAACATCAAACTCGGCGTCCCTGTAATAGACCAAATCACCGTGACGTCACCATGTAAACAAATTTACTTCCGGGTACCACTTGGGGAAGGCGGCAGGTTTAAATGTGCGTGTTGTCAAATAAATGCTGTCAAACCCTCTCGTTGTTTTCGGCCGACTACTTTCAATTTAAATGGTTAAACGGTTGGTAAACATGCTTGTCCGACGTATCTAGCCTTTCTTCTGTGTTTGTTTTATGTAGTGTTAGCTAGCTAATAATGTTTGTTTGTCTGTCAAACTCGCTGTTTTGCAGACTCATTAACGTAGAAGAGCCTGGTGACGCGAGGTTACGTTAACGTTACAAACAGAGCTACTGACGCCACGTTAATTTAATTTAGCGTCAAGTCTACTCTGGTCTGGTCCAACAGGTAAATTAGCTAGTCTGGTCGTTAGTGAAAGTGTTGTTATGAATGATATTAAACAACAACACAACACGGACGAACCATTTTTGTCTTCTTTGTCTGTTTTTGTCTTCAACACGTCAGTTTGTGCCGTCCACCGCCATTATAATGTGTGGACCCAGGGGTACCCGGAAGTAAATGTAAACATCCAGGTGATTTGGTCTATACAGTACTTTTGAGTTCAGGCTCTGGCAGTCTTTTGAATGGCCCATGTGTCTTACATTGTGTTGCATCAGTATTCCTTGAAAAACACCCACTTCAAATGTATTCATACATTTTCCTCTCATGTTCTATTTATGATAGAGACAGACAGCACTTTGCCCAGGCCATCGCCATTCTGAACACCCATGAAGGTGAGAGGTCTGCCCTCCACACATTACCCAAACATCTCTCTCTCTCACTCTCTCTCTCTCTCTCTCTCTCTCTCTCTCTCACAGATAGATTTAATTCACTATAAATAATATCACTTTATGTGGATATTCATATTATTTTCGTTATTTTTCAGGACTACCAGCGCATGTTGGATTTGATGAGGGACATCATTCTGGCCACAGACCTGGCTCACCACCTTCGCATCTTCAAGGACCTTCAGAAGATGGCTGATGGTGCGTAGTGTAGCAGTAATACAGTGAAGTGTCAATGAACAGCCGTATACATCAGCTGCTCTCAGCTTCTTTCACTCACAACCTCTACTTGAGTCCAAAACTGTGACACCAACACGTGGTCTTTATTTTCCTTCTTCACGTTATTTCATTAAGATTAGAAGTGTTTACTGAATTAGAAACTTTTGTGTTGTTGAAAATCATTTTGTGATGTTCCCAACGGTGCACCATGAGTATACCCATCTCTTCTGGGGATATATTGTGGAATTACAATATATACTGTACCAATGTTACCATTATGCTTTCCTACGTTTTGCTTCATCTTATTCTCATACCTCTGAAGTCAAACTCCAAAATCCCCTTGCAGTATCCATCCATGGCTTTCTTACCTTCTGATCATTTTATCTGACTAAGTTCCCCCTTCATAGTGTAAAGAGACAATGGGCTACATGCACAAGTCCACTACTTCCTGAAATGAGTACAGCTTCTTTATTTCCTGTCATCACTATTGGATGAAGTGATTAATGTCAGGTGTGCTGCAGTCACAACAGTCATCAGGCACACCTGCAGCCTGTACTACGAATGTTGGATAAGAAGATCCAGGATCTGTCCCTTGATCTGGTTTGTCTAAACCAGATCAGCTCGATTGTAGTTAACTTGTACTACGAACCTCGTTTGCCAGTCGTTAACTCGAACCAGGTTTTTCTAATCAAGTTGACTGCGCGTGCACATGAAAATGCCCGTGCACACGAGCTCGTGCCCGCAAAAGAGGCGTGGTTTTTAACAACTAGCCAATCACAATGCAATATGGACCGCTCAGCTCAGAACCGTAGCTTTTACAGCGCCAGACACGCCTATTTCCTCATTCATCAAAGCCATCGACTACTATGTCAGAATCAAAATCCGCATTGGATATTTTTAGTCTGTTCCCGAATGACTGTCTAAAGTTACCACTTTTATTCACATCAGTCATTTATTTGAAGAACGGTTTCTGCCTCCACGTATCCTACAGCAGCTGAATTCACCCTCTCAATAAACTGCGAGTGGAAGCAATGTGTAGCCTAATGTCTCAGTCCAAAATCCGTAGACCATTTAGGCTCAACGAATAATAATGATGTCATGTTTAGTCGCACTGATTGAATAATTCCTATAGGCTATCAATAAAAAAAAGAATGATAATAAAATTAAAAGAGGCTTCTGAACGACACGGTATGTGCGGGCATAGATTTCATTTATAAAAAATAGCCTATTTTGTGGTCACATATATATTGTCAGCAGAGTCGCATATCTCCATATTTCATATAATGATGCTGGAAATATGAAGTTCAATCACATCATACAGGCCAAAAGCAACACTTGCAGCTGCAAAATGCAGGAGTAGGCTAGATATGAATCATCTTAATATGGGATCGCCTGTGTGCAGGTGATCCCATATTAAATTGCTTAGATGTAGTAGGCCAGCATGTAAGCTATGACTATTTCAATTCCAACCCAACGTCAGTCTCAGCTCCATTGCGCACACGGCACCGTGCGCTTTGGAGACGTTTATGTAACCTTTTTATGCCGGTTTAGTGATATTTCTCCACTCACTATTCAGCTGCAATCGATCAGCGGGATCAAACAACGTATCTAGGCTACTTGAGAGCACAAAAATGAATATATAAAAACATATTCCAAAGTGGTATAGGGCTTAATTAAAATAGCCAACAAGTGCAAGGCTTTAGTCCTTGATTAACATTAACATTGATTACCATTACTCATTCAACATTACAATTCGTGCTCCTTCGGGAAACTCATCCAGAAAGGGGTTGGCCATTTTTCCAAACTGCTGATTCGATTGGTTCGTGGGCGGTGGATTTAAGGTCTAATCTTATCCTTGCAACTTAACCTGCTACGGACCAGGTTAAGTGTGAAGCATAAGTTGCTATGGAAATATATGTCGGTAAGAAGTTAACTTGCTTTGTAGTACGGCCAAACCAGGTTTAAACCTGAAGTTACCTCGCTAAACCACTAAACTGGCTTTGTAGTACAGGCCTCAGATTCATCAGTTCATCCAATAGTGTAGGACAGGAAATAAAGAAGCTGTACTAATTTCAGGAAGTAAAGAAGTTGTGCATGTAGTCTATTGCTCAGTGCAGCCTTATGTAATATAATTGGCTATAACTTCCTGGCCAGTAGTTTGCTACGCCTGAATGCAATCAATGCTACATTACCGCGAGTGGAGCTGTCCTCAGTCGAATCAATTTTGAGCAGTTAAAGTGCTTCAATGACATGAATAACCTCTTAACTGGTGACTGCTTTACACCAGTGTGAAACATGTCAAACTTGCTCTACAGCACAATTAAACCAACACAGAACGACAGGCTGCTACTGGGTCTAAATTTCATTAAATATATAATTTCTTCTTACCAAACTACACGTGCCCAACACAACACAATCCCTTATTGTGGCGTTTAATTATTTTCTACTTTCTATTCATAGAAAGTCTTAGGAGCACATACATCTGAGTGTGGGACACTGAATACAATTTGTGATAATCAATTACTTTTTCAATCAGACATTTTATGGCAAAGCTAAAGCGTTTGTGCCAAAGGATAACTTAGATTCTGATAATAGACCTTATTCGCTAACCCTGACGCCACCATATTGTTGACATACCGTCCTGCGCGCACACAGCGCTGCAGCTGACAACTAGTAATAGCCTTATTGTCATTTCTGTTCCATTACAAAATAGCGATGGTAATGACAGCAATAAAAACCCCACAGTTGTTTGTATGCTGCCGTTAATGCCTGTAATAATAAACAAAAGAAAAAACGAGGTGAACAAACTTTGCTGTGAGGAGCTGTCAGAAAGTTTCACCTGTCTCTCCTGACTATCCACACCTCTCCTGTGCTGCTGACGTATCCTCCGTCTCGCTCCCTTCACGTCTGTGGACGGTAGAGATAGAAACAAACCACAGGGACTTTATTGCTGTCATTACTACAGCCGTGTGTAACGCATGTCACCATCCAAACACAACAGGAATGATACAGGTAACGATAACGGCGGCTAGCTTCCTATAAACGCTGCTCTCACATAGGCTGTCACTTAAAGCTGCAGCGCTATGTCAACAATATGGCGGCGGTGTGCGTGCCCGTACGTGAGTGACGTCAATCGAATAAGGTCTATAGCAGTATGGAAAAGTCAATTTTATTTATTTAACGCCAAATCATAACAAGTTATCTCGAGATGCTTTATAAATAGACGGTTTACAAATAGCTGTTCAGAGAAAGTGATTTATGATAGCGTGAACGACATTGTGTGTGTGTGTGTGTGAGATACAACCCAAAGAGTCGGACCCACCGCTCCATGCTGTTGTGCCTGTTGATGACATCATGTGACCTGTCAGACCAGACCAAGGGTTGGAAGACAACGCGCAAGATCGCTGTCAGTTCAAAGTCGACAGCAATGTCTATAGGAAGCGTTTGAGCCCAAAACATGACTCGTTTATTTTTTGGGTTTACGACAACAACAAAAAATTAGCTCAAAATAACTATTACTGTAAATTTTATTACACGCCACATTTTTTACATTACACCCCCCCCCCCCCCCCCTTCATATCTTGTTTTGGAATGAAATTATTCCTATCTTAATCCAATGCTTTGCTTTCACTTCACAGCTCGCCGTGGGGCTGCAATAGGTTTATTTCAATTGTGGAAGCAAAATGGTGTGAGCCAAAGCAATGCTATATCAATGCTATCAGCACTCAGATATTTAGATCTTATTCCTGTGCACAGCCTACTATGGGGTTTGAACTACACTGTCTGACAAATATAGTTTATTCCACAATACAAATATTGCACATTATTATTACAATGATAATCATTTGAACAATTATCACTCTCATGATTAGTGTAATATCAGATAGTTGTATTGGGTTCAGAGATATTTGTCTCTGGAGAACTATTTTCATTCTACTTCTACAGTGACACTAAAGTTACTTATGGCCCATTTCCACTGCAGGTAGTAGCGCGGTCCCGCTCCGCTCGACTTGATAAATGGTCTCATTCCACCGGTAAAAACTGTCCCAGCCCGGGTTGTATTGGCCTCGAGTCGTGCTACTTGTCGTACCTGCCTCGTCTGGGTTCTATTCTGTGAACCCGGTACCATACGGTGACGTGAAAACATTGTTGACGACTGATTGGTCAGGCAGAATCGTGTCAATGCAATGCTGCATACCAGTTTAGTGGGCTTACCTTCTCTTCTGTTATGTATATTTCCATCAGTCTTTTGTTTTGCTGCCTTCGCCTCTGGTGAAATAAAATCGCGGCGGTGATTTCAATTGTCTGAAAAAAGTCAGCTGCTCAGGAAGCTAGTTGAGTGCAGCGCTCCGCTAGGCCGCAGCGGGTCTTTGGTGAAGCCGCGGTCTTGCCTGGTCAGAAGCCGCCGGGGTACAGGCTTCACTCTGTTGCGCCTCTCCCGTCCGCGCGCAGCGCATGCCTGTGAGTTTGACTAACTACAAAGTGATATCCATTCTCCTGGCCGATTGTCACATTTGCCCATGTACACTGTAGGTCATTTAGAGGCACCAGTATTTCATAAACAGTTTAAAAGTTCTGTGGATGGATTTAATTGTAACGTTATGTTATAGCCTACTTCGGCTATTAGGCGGAGGACAGATATGCGGTCGCTATGACGACCAGCTGTGGGCGGGGGCAGATGAACGGCGGTCGAAGCAGAACATCCATCGGGCCGAAACGAGTAGAGCCGACTGGTGACGAGCTGTGCAGGGCAGTAAAATGTGGTGGAAATGAGCCATAAGCTACCGTAAATTCCGGACTATAAGCCGCACCTTTTTTCCCGTTTTTTGGCCTTTTTTGGCCCCTGCGGCTTATATAACGGTGCGGCTTATCTATGGATTTTTTCAAAAAAAAAAAAAAAAAAAAAAAAAAAAAGCTCTTTTTTAGCACTCTTTCTAACTATAAATCCACTTCTGTTTTAATTTCCTCTCTTGCCCTCTTTTCACCACACTGTATGACACTGTATGACACTGTATGACACTGTGTGCACTGTAAATAACAACACAGGTGGTGTTGTGTTATGTTGTTTTGTTGAAATGTTAATAAATGGGAGCATACATATGGTAATTAAACATTAAAACACAATAAAAAAAAAAAAAAAAAAACATTAAAACACCCGTGGCTTATAGTCCGGTGCGGCTTATATAAGAAAAAAATAGTCAACTTTGAAGGTGCGGCTTATACACCGGTGCGCCTTATAGTCCGGAATTTACGGTAATTAAACACAGTCCAACAGCGGTTTCTAAACAGATTAAAACATGCATTAGCGCCACCCACACTCACTGCTCAAATGACCCAGCCCTTCAGATTACTTATTTTATTGTTAATGTAGGCATTACAGGTGGTATTTATGTAAAATATAGAGTGACAGCTTGGAATAGATATAAAATTTAAGTTTCTACACTTCACTGTGGGTTTGTGATGCACCTGTGTTGAACCAATGGGCGCTCAGCTTGATGTGTTTCTCGTCATCCTCTGTCAGCCACAGTCAGGCGCAGTTGGTGGGGAGCTCGTTGCTGGACCTTCCTGTCGGGTCTGTTTGAGGAGTGGTTCTCCCTGTTGTTCCTGTGAGGTGATCGGGAGCGGCTCCTCTCGTGGCGTCCCGAGTGAGCAGAGGACTGGTGATGTCTTCCAGCAGGGACCTGAGAAGAGATTTCACAGTTACTGGTTCCAGTGCCCTGTCAGTGTTTGGGCCCTAAGCCCTCCATATTAAATTGTCTGGATGGGCCTGTCACTGACAATACACATCAGTGGAAAACTAACCTGCAAATTAAATATGGCTGAATTTGTGTGCCGTATCCTCCAGACTGCTGCATTTTTCACTAAGTAGGGATGCCGCTAGTTATTAAGACTAACTTTCATATTTATTTCAATGTATTAGAGCAGCACAAATTAACTCGATCATCTTGGCTATCGTCAGCAACAGGATTTTGCTTAACACGTTCACTGCCAATGACGTGTTTTTACGTCAAACAAAATCCAACCGTTCACTGCCAATGACGTGTTTTTACGTCAAAAAAAATCGATTTTGTTTTTTTGACGGTGGGATGTGCATCTAACCCTTTTACATCTCTTATATAAGTATTGGACGTGTACAACGTGTACAACCCATTCCACCGACCCACTAAGTGGCGACAGTGCTTTCCTGACTAGAGGAAGGCAAGCAAAAAGCAGTGTGACGAAGCCATTCTCATGAAAATGGTTTGGCGAAAACGCTTTCGTTTTCGCGCTGATTGCTGGCGATGCGGGATTGCAAATTTGCATAATAGATTATGGGTGGAACACACTTTGAAACACGCAGCATAAATATGACCAGAATCGCAAAAGCTTCATCAAAGCTCTCAACCAAAACTCCAAGAAGCTAGCGAGTCCATCCAGACTTCCTCAAACAGCGGCCGCGCAGACAGGCAGCAGCAGCAGCAAAGCAGTGAGACTGGTGACAAGCTTGTGACACGGCCGCTGCAGCCAAGAAGAACGCCCACGGAGGGAGGAGTTGGAAGCAGAGGGGGGTTTCCTGCTGTTATGGAGGAAATTACTGTTCAAAACTATTGTTTAGATGTCTGACGTCTTACTGATGCCAAAAATGAATGGTTAAAGTGACTGTTCTATCGAATTTCACAAAAAGCCGTTTATCTCTGAATAATTTTTCTGACGCTGAAACCATGCTGTATTCAACTGCTAATGCTTACATAACTACTAACTCTACAAACTAACTCTTTTAGACAGAGAAAGCACACATTCTATTAGTTCTTTTGAGATATTGTGTGTTCACAAAATCTTAGCAGAAAAGAATCCTCGGGTCTTGAAAGATGAGCCAGAATCCTCAAAAAAACCCTCTGGCAGAACCTACCTACAGTAAAAAAAAAACGTCTGGCAGTGAATGTGTTAAGAAAATTATATTATGAAATTTTAATATGTGGACTGGAATTCCCTGCATGCAGTGTAAAACAACTTGAACTAATGCTTACATCTCCGCCACCATCCTGCCCCGCCCAGAACACCATGAAGCCAGGGAAGCAGCTCCTGAGCGAGAAGAGCTTTGGTGTGGCGGTTTGCTGTTTGTGTTTAGTTAAGATGCTGCTCAGCATTTTTAGATTAAAGGCCCATTCACAACTAGAATGTTTACTATAAAGACGCTTTTTGAAAAAGACCATCACCTTTTGGGATTAGCGCTAAGGCTGTTTACTGACCTGGAAGCTAGTTTGCTAGTTAGCTTTTGCTTGCATGATGCTAAGAAAATAGCATAATCTCTTGGCCACCCTGACTGCAAAATGCGGTATTATCCTATGTTTTCAATATGAGCAGGGTTTAACCACATGTGTCTCCAGTAGCCTGTTGAAAGCCATTTAGCCACGGTGAAGTTACAGGTGTTTCTTTCAACCCCATGCTCTCAACATGGGCTCCAGGGGACTTGACTCTTTGATCCACAGTAGGCTACAATAGATTTGGTGTGCAGAGTCACCTACTGCTAAAAACTTGGTGGCCATTAGCACCATTAGCTCTGCTCTCATAAGCACAATCATCTCATGAAAGCACCATCAAACATGTTCTCTGCCATTTCCTCTCTTTTGCAGCAATCCATCAACCCAAATCCATTGACTATGTTGTTATTTACTTTAGAGAGCAAGTCAAGTAAAAGCACGTCGCTAAAGTCATCATGGTCCATTTTTTCTCTGAATATTTGGTGCTGATATTGTTGGTAGTGTGAACGCTCTCTCTTCTCTACTCCCCTCTCTTCTCTCCTCCCCTCCCCTCCCCTCTCCTCCTCTCCTCTCCTCTCCTCTCCTCTCCTCTCCTCTCCTCTCCTCTCCTCTCCTCTCCTCCCCTCTCTCCTCCTCCCCTCTCTCTCCCCTCCTCTCCTCTTCTCTGTGCAGGAGGTGCAGGTACGTATGGGCGAGACGGAGCAGCTGTATGCAGAGGTGGCTGAGGTGGCGGTGCTCCAGCAGCATTGGCTCCACGACACTCTGGCCGTCTACAGCATGTTCAGTGAGGTCAACGCCTGTGAGCTGTGGATCGACGAGGAGGAGCAGTGGCTGGACAAGATGGAGATCCCCGAGAGGCTGGAGGACGTGGAGGTGGTGACACACAGGTTAGTGTGTTACAAACTGACTTTTGTATCCAAGAGTGGATACTATGACTGTCCCATTATATTCCAAAATGCCCTTCCCTGTAGGTTCGAGAGCCTGGACCAGGAGATGAACAGCTTGATGGGAAGGATCCTAGATGTCAACCAGATAGTCCAGCAGCTCCTGGATGGAGGTCATCCGTCTTCTACAGAGCTCAGAGGCTGTCAGGACCACCTCAGCTCCAGGTACTGACCTCACACTGGCCGCCCACTCTGGGTCTTTAAAGCGTTCGGCTCTGGGCAAAGCGTCGGACCGCAGGCCGCCCAGTGTGGGTCTTTAAAAAGCATATTGGCCTAAGCAAATTAATGGGTCGCGACTTAATGACTAAGGAAAAATGTGGGTCATGAGGCTAGACCAGTTGAGAACCACTGCTCTAGGTGGTATTGTTTCTAAGCTACAGCTAATTAAATTCAAGATTTTGCCAGATTTTTCTAAACCCCATTCAAGTCAATGGTGGAGAAAATGGCACTTAATCGCGAATAGCACCCAGAATGCCCAAAATGTTTGGCAGATCGAAAAATAGGAGTTTATAGATTGTGCCTTGCTTTCAGAAAGCACAATAGTAGAATGTGAATGACTCTTCTCCCTCCCTCTATCCCGTCAGGACCTGGACTCGTTCCTGACCTGGCTGGTCCAGACTCAGACGGCTGCAGCCTCGGACCAGCTGCTCTGGAGGAGGCGGAGAGACTCATCAACAAACACGCCGCCCTCAAAGAGGAGATCGGACGGTGAGCTGCTGAGGGGCGGAGCCACGGCTGTGGTGACTTCAAGAAAACTACATTACAAAACACAGCATATTGTGTTGACAATTGAAACAAGGAAGTGCACACAAAGCATCAAGGTGTCAGGCAGCTGAAAGTAACATCAAACTAGACTAGACTAGAGGTATTGAAATGAGTAATGTATCAAAACATACAACATTTATAGTAAACATGTTATCCCCCACCAGTGATGTAGTTCCACCCTTGGGTCAGTCCCATTCATTGTCAATGCCGCCCCCTAGTGGCACAAAGTCAACATTACTGTTTGACTGAACAATCTGACAGATGGATCCATAGCCCCCTTTAGTTCATGCATTAACATCATGCATCATGACACAAATGGGACAAGATGTCACTTAGTTTCCTCAGTAATAGTAATGACATATTCCCATTAGCTATTGCCTCTATGCCGGTCTACCTAAAACCATTGCTATCTTTCTAAAGGACATACAAAGAGAAAACACAATCTAATGTCTCTGTGGACCCGGACATGTATTTTAATCCCATGAGTAAAAGTCCTGCAACCAGGCTAAACCGTAACTAGACACAATCTGGATGAGAGAAATGTGTTAGGGCCAGGTGTAAAGGCAAGTGGTCCTGTGTCCGGCAGGTATGAGGAGGACTACCAGTGTCTGCAGGTGGTGAACGAGCTGTTGGAGTCCGAGGAGGCTCCTCTGCTGCACGCTGCCCTGCAGCAGTGGCTCCAGAAGCTCCACGTCGGCTGGAACAAGCTGCTGGAGATGTGGGAGAGCAGGAGGGAGGTGCTGGTCCAGGCTCACATCTTCCACCTGTTCCTGTGGGATGTCAAACAGGCCGAGTCCTTCCTCAACAACCAGGTGAGCCATACAAGATTAAGATTCAACCGGACGGACAAACCCCGTCTTTATTTGTCACAAACACCGTGGCATGCACACATGCACGGTGGCCAGTACACACACACACATGCTTGTGAAATGTGTCCTCTGCGTTTGACCCATCCTGGCTCGTCCTCCTCCATGGTCAGGCCAGGAGCGCTGGGCAGCTGCAGTGAGAAGACCAACTTCCACCGCTGGTCAGATGATGATCTTCTGCATGTTTTTAGTTGGGAGTTATATATGGAGGAATCCCAGGGAGCACGGGGAGAACATGCAAACAAACGGACAGCAGGGGGCCATAAAGGAAGTGCCTCCAGACACGTGTTAAAGGGCCACTTTGCCCATATTCAACCAGCTTTGTATCATGACAAAATCAGTAGTACTGTATATGCAAATGAACAATCAGTAATACTGTATATGTATGTATCATGACAAAATCAGTAGTACTGTATATGCAAATGAACAATGTTTAACTTCCCTCCATGTCGTCTGGACCCAGAGCTCCTTGTTCATTTGCAGAACTTCCTGGACCATTATGATGTCATGTGGGGATGCTATTTGGTGATAGTGATGTATTAGGCCCTTTTCACGGGGGCCATTTTGTGTGGAAAAGGCAGGATAAACACAGGTGCAAGCAAAACACTAATGAGGGTTTCCAACTTCCAATCATGGAAAAGGAGAGAGCTAAAAAGTAGTACTAAAAGCTAAACATGAGCATGCTGTGTGTGTTTACTGATGCCACGTTACTAAGCCAATAATAATACAGCATCAAAGTCCAAAAAAGCTTTGGGTAAAGTGGAAATAAGGCAACAACAATGTGAGTGATGCTGTTTTACTGGAGGTCATAGAGGTGGGAGGTTTTACTGGCTCTGTCCACACGCTCCCATAATCATTTTATAATGGTTACGTTTCCCAACTGTCCCTGTTCAGCTGTGTGCTCTTTGTGTATGAATTGGCTGTCTGACTGCAGCAGAGCTTCATAGAGATACACTGTGTTGACTGCTTGCCTGGATGGCCTGGGTGTGGCTGGCTCAGTTCTGCCACACTCTGTCCTCAGAGAGACAGGGAGAGAAAGGGGGGAGAGAGAGAGCTAGAACATCACTGTGCAGCATCTGACTGGAACATCCATCTGTGTGTGTGTATGTGTGTGTGTGCGTGTCTCTTTTTGTAACAGTATCCGTGCATTATGTGATATTAGAGCAGGGCCGGACATGCAGCATCTTCTAGTAACTCTAGATCTACGCTGTAGCTTCACGATAATGTGTACCCTGGCCACCTGCCACTGCTGAGAAGTGTGTGTGTGTGTGTGTGTGTGTGTGTGTGTGTGTGTGTGTGTGTGTGTGTGTGTGTGTGTGTGTGTGTGTGTGTGTGTATGTGTGCGTGTCTCTTTTTGTAACAGTATCCGTGCATTATGTGATATTAGAGCAGGGCCGGACATGCAGCATCTTCTAGTAACTAGATCTACGCTGTAGCTTCACGATAATGTGTACCCTGGCCACCTGCCACTGCTGAGAAGTGTGTGTGTGTGTGTGTGTGTGTGTGCGTGTGCGTGTGCGTGCCCGCGTGCGTGTGTGTGTGTGTGTAGCTAAAATTATTTGTCAACTTTATTCACAGGATATTCCAGATCTAACAGAATACTGTATCGAGTCAATTATACGTCTGATTGGCTAGATATGTCCATTATTTTTCAATTACAAATAGGAATAGATCAAAAAACAGATACAAAAAGTTTGCAACCCATAATTTACAAGATTTTATCTAGGGATGTCCGATATTATCGGCCTACCGATATTATCGGCCGATATTAGCATTAAAAAAATCGATATCGGAAAATATCGGTATCGGTTTTCATGCCGATTTTTTTTTTTTTTTTTTTTAATACAGGGGGAGTCTCACTGTGAGCAATGCTCTCTTTTTCAGGAGCGCCCTGTTCACATTCACACACACATTCATACCTGGAAGCTGACCAGTACAACCACAGTCTGATCTGCTGGCCACTGAGCAGCTCCACTGGAGCGGTTGGGGTTAAGGGCCTTGCTCAAGGGCACCTCAGTGGTGGTAATGAGGGAGGGGCAAGCGCTGCCTTTTCACTTTCCCCACCCAGATTTATCCTGCCGGTCCCGGGGATTGAACCGACGACCTTCTGGTCACAAGCTCGCTTCTCTAACACTTACAACTTTAACACAACATGCATATTATATATTAAACTCTTCAGCTACATTAAGCTACATTATGTAACTTGTTACGTGAAATTTTGGTGGAAAAAAAGCCCGCTTATATCGGTATCGGTTGATATCGGTATCGGAAATTAAGAGTTGGACATTATCGGATATCGGATATCGGTAAAAAAGCCAATATCGAACATCCCTAATTTTATCTTAGTTGTGAAGCATTTTTGGAAAAAATGGAGTGATATGAATACAATGCAGTTATACAATAAAACATCATATTGCAATTACTGTATTTATTTGACAGATTATTGCAGTTTCTGATTTTCATTATAATTCCAGTGTAGTTTTAGCACAATGTGGGAACATCTGTTTTTTAACCTCCTCCTGATGACCGATCTCATATTATTTATTTTGCTGGGAAATAAGTAAATAATTTAGGGAAGTTTGTTTGCCAGACACTTCTCACTCTGTTCTTCTCCTCCCCATTGTGTGTATTATGACATAGAATACAAAATGCCTATAATCCGTAGCAGTCTTTGGGAAGTTAATATCACAATATAATATGACTTCAACACATTTTCCAGACCTATAGATGAGTCTGTGTCTGTTTACGACATACAAACCAAGATCAGAAGATACAGAATCGCAGTGGTAAGCGCTGTCGCCTCACAGCTCGAAGGTCCTGGGTTCGATTCCCACCTGGGACGTTGTGAACGCTGAAGGAATGCGTGCCCGTCCGCATGTCCTCGAGTGCCCACCGCCCGGGTGGCGTCGTCAAAAGGGCCTTTCTGTGTGGAGTTTGCATGTTCTCCCCGTGCCTCCCGGGGGTTTCCTTCATATCGGAACCCCTCACCAAAACATGCAACATCCTGGTTGCTAATGTGGTTCCTGCTCTGGTCTTAAAGGCGCCGGTTCAGAGGGAGGGGAACTGGTTGGAATAGCGTGACCCTCCCACGTGCTATGTCCTACCGGTGAAGCTTCCTCTGTCAGGTGAAAAGAAGCGGCTGGCTAACTGCCCATGTCTCGGAGGAAGCATGGAGCCAGTTTTGGCTTTCCCCAGATCAGCAGAGGGTGGAGTAGCAACCAGGATAAATAAATTAAATTAGCACTAATGGAGGATAAAAATGGAATAAAAAATCGGGGGGGGGAGGGGGGGGGGGGAGAAGATACAGAATCACAGATCTGGCAGTCTGCATTGTTTCCAGACTCAGTATCACACACAGAGCAGTTTGCTTTCTGAAATATTACAAGGTATTGCTGTCCAGACTCCTCCTCGTGTGTGTGTGTGTGTGTGTGTGTGTGTGTGTGTGTGTGTGTGTGTGTCTGTGTGTCTGTGTGTCTGTGTGTCTGTGTGTGTGTGTCTCGTGCTTGCCTGCCAGGGCATGTGTCTCTTTAGGTTTGCTAACCAATCTCTACCAGGGACCCAGCTCTTCACATTAGCCTGGAAGGCCAAATGCAGAACCAGCGTTATCACCATGGCAATCAGTCTTACCGGGAGTACGGTGGCGCAGTCGGTAGCGCTGTCGCCTCACAGCTAGAAGGTCCTGAGTTAAATTCTCGCCTGGGACGCTGTGGATGCTGGAGTTGTGACCCCCCCCATATCTTCAGTGCCTACTGCCCAGGTGGACATCTCGTCGAAAGGGCCTTTCTGTGTGGAGTTTGCATGTTCTCGCCGTACCCCCCAGGGGGTTCCTCCGTACATAACCCCCCACTAAAAACATGCAGAAGATCGTCATCCGACCAGTGACGACAACATCCGAAGTTGGTCCCCGGGCGCTGGAAAGAAAAAGCGACCACTGCTCCTGGCCTGCCCCTCGGAGGAAAGGACAAGCCAGGATGGGTCAAATGCAGAGGACAAATTTTACCGGCCACCGTCAGCATGAGTGTGTTGTAGTGTTCGTGTGACAATAAAGACGGGCTTCCGTCTGAAATCGTGTTTAAAATCTTCTGGACAAGTAGTTATAGCTAATTAAACTCTTGGCAGTGTGTTTTGTGAGAGAGAGTTTATGTGTATGATCTCTTCAACCGACTGAAAACCGATATTTTGCATCAATTCTTTACGCTATATATTCCACTTTGAGTATTTTGATGCCAAAACATTCCCCAAACTTACAGTACAAGGATCAGTACATATCTATGTCCTTATTTCAGTGCCTGTATGGACGCCCGACCAAGCCGGAGGTAACACGGGCTCGAACCTGAGACCCTCGTGTTGGTAGGCAGATAGTCTGAATCAATGCTGAGAAGCAAGCTGCAGGTATAAGCTCTGCCATTGGCTCTGACCATTTCAGTCGGAGCGAAGGGAAATCCCTTTCCATTCCCTGCCTGTCCGCTCTCAAATGCCTCTGCTGCTGTGAAACAACAACAACAATGCTAGCTAGCAAGCTAGCAACCTACACAGAAAATGACAAAGTCTTGACGAAGATTTGGATGTCCAATAAAGCAGGCCTGCTTGGTACTTTCAGTGGCTGTTCTAAAGATAACAGAGCATTTTCTTTTCCCGCTCTACCAGAATGAGAGTGAGTTCAGCCAGACTCTCTCCTGCACTGGTACAGCACCAAATGAAGTGTGGAGATAGTCTGGCAAGTGAGACTAGTAGGCAGGGAATGATCTCCATACCTTAACTGTATGTTTTCCCTGACCTTGCTCCTCCAGGAATCGGCCCTGGCCCACGTGGAGCTGCCCACCACAGTGGAAGCCACCATGAAGAAACACAAGGACTTCACCACCACCATGGAGCTCAACCTGCACCGCATCAAGGCTGTGATGGAGGCCGGGGAGAGCCTGATCAGCCAGAGCAACATCTACTCCCAACGCATCAGGGAGCGCGTCGACACGCTCGCCAACAGGTACGACTGGCCTGCATGCAGAAAACACATGGAAAGGAGGATGTGTCATCATCATTAAGTTGGATAGTGAGCAAGTTGGAGCAAAACATGAGGCTTTGCACCGCAAAATCTTTGATTTATCAAAAAGTATTGAAAAGTTGAATAGTATGACAAAGCTTCAAAATGTTGCATCCAAATTGGTCAGGCCTTTATCAGTAAGGGAATATTTCAATATCCAGCAAAATAAAATAAAAACTATTTTATTTATTGTTATGGGCAGTGCAGACTTCATTCAAGGGTTGAGGTCTCCGCTTTGACCGCTTTGTGTGTGCGTGTGTGTGTGTGTGTGTGTGTGTGGGTGCGTGTGTGTGCGTGTGTGGGTGCGTGTGTGGGTGCGTGTGTGTGCGTGTGTGTGTGTGTGTGTGTGTGTGGGTGCGTGTGTGTGCGTGTGTGGGTGCGTGTGTGGGTGCGTGTGTGTGCGTGTGTGTGTGTGTGTGTGTGGGTGCGTGTGTGTGTGTGTGCGTGTGTGTGTGTGTGTGTGTGGGGGTGTGGGGGTGCGTGCGTGCGTGGGTGCGTGCGTGTGTGTGTGTGCTGCAGTGGGGGTTGGGGTGTTTATGTAGGTATATGGGGGGTAGGGTAGGCTTTGGTGTGCGTTTGCAATAGCAATATGGAAAGCCATATGGTTTTTGAATTCAATTAACAACACAATATATTATGTGAGGTGCTTTGATAAACAGTAGGGGTCTTCAACCTTTTTCAGCCCAAGTACCCCTTGGTTGACAGCGAAACTGAGGGACCCCCTACGATTTGAAATAAAATTGTTACATTTTAGGTGTGGCCTATAATTAAGCAATATAGCATGAGAGCCAGTGTGTTGTGAAGAATATATCCCACTCGGCCTGCGGCCTCGTGGGATACATGCGGCATACCAAGAACATGCGGGTGATTTGATTGGATCGTTCTGGAGACTGAAGTTGACATTGGCCAATCCTGGCGCTTGCTGAGTAGCTGAGAGCTTTCTGGAATCCCCGACAGGCAGCTCCAGCGCAGCGTTGCATTCTCAGCGCTTGCTGAGAAGCTGAATGCTTTCTGCAAAGCCGACACCAACTAACGTTACGGGGTTAAATGCGGGGTTAACAGCCTTTCTTTTGCAAAGAAGACATTAGCCCGCATCTATTCTTGTACAAAACATCATTTTCTGCGAAGTATTAGTAAAGTTATAAGCGAAGATCGATTCACAAGGATCTGACAGCTGTCTCCGCCATTTTTTTTTCTACGTTGTCATTTGAGGTAAGCCTTATTATTACTCTCTTAGTAAGAGAGTTGCCATGGCAACCAATAACCCATGGCCATGGGTTATTGAACTCGGTTACTGGAATTATACAATGGCTGTGAACCAATCAGATTGCTTGATTTGAGAGAGCCGTTTTATAATAACATTTATAATCCAGCGCACATGAGGATATCAGGGTTTGACACTTCTTTTTATTAATAGATTACATTAAAAAAGCAAGGAGTAAACAATCCGTTTCGAACATACTGTAGATTAATCAGATTTGCTTTATAGATCATTTTTGTCAAAAGTAGCTTATTATTGCCTATTAATGCTGAGTTTACTCAATATTAGGCTGCTCAGTATTATTTTATTTTTTTAATATTGTTTTTTTTCACAAACTACTTTGACAAAAATTGGCGGAACTCCCTGTTGAAGACCACTGACCTACAGTATGTTGTCTGTGGGTATGTGCAGGTACTGATCATTTTTGACAAACGTCAACCAATTCCATCTGAGACCATAATTGCAGCACAGCGCCAGACTACAGCCTTTTTTACATAGTGATTTTGTGGATTTGAGGTTTTTCAGTTACATTTTTCAATTCATGTGAGCTTCTGACACCATGTGACACAAAGTTTTAACAACTTGGATTAGTTTTGTAAAGTAGCTAATTTTCAGAAATATAAATTCACATTTTTCACTTTAATTCACTACATGTGCCAAGTGACCCATATAAAAAAAGGCAGTGCAAATCAGTTACCAATGGGGTCTCTAAAGAAGATGGTAAACCATGTACGGTAGCCTAATGCACAAAAAAGTAGTTATTTGCTATAAATAGTAAATAGTGACATGATTTATAGCAAATAAATATCTTATTTCATGCATTATATGATTTCCCACCTTTTCTGTTGGATAAATGATAAAATCACATTGTCACAATAGAGATGAGGATGCTCATTAGAACAATTTCAAAATATCATTAGGTTGTAAGTAAAATGGATGCTGACTTTTTATTCCAAAAACAGAGAACATGCTGGAAAGTGAGTTTTGAAAGCCAGAGAGCTGTCAGAGCAGCTGATCAACAACCCCATCTTATACAGTACAGGTACAATTTAGTGCTATGGGACAGTATAGATCTTAGTTATTTTACCTTTGAACTAAGTCCCCTGTCTGTCTGTCTGTCTGTCTGTCTGCCTGTCTGTCTGTCTGCCTGTCTGTCTGCCTGTCTGCCTGTCTGTCTGTCTGTCTGTCTGTCTGTCTGTCTGTCTGCCTGTCTGTCTGTCTGTCTGTCCCTCTCTCAGGGGGAACCAGAACTGGCCCAGCAATGGCTGGAGAAACTCAACGACATGTGGGAGCTCCAGAGGTTTCAGCAGGACTGTCACGAGGTATGAGACCCACACATGCGCACTGCAGGCTGGTGACAGGGCTATGAAGGCTTGACACTGAGGGGAGAATTACAGCAGTTTAGCAGCATTTTTCATAGGGAAAGAGTGAACAGGATGGCAAGCCTTTTGGTTAAAGCATCGATTGTAAAGAAAAGTGGACGTAGTGAGTGTGACATCACCCATACATGTAGGTTTCTGAAGGGCCGTTTTGAAGCCAAACGTTGGTGTCTACAAGCACTGCCATGTTGACATGTTTTGGAGCTGGAGCAGCCATGAGCGAAGCTGAGGGTTTGCCAGAGTTTTATAACCATTGTATCCCATTAATGATGCAATTATTTAGACACATCTTAGAAGAAGTGAAATGAGCTACTAAGACCATCATCTTGTCGTGACTAGGCAGACCGGGCAAAAACAAACAAAATAGCAGACAAGGTATTTTACTGAGAGTCCAAGTATTTACAATGGGCTCTCTGGCCAGAATGTGCAGAGAAGAGTGAGCTTGGCTTGTGGAGGCTGAGGCTGGTTGCAGCATGGATGAAAGGGTGGAGCCGCTCTGGGCAGAGGAGGACTTGAGGTCCCAGGTTGGAGGCTGAGGCTGGTTGCAGCATGGATGAAAGGGTGTGTGATGACGTTGCACAGAAACCCATCTATTGAGTTCATAACCTGTTGAGCATTGGTTAGAGGACAGCTATAAAAATGTGTGCTGTAAACAGAAATCCATTCTTCAATTTTAATCCAAAATAATGCAACTTCCGGACACGATACATTTTGCCGCAATACTGTATCGATATTTCAGAAAAATATACCATATCTATTTTTTTGCACGGCCGTGTGTTCAGTAATATAATAAGAATACTTTTTATTTCAGTGCCTTCAGTAAGACACTCAACACTCGGTAGTTTTGACTCAATTTGTCCACTTATCAGTTATCAATATAAAGTGATGTACATATTATTACACTACCTGGGTGGTGTACAGCGTGTTGTATTTTTAGCTCTATATTTAAATTTTCAGTAAATTATGTAGAGTATTGCAATATATCGCAATATGTATTGTATCGCAATGTATCGTGATACAATCGTATCGCGACCCATGTATCGTGATACGTATCGTATCGTGAGGTCCTTGCCAATACCCAGACCTATATGTGTAATATATTAAGTGTTCCTCTGTGCTCTATGAGGCCATTTAGAGGCCATTTACACCTGGCGCTAACATGCGTTTTCTGTGATCAGATTGTATTTGATCACTTCAACCTGATTCCATTTACACCTGGCGCTAACATGTGTTTTCTGCAATCTGATTGCAATCTGACTGCAGAAATTGTTGTCCTCTCAATCCGCATAAAGTTGCTGTATCCAGATTGAGAGGACACATTGCATTTACACTTGTGTTCAATGTGTACACAATGCATCCCTGACCACCTCCGGAGGTGGTTTGGCCGATCAGATTGCAATCCTTCAATGCGTTTTGGGGGTGTTTACACCTGGCATTTCAAGTGATAAAACACAATGTGATTGCAATCTGATCACAGAAAACACATGTTAACGCCAGGTGTAAATGGCTGCTAATGCATAAGCTCCAGCGCACACATCATTTACATATCATTCACATATCATTTAACTACAACGGCCAATCATCATTTTAACAACCTGTTTTCTCGATTTCTTAAAGGTTTGTAACAGAGGTGACAGGTTCTAGACTAGTAGCCTAACACAATACAGGGCTATTCAGGACAGGGTTTCATTTGAAATAGTACATTAAGGATTGTGTCATTTGTGTCTATTTGTGTTTTCAGCAATCTGTCCTGGCTGCTCTGTGATGGAGGTAAAGTCACAACTTAGCGTTTCACTTATTGGAGCTCCTTCATCCCAACAGCCGTCCGTATTCCAAACAAACAATGAAAGACTTTCACACACTGTCATATTTGCACGTTGCCACATGCACTTTTACTTACTTTTAGCTCTAATCGTATGTATGTTTTTAACCCTTATGTCTGTTTATTTGTTTTTGTCGTTTCTACCCAGTTTTCTCATGTTTCTAAGCTGACATAATAAATAAATGTTAATATATATATATATATATATATATATATATATATATATATATATATATATATATATATATATATATATATATATATATATATGATATATATACACACACACACACACACACACACACACACACACACACATACATACATGCATACATATATAATATAAACATATATGATGATCTTTGACAGGAGTTGATAGGTTCATAGTTAACCCACTTCACAGGCTGAGAGCCAGTCTTGTTGTTAGTGCGACACCTAGTGGCCAAACATCAAACTCGGCGTCCCTGTAATAGACCAAATCACCGTGACGTCACCATGTAAACAAATTTACTTCCGGGTACCACTTGGGGAAGGCGGCAGGTTTAAATGTGCGTGTTGTCAAATAAATGCTGTCAAACCCTCTCGTTGTTTTCGGCCGACTACTTTCAATTTAAATGGTTAAACGGTTGGTAAACATGCTTGTCCGACGTATCTAGCCTTTCTTCTGTGTTTGTTTTATGTAGTGTTAGCTAGCTAATAATGTTTGTTTGTCTGTCAAACTCGCTGTTTTGCAGACTCATTAACGTAGAAGAGCCTGGTGACGCGAGGTTACGTTAACGTTACAAACAGAGCTACTGACGCCACGTTAATTTAATTTAGCGTCAAGTCTACTCTGGTCTGGTCCAACAGGTAAATTAGCTAGTCTGGTCGTTAGTGAAAGTGTTGTTATGAATGATATTAAACAACAACACAACACGGACGAACCATTTTTGTCTTCTTTGTCTGTTTTTGTCTTCAACACGTCAGTTTGTGCCGTCCACCGCCATTATAATGTGTGGACCCAGGGGTACCCGGAAGTAAATGTAAACATCCAGGTGATTTGGTCTATACAGTACTTTTGAGTTCAGGCTCTGGCAGTCTTTTGAATGGCCCATGTGTCTTACATTGTGTTGCATCAGTATTCCTTGAAAAACACCCACTTCAAATGTATTCATACATTTTCCTCTCATGTTCTATTTATGATAGAGACAGACAGCACTTTGCCCAGGCCATCGCCATTCTGAACACCCATGAAGGTGAGAGGTCTGCCCTCCACACATTACCCAAACATCTCTCTCTCTCACTCTCTCTCTCTCTCTCTCTCTCTCTCTCTCTCTCACAGATAGATTTAATTCACTATAAATAATATCACTTTATGTGGATATTCATATTATTTTCGTTATTTTTCAGGACTACCAGCGCATGTTGGATTTGATGAGGGACATCATTCTGGCCACAGACCTGGCTCACCACCTTCGCATCTTCAAGGACCTTCAGAAGATGGCTGATGGTGCGTAGTGTAGCAGTAATACAGTGAAGTGTCAATGAACAGCCGTATACATCAGCTGCTCTCAGCTTCTTTCACTCACAACCTCTACTTGAGTCCAAAACTGTGACACCAACACGTGGTCTTTATTTTCCTTCTTCACGTTATTTCATTAAGATTAGAAGTGTTTACTGAATTAGAAACTTTTGTGTTGTTGAAAATCATTTTGTGATGTTCCCAACGGTGCACCATGAGTATACCCATCTCTTCTGGGGATATATTGTGGAATTACAATATATACTGTACCAATGTTACCATTATGCTTTCCTACGTTTTGCTTCATCTTATTCTCATACCTCTGAAGTCAAACTCCAAAATCCCCTTGCAGTATCCATCCATGGCTTTCTTACCTTCTGATCATTTTATCTGACTAAGTTCCCCCTTCATAGTGTAAAGAGACAATGGGCTACATGCACAAGTCCACTACTTCCTGAAATGAGTACAGCTTCTTTATTTCCTGTCATCACTATTGGATGAAGTGATTAATGTCAGGTGTGCTGCAGTCACAACAGTCATCAGGCACACCTGATTCATCAGTTCATCCAATAGTGTAGGACAGGAAATAAAGAAGCTGTACTAATTTCAGGAAGTAAAGAAGTTGTGCATGTAGTCTATTGCTCAGTGCAGCCTTATGTAATATAATTGGCTATAACTTCCTGGCCAGTAGTTTGCTACGCCTGAATGCAATCAATGCTACATTACCGCGAGTGGAGCTGTCCTCAGTCGAATCAATTTTGAGCAGTTAAAGTGCTTCAATGACATGAATAACCTCTTAACTGGTGACTGCTTTACACCAGTGTGAAACATGTCAAACTTGCTCTACAGCACAATTAAACCAACACAGAACGACAGGCTGCTACTGGGTCTAAATTTCATTAAATATATAATTTCTTCTTACCAAACTACACGTGCCCAACACAACACAATCCCTTATTGTGGCGTTTAATTATTTTCTACTTTCTATTCATAGAAAGTCTTAGGAGCACATACATCTGAGTGTGGGACACTGAATACAATTTGTGATAATCAATTACTTTTTCAATCAGACATTTTATGGCAAAGCTAAAGCGTTTGTGCCAAAGGATAACTTAGATTCTGATAATAGACCTTATTCGCTAACCCTGACGCCACCATATTGTTGACATACCGTCCTGCGCGCACACAGCGCTGCAGCTGACAACTAGTAATAGCCTTATTGTCATTTCTGTTCCATTACAAAATAGCGATGGTAATGACAGCAATAAAAACCCCACAGTTGTTTGTATGCTGCCGTTAATGCCTGTAATAATAAACAAAAGAAAAAACGAGGTGAACAAACTTTGCTGTGAGGAGCTGTCAGAAAGTTTCACCTGTCTCTCCTAACTATCCACACCTCTCCTGTGCTGCTGACGTATCCTCCGTCTCGCTCCCTTCACGTCTGTGGACGGTAGAGATAGAAACAAACCACAGGGACTTTATTGCTGTCATTACTACAGCCGTGTGTAACGCATGTCACCATCCAAACACAACAGGAATGATACAGGTAACGATAACGGCGGCTAGCTTCCTATAAACGCTGCTCTCACATAGGCTGTCACTTAAAGCTGCAGCGCTATGTCAACAATATGGCGGCGGTGTGCGTGCCCGTACGTGAGTGACGTCAATCGAATAAGGTCTATAGCAGTATGGAAAAGTCAATTTTATTTATTTAACGCCAAATCATAACAAGTTATCTCGAGATGCTTTATAAATAGACGGTTTACAAATAGCTGTTCAGAGAAAGTGATTTATGATAGCGTGAACGACATTGTGTGTGTGTGTGTGTGAGATACAACCCAAAGAGTCGGACCCACCGCTCCATGCTGTTGTGCCTGTTGATGACATCATGTGACCTGTCAGACCAGACCAAGGGTTGGAAGACAACGCGCAAGATCGCTGTCAGTTCAAAGTCGACAGCAATGTCTATAGGAAGCGTTTGAGCCCAAAACATGACTCGTTTATTTTTTGGGTTTACGACAACAACAAAAAATTAGCTCAAAATAACTATTACTGTAAATTTTATTACACGCCACATTTTTTACATTACACCCCCCCCCCCCCCCCCCCCCTTCATATCTTGTTTTGGAATGAAATTATTCCTATCTTAATCCAATGCTTTGCTTTCACTTCACAGCTCGCCGTGGGGCTGCAATAGGTTTATTTCAATTGTGGAAGCAAAATGGTGTGAGCCAAAGCAATGCTATATCAATGCTATCAGCACTCAGATATTTAGATCTTATTCCTGTGCACAGCCTACTATGGGGTTTGAACTACACTGTCTGACAAATATAGTTTATTCCACAATACAAATATTGCACATTATTATTACAATGATAATCATTTGAACAATTATCACTCTCATGATTAGTGTAATATCAGATAGTTGTATTGGGTTCAGAGATATTTGTCTCTGGAGAACTATTTTCATTCTACTTCTACAGTGACACTAAAGTTACTTATGGCCCATTTCCACTGCAGGTAGTAGCGCGGTCCCGCTCCGCTCGACTTGATAAATGGTCTCATTCCACCGGTAAAAACTGTCCCAGCCCGGGTTGTATTGGCCTCGAGTCGTGCTACTTGTCGTACCTGCCTCGTCTGGGTTCTATTCTGTGAACCCGGTACCATACGGTGACGTGAAAACATTGTTGACGACTGATTGGTCAGGCAGAATCGTGTCAATGCAATGCTGCATACCAGTTTAGTGGGCTTACCTTCTCTTCTGTTATGTATATTTCCATCAGTCTTTTGTTTTGCTGCCTTCGCCTCTGGTGAAATAAAATCGCGGCGGTGATTTCAATTGTCTGAAAAAAGTCAGCTGCTCAGGAAGCTAGTTGAGTGCAGCGCTCCGCTAGGCCGCAGCGGGTCTTTGGTGAAGCCGCGGTCTTGCCTGGTCAGAAGCCGCCGGGGTACAGGCTTCACTCTGTTGCGCCTCTCCCGTCCGCGCGCAGCGCATGCCTGTGAGTTTGACTAACTACAAAGTGATATCCATTCTCCTGGCCGATTGTCACATTTGCCCATGTACACTGTAGGTCATTTAGAGGCACCAGTATTTCATAAACAGTTTAAAAGTTCTGTGGATGGATTTAATTGTAACGTTATGTTATAGCCTACTTCGGCTATTAGGCGGAGGACAGATATGCGGTCGCTATGACGACCAGCTGTGGGCGGGGGCAGATGAACGGCGGTCGAAGCAGAACATCCATCGGGCCGAAACGAGTAGAGCCGACTGGTGACGAGCTGTGCAGGGCAGTAAAATGTGGTGGAAATGAGCCATAAGCTACCGTAAATTCCGGACTATAAGCCGCACCTTTTTTCCCGTTTTTTGGCCTTTTTTGGCCCCTGCGGCTTATATAACGGTGCGGCTTATCTATGGATTTTTTCAAAAAAAAAAAAAAAAAAAAAAAAAAAAGCTCTTTTTTAGCACTCTTTCTAACTATAAATCCACTTCTGTTTTAATTTCCTCTCTTGCCCTCTTTTCACCACACTGTATGACACTGTATGACACTGTATGACACTGTGTGCACTGTAAATAACAACACAGGTGGTGTTGTGTTATGTTGTTTTGTTGAAATGTTAATAAATGGGAGCATACATATGGTAATTAAACATTAAAACACAATAAAAAAAAAAAAAAAAAAACATTAAAACACCCGTGGCTTATAGTCCGGTGCGGCTTATATAAGAAAAAAATAGTCAACTTTGAAGGTGCGGCTTATACACCGGTGCGCCTTATAGTCCGGAATTTACGGTAATTAAACACAGTCCAACAGCGGTTTCTAAACAGATTAAAACATGCATTAGCGCCACCCACACTCACTGCTCAAATGACCCAGCCCTTCAGATTACTTATTTTATTGTTAATGTAGGCATTACAGGTGGTATTTATGTAAAATATAGAGTGACAGCTTGGAATAGATATAAAATTTAAGTTTCTACACTTCACTGTGGGTTTGTGATGCACCTGTGTTGAACCAATGGGCGCTCAGCTTGATGTGTTTCTCGTCATCCTCTGTCAGCCACAGTCAGGCGCAGTTGGTGGGGAGCTCGTTGCTGGACCTTCCTGTCGGGTCTGTTTGAGGAGTGGTTCTCCCTGTTGTTCCTGTGAGGTGATCGGGAGCGGCTCCTCTCGTGGCGTCCCGAGTGAGCAGAGGACTGGTGATGTCTTCCAGCAGGGACCTGAGAAGAGATTTCACAGTTACTGGTTCCAGTGCCCTGTCAGTGTTTGGGCCCTAAGCCCTCCATATTAAATTGTCTGGATGGGCCTGTCACTGACAATACACATCAGTGGAAAACTAACCTGCAAATTAAATATGGCTGAATTTGTGTGCCGTATCCTCCAGACTGCTGCATTTTTCACTAAGTAGGGATGCCGCTAGTTATTAAGACTAACTTTCATATTTATTTCAATGTATTAGAGCAGCACAAATTAACTCGATCATCTTGGCTATCGTCAGCAACAGGATTTTGCTTAACACGTTCACTGCCAATGACGTGTTTTTACGTCAAACAAAATCCAACCGTTCACTGCCAATGACGTGTTTTTACGTCAATTTTTTTTTTCGATTTTGTTTTTTTGACGGTGGGATGTGCATCTAACCCTTTTACATCTCTTATATAAGTATTGGACGTGTACAACGTGTACAACCCATTCCACCGACCCACTAAGTGGCGACAGTGCTTTCCTGACTAGAGGAAGGCAAGCAAAAAGCAGTGTGACGAAGCCATTCTCATGAAAATGGTTTGGCGAAAACGCTTTCGTTTTCGCGCTGATTGCTGGCGATGCGGGATTGCAAATTTGCATAATAGATTATGGGTGGAACACACTTTGAAACACGCAGCATAAATATGACCAGAATCGCAAAAGCTTCATCAAAGCTCTCAACCAAAACTCCAAGAAGCGAGCGAGTCCATCCAGACTTCCTCAAACAGCGGCCGCGCAGACAGGCAGCAGCAGCAGCAAAGCAGTGAGACTGGTGACAAGCTTGTGACACGGCCGCTGCAGCCAAGAAGAACGCCCACGGAGGGAGGAGTTGGAAGCAGAGGGGGGTTTCCTGCTGTTATGGAGGAAATTACTGTTCAAAACTATTGTTTAGATGTCTGACGTCTTACTGATGCCAAAAATGAATGGTTAAAGTGACTGTTCTATCGAATTTCACAAAAAGCCGTTTATCTCTGAATAATTTTTCTGACGCTGAAACCATGCTGTATTCAACTGCTAATGCTTACATAACTACTAACTCTACAAACTAACTCTTTTAGACAGAGAAAGCACACATTCTATTAGTTCTTTTGAGATATTGTGTGTTCACAAAATCTTAGCTGAAAAGAATCCTCGGGTCTTGAAAGATGAGCCAGAATCCTCAAAAAAACCCTCTGGCAGAACCTACCTACAGTAAAAAAAAAACGTCTGGCAGTGAATGTGTTAAGAAAATTATATTATGAAATTTTAATATGTGGACTGGAATTCCCTGCATGCAGTGTAAAACAACTTGAACTAATGCTTACATCTCCGCCACCATCCTGCCCCGCCCAGAACACCATGAAGCCAGGGAAGCAGCTCCTGAGCGAGAAGAGCTTTGGTGTGGCGGTTTGCTGTTTGTGTTTAGTTAAGATGCTGCTCAGCATTTTTAGATTAAAGGCCCATTCACAACTAGAATGTTTACTATAAAGACGCTTTTTGAAAAAGACCATCACCTTTTGGGATTAGCGCTAAGGCTGTTTACTGACCTGGAAGCTAGTTTGCTAGTTAGCTTTTGCTTGCATGATGCTAAGAAAATAGCATAATCTCTTGGCCACCCTGACTGCAAAATGCGGTATTATCCTATGTTTTCAATATGAGCAGGGTTTAACCACATGTGTCTCCAGTAGCCTGTTGAAAGCCATTTAGCCACGGTGAAGTTACAGGTGTTTCTTTCAACCCCATGCTCTCAACATGGGCTCCAGGGGACTTGACTCTTTGATCCACAGTAGGCTACAATAGATTTGGTGTGCAGAGTCACCTACTGCTAAAAACTTGGTGGCCATTAGCACCATTAGCTCTGCTCTCATAAGCACAATCATCTCATGAAAGCACCATCAAACATGTTCTCTGCAAATCCATTGACTATGTTGTTATTTACTTTAGAGAGCAAGTCAAGTAAAAGCACGTCGCTAAAGTCATCATGGTCCATTTTTTCTCTGAATATTTGGTGCTGATATTGTTGGTAGTGTGAACGCTCTCTCTTCTCTACTCCCCTCTCTTCTCTCCTCCCCTCCCCTCCCCTCTCCTCCTCTCCTCTCCTCTCCTCTCCTCTCCTCTCCTCTCCTCTCCTCTCCTCTCCTCTCCTCTCCTCTCCTCTCCTCTCCTCCCCTCTCTCCTCCTCCCCTCTCTCTCCCCTCCTCTCCTCTTCTCTGTGCAGGAGGTGCAGGTACGTATGGGCGAGACGGAGCAGCTGTATGCAGAGGTGGCTGAGGTGGCGGTGCTCCAGCAGCATTGGCTCCACGACACTCTGGCCGTCTACAGCATGTTCAGTGAGGTCAACGCCTGTGAGCTGTGGATCGACGAGGAGGAGCAGTGGCTGGACAAGATGGAGATCCCCGAGAGGCTGGAGGACGTGGAGGTGGTGACACACAGGTTAGTGTGTTACAAACTGACTTTTGTATCCAAGAGTGGATACTATGACTGTCCCATTATATTCCAAAATGCCCTTCCCTGTAGGTTCGAGAGCCTGGACCAGGAGATGAACAGCTTGATGGGAAGGATCCTAGATGTCAACCAGATAGTCCAGCAGCTCCTGGATGGAGGTCATCCGTCTTCTACAGAGCTCAGAGGCTGTCAGGACCACCTCAGCTCCAGGTACTGACCTCACACTGGCCGCCCACTCTGGGTCTTTAAAGCGTTCGGCTCTGGGCAAAGCGTCGGACCGCAGGCCGCCCAGTGTGGGTCTTTAAAAAGCATATTGGCCTAAGCAAATTAATGGGTCGCGACTTAATGACTAAGGAAAAATGTGGGTCATGAGGCTAGACCAGTTGAGAACCACTGCTCTAGGTGGTATTGTTTCTAAGCTACAGCTAATTAAATTCAAGATTTTGCCAGATTTTTCTAAACCCCATTCAAGTCAATGGTGGAGAAAATGGCACTTAATCGCGAATAGCACCCAGAATGCCCAAAATGTTTGGCAGATCGAAAAATAGGAGTTTATAGATTGTGCCTTGCTTTCAGAAAGCACAATAGTAGAATGTGAATGACTCTTCTCCCTCCCTCTATCCCGTCAGGACCTGGACTCGTTCCTGACCTGGCTGGTCCAGACTCAGACGGCTGCAGCCTCGGACCAGCTGCTCTGGAGGAGGCGGAGCCTCGGACCAGCTGCTCTGGAGGAGGCGGAGAGACTCATCAACAAACACGCCGCCCTCAAAGAGGAGATCGGACGGTGAGCTGCTGAGGGGCGGAGCCACGGCTGTGGTGACTTCAAGAAAACTACATTACAAAACACAGCATATTGTGTTGACAATTGAAACAAGGAAGTGCACACAAAGCATCAAGGTGTCAGGCAGCTGAAAGTAACATCAAACTAGACTAGACTAGAGGTATTGAAATGAGTAATGTATCAAAACATACAACATTTATAGTAAACATGTTATCCCCCACCAGTGATGTAGTTCCACCCTTGGGTCAGTCCCATTCATTGTCAATGCCGCCCCCTAGTGGCACAAAGTCAACATTACTGTTTGACTGAACAATCTGACAGATGGATCCATAGCCCCCTTTAGTTCATGCATTAACATCATGCATCATGACACAAATGGGACAAGATGTCACTTAGTTTCCTCAGTAATAGTAATGACATATTCCCATTAGCTATTGCCTCTATGCCGGTCTACCTAAAACCATTGCTATCTTTCTAAAGGACATACAAAGAGAAAACACAATCTAATGTCTCTGTGGACCCGGACATGTATTTTAATCCCATGAGTAAAAGTCCTGCAACCAGGCTAAACCGTAACTAGACACAATCTGGATGAGAGAAATGTGTTAGGGCCAGGTGTAAAGGCAAGTGGTCCTGTGTCCGGCAGGTATGAGGAGGACTACCAGTGTCTGCAGGTGGTGAACGAGCTGTTGGAGTCCGAGGAGGCTCCTCTGCTGCACGCTGCCCTGCAGCAGTGGCTCCAGAAGCTCCACGTCGGCTGGAACAAGCTGCTGGAGATGTGGGAGAGCAGGAGGGAGGTGCTGGTCCAGGCTCACATCTTCCACCTGTTCCTGTGGGATGTCAAACAGGCCGAGTCCTTCCTCAACAACCAGGTGAGCCATACAAGATTAAGATTCAACCGGACGGACAAACCCCGTCTTTATTTGTCACAAACACCGTGGCATGCACACATGCACGGTGGCCAGTACACACACACACATGCTTGTGAAATGTGTCCTCTGCGTTTGACCCATCCTGGCTCGTCCTCCTCCATGGTCAGGCCAGGAGCGCTGGGCAGCTGCAGTGAGAAGACCAACTTCCACCGCTGGTCAGATGATGATCTTCTGCATGTTTTTAGTTGGGAGTTATATATGGAGGAATCCCAGGGAGCACGGGGAGAACATGCAAACAAACGGACAGCAGGGGGCCATAAAGGAAGTGCCTCCAGACACGTGTTAAAGGGCCACTTTGCCCATATTCAACCAGCTTTGTATCATGACAAAATCAGTAGTACTGTATATGCAAATGAACAATCAGTAATACTGTATATGTATGTATCATGACAAAATCAGTAGTACTGTATATGCAAATGAACAATGTTTAACTTCCCTCCATGTCGTCTGGACCCAGAGCTCCTTGTTCATTTGCAGAACTTCCTGGACCATTATGATGTCATGTGGGGATGCTATTTGGTGATAGTGATGTATTAGGCCCTTTTCACGGGGGCCATTTTGTGTGGAAAAGGCAGGATAAACACAGGTGCAAGCAAAACACTAATGAGGGTTTCCAACTTCCAATCATGGAAAAGGAGAGAGCTAAAAAGTAGTACTAAAAGCTAAACATGAGCATGCTGTGTGTGTTTACTGATGCCACGTTACTAAGCCAATAATAATACAGCATCAAAGTCCAAAAAAGCTTTGGGTAAAGTGGAAATAAGGCAACAACAATGTGAGTGATGCTGTTTTACTGGAGGTCATAGAGGTGGGAGGTTTTACTGGCTCTGTCCACACGCTCCCATAATCATTTTATAATGGTTACGTTTCCCAACTGTCCCTGTTCAGCTGTGTGCTCTTTGTGTATGAATTGGCTGTCTGACTGCAGCAGAGCTTCATAGAGATACACTGTGTTGACTGCTTGCCTGGATGGCCTGGGTGTGGCTGGCTCAGTTCTGCCACACTCTGTCCTCAGAGAGACAGGGAGAGAAAGGGGGGAGAGAGAGAGCTAGAACATCACTGTGCAGCATCTGACTGGAACATCCATCTGTGTGTGTGTATGTGTGTGTGTGCGTGTCTCTTTTTGTAACAGTATCCGTGCATTATGTGATATTAGAGCAGGGCCGGACATGCAGCATCTTCTAGTAACTCTAGATCTACGCTGTAGCTTCACGATAATGTGTACCCTGGCCACCTGCCACTGCTGAGAAGTGTGTGTGTGTGTGTGTGTGTGTGTGTGTGTGTGTGTGTGTGTGTGTGTGTGTGTGTGTGTGTGTGTGTGTATGTGTGCGTGTCTCTTTTTGTAACAGTATCCGTGCATTATGTGATATTAGAGCAGGGCCGGACATGCAGCATCTTCTAGTAACTAGATCTACGCTGTAGCTTCACGATAATGTGTACCCTGGCCACCTGCCACTGCTGAGAAGTGTGTGTGTGTGTGTGTGTGTGTGTGTGTGTGCGTGTGCGTGTGCGTGCCCGCGTGCGTGTGTGTGTGTGTGTAGCTAAAATTATTTGTCAACTTTATTCACAGGATATTCCAGATCTAACAGAATACTGTATCGAGTCAATTATACGTCTGATTGGCTAGATATGTCCATTATTTTTCAATTACAAATAGGAATAGATCAAAAAACAGATACAAAAAGTTTGCAACCCATAATTTACAAGATTTTATCTAGGGATGTCCGATATTATCGGCCTACCGATATTATCGGCCGATATTAGCATAAAAAAAATCGATATCGGAAAATATCGGTATCGGTTTTCATGCCGATTTTTTTTTTTTTTTTTTTAATACAGGGGGAGTCTCACTGTGAGCAATGCTCTCTTTTTCAGGAGCGCCCTGTTCACATTCACACACACATTCATACCTGGAAGCTGACCAGTACAACCACAGTCTGATCTGCTGGCCACTGAGCAGCTCCACTGGAGCGGTTGGGGTTAAGGGCCTTGCTCAAGGGCACCTCAGTGGTGGTAATGAGGGAGGGGCAAGCGCTGCCTTTTCACTTTCCCCACCCAGATTTATCCTGCCGGTCCCGGGGATTGAACCGACGACCTTCTGGTCACAAGCTCGCTTCTCTAACACTTACAACTTTAACACAACATGCATATTATATATTAAACTCTTCAGCTACATTAAGCTACATTATGTAACTTGTTACGTGAAATTTTGGTGGAAAAAAAGCCCGCTTATATCGGTATCGGTTGATATCGGTATCGGAAATTAAGAGTTGGACATTATCGGATATCGGATATCGGTAAAAAAGCCAATATCGAACATCCCTAATTTTATCTTAGTTGTGAAGCATTTTTGGAAAAAATGGAGTGATATGAATACAATGCAGTTATACAATAAAACATCATATTGCAATTACTGTATTTATTTGACAGATTATTGCAGTTTCTGATTTTCATTATAATTCCAGTGTAGTTTTAGCACAATGTGGGAACATCTGTTTTTTAACCTCCTCCTGATGACCGATCTCATATTATTTATTTTGCTGGGAAATAAGTAAATAATTTAGGGAAGTTTGTTTGCCAGACACTTCTCACTCTGTTCTTCTCCTCCCCATTGTGTGTATTATGACATAGAATACAAAATGCCTATAATCCGTAGCAGTCTTTGGGAAGTTAATATCACAATATAATATGACTTCAACACATTTTCCAGACCTATAGATGAGTCTGTGTCTGTTTACGACATACAAACCAAGATCAGAAGATACAGAATCGCAGTGGTAAGCGCTGTCGCCTCACAGCTCGAAGGTCCTGGGTTCGATTCCCACCTGGGACGTTGTGAACGCTGAAGGAATGCGTGCCCGTCCGCATGTCCTCGAGTGCCCACCGCCCGGGTGGGGTCGTCAAAAGGGCCTTTCTGTGTGGAGTTTGCATGTTCTCCCCGTGCCTCCCGGGGGTTTCCTTCATATCGGAACCCCTCACCAAAACATGCAACATCCTGGTTGCTAATGTGGTTCCTGCTCTGGTCTTAAAGGCGCCGGTTCAGAGGGAGGGGAACTGGTTGGAATAGCGTGACCCTCCCACGTGCTATGTCCTACCGGTGAAGCTTCCTCTGTCAGGTGAAAAGAAGCGGCTGGCTAACTGCCCATGTCTCGGAGGAAGCATGGAGCCAGTTTTGGCTTTCCCCAGATCAGCAGAGGGTGGAGTAGCAACCAGGATAAATAAATTAAATTAGCACTAATGGAGGATAAAAATGGAATAAAAAATCGGGGGGGGGAGGGGGGGGGGGGAGAAGATACAGAATCACAGATCTGGCAGTCTGCATTGTTTCCAGACTCAGTATCACACACAGAGCAGTTTGCTTTCTGAAATATTACAAGGTATTGCTGTCCAGACTCCTCCTCGTGTGTGTGTGTGTGTGTGTGTGTGTGTGTGTGTGTGTGTGTGTGTGTGTGTGTGTGTGTGTGTGTGTCTGTGTGTCTGTGTGTGTGTGTCTCGTGCTTGCCTGCCAGGGCATGTGTCTCTTTAGGTTTGCTAACCAATCTCTACCAGGGACCCAGCTCTTCACATTAGCCTGGAAGGCCAAATGCAGAACCAGCGTTATCACCATGGCAATCAGTCTTACCGGGAGTACGGTGGCGCAGTCGGTAGCGCTGTCGCCTCACAGCTAGAAGGTCCTGAGTTAAATTCTCGCCTGGGACGCTGTGGATGCTGGAGTTGTGACCCCCCCCATATCTTCAGTGCCTACTGCCCAGGTGGACATCTCGTCGAAAGGGCCTTTCTGTGTGGAGTTTGCATGTTCTCGCCGTACCCCCCAGGGGGTTCCTCCGTACATAACCCCCCACTAAAAACATGCAGAAGATCGTCATCCGACCAGTGACGACAACATCCGAAGTTGGTCCCCGGGCGCTGGAAAGAAAAAGCGACCACTGCTCCTGGCCTGCCCCTCGGAGGAAAGGACAAGCCAGGATGGGTCAAATGCAGAGGACAAATTTTACCGGCCACCGTCAGCATGAGTGTGTTGTAGTGTTCGTGTGACAATAAAGACGGGCTTCCGTCTGAAATCGTGTTTAAAATCTTCTGGACAAGTAGTTATAGCTAATTAAACTCTTGGCAGTGTGTTTTGTGAGAGAGAGTTTATGTGTATGATCTCTTCAACCGACTGAAAACCGATATTTTGCATCAATTCTTTACGCTATATATTCCACTTTGAGTATTTTGATGCCAAAACATTCCCCAAACTTACAGTACAAGGATCAGTACATATCTATGTCCTTATTTCAGTGCCTGTATGGACGCCCGACCAAGCCGGAGGTAACACGGGCTCGAACCTGAGACCCTCGTGTTGGTAGGCAGATAGTCTGAATCAATGCTGAGAAGCAAGCTGCAGGTATAAGCTCTGCCATTGGCTCTGACCATTTCAGTCGGAGCGAAGGGAAATCCCTTTCCATTCCCTGCCTGTCCGCTCTCAAATGCCTCTGCTGCTGTGAAACAACAACAACAATGCTAGCTAGCAAGCTAGCAACCTACACAGAAAATGACAAAGTCTTGACGAAGATTTGGATGTCCAATAAAGCAGGCCTGCTTGGTACTTTCAGTGGCTGTTCTAAAGATAACAGAGCATTTTCTTTTCCCGCTCTACCAGAATGAGAGTGAGTTCAGCCAGACTCTCTCCTGCACTGGTACAGCACCAAATGAAGTGTGGAGATAGTCTGGCAAGTGAGACTAGTAGGCAGGGAATGATCTCCATACCTTAACTGTATGTTTTCCCTGACCTTGCTCCTCCAGGAATCGGCCCTGGCCCACGTGGAGCTGCCCACCACAGTGGAAGCCACCATGAAGAAACACAAGGACTTCACCACCACCATGGAGCTCAACCTGCACCGCATCAAGGCTGTGATGGAGGCCGGGGAGAGCCTGATCAGCCAGAGCAACATCTACTCCCAACGCATAAGGGAGCGCGTCGACACGCTCGCCAACAGGTACGACTGGCCTGCATGCAGAAAACACATGGAAAGGAGGATGTGTCATCATCATTAAGTTGGATAGTGAGCAAGTTGGAGCAAAACATGAGGCTTTGCACCGCAAAATCTTTGATTTATCAAAAAGTATTGAAAAGTTGAATAGTATGACAAAGCTTCAAAATGTTGCATCCAAATTGGTCAGGCCTTTATCAGTAAGGGAATATTTCAATATCCAGCAAAATAAAATAAAAACTATTTTATTTATTGTTATGGGCAGTGCAGACTTCATTCAAGGGTTGAGGTCTCCGCTTTGACCGCTTTGTGTGTGCGTGTGTGTGTGTGTGTGTGTGTGTGGGTGCGTGTGTGTGCGTGTGTGGGTGCGTGTGTGTGCGTGTGTGTGCGTGTGTGTGTGTGTGTGTGTGTGGGTGCGTGTGTGTGTGTGTGCGTGTGTGTGGGGGTGTGGGGGTGCGTGCGTGCGTGGGTGCGTGCGTGTGTGTGTGTGCTGCAGTGGGGGTTGGGGTGTTTATGTAGGTATATGGGGGGTAGGGTAGGCTTTGGTGTGCGTTTGCAATAGCAATATGGAAAGCCATATGGTTTTTGAATTCAATTAACAACACAATATATTATGTGAGGTGCTTTGATAAACAGTAGGGGTCTTCAACCTTTTTCAGCCCAAGTACCCCTTGGTTGACAGCGAAACTGAGGGACCCCCTACGATTTGAAATAAAATTGTTACATTTTAGGTGTGGCCTATAATTAAGCAATATAGCATGAGAGCCAGTGTGTTGTGAAGAATATATCCCACTCGGCCTGCGGCCTCGTGGGATAACAGCTGATCAGGGGGATATATTCCACAACACACGCAGCTCGAGTGCTATATTGCTTTTATAAAACGGTTTCCAAGTATGATAATATAATAATAATAATAATACTATAAGTCCGACTCCGACTGGCATGTCATTCTGATAGAGTCAGTTGAAACACTACTGTAAGGCGGGACCGCAAGAACATGCGGGTGATTTGATTGGATCGTTCTGGAGACTGAAGTTGACATTGGCCAATCCTGGCGCTTGCTGAGTAGCTGAGAGCTTTCTGGAATCCCCGACAGGCAGCTCCAGCGCAGCGTTGCATTCTCAGCGCTTGCTGAGAAGCTGAATGCTTTCTGCAAAGCCGACACCAACTAACGTTACGGGGTTAAATGCGGGGTTAACAGCCTTTCTTTTGCAAAGAAGACATTAGCCCGCATCTATTCTTGTACAAAACATCATTTTCTGCGAAGTATTAGTAAAGTTATAAGCGAAGATCGATTCACAAGGATCTGACAGCTGTCTCCGGCATTTTTTTTTCTACGTTGTCATTTGAGGTAAGCCTTATTATTACTCTCTTAGTAAGAGAGTTGCCATGGCAACCAATAACCCATGGCCATGGGTTATTGAACTCGGTTACTGGAATTATACAATGGCTGTGAACCAATCAGATTGCTTGATTTGAGAGAGCCGTTTTATAATAACATTTATAATCCAGCGCACATGAGGATATCAGGGTTTGACACTTCTTTTTATTAATAGATTACATTAAAAAAGCAAGGAGTAAACAATCCGTTTCGAACATACTGTAGATTAATCAGATTTGCTTTATAGATCATTTTTGTCAAAAGTAGCTTATTATTGCCTATTAATGCTGAGTTTACTCAATATTAGGCTGCTCAGTATTATTTTATTTTTTTAATATTGTTTTTTTTCACAAACTACTTTGACAAAAATTGGCGGAACTCCCTGTTGAAGACCACTGACCTACAGTATGTTGTCTGTGGGTATGTGCAGGTACTGATCATTTTTGACAAACGTCAACCAATTCCATCTGAGACCATAATTGCAGCACAGCGCCAGACTACAGCCTTTTTTACATAGTGATTTTGTGGATTTGAGGTTTTTCAGTTACATTTTTCAATTCATGTGAGCTTCTGACACCATGTGACACAAAGTTTTAACAACTTGGATTAGTTTTGTAAAGTAGCTAATTTTCAGAAATATAAATTCACATTTTTCACTTTAATTCACTACATGTGCCAAGTGACCCATATAAAAAAAGGCAGTGCAAATCAGTTACCAATGGGGTCTCTAAAGAAGATGGTAAACCATGTACGGTAGCCTAATGCACAAAAAAGTAGTTATTCTCTATAAATAGTAAATAGTGACATGATTTATAGCAAATAAATATCTTATTTCATGCATTATATGATTTCCCACCTTTTCTGTTGGATAAATGATAAAATCACATTGTCACAATAGAGATGAGGATGCTCATTAGAACAATTTCAAAATATCATTAGGTTGTAAGTAAAATGGATGCTGACTTTTTATTCCAAAAACAGAGAACATGCTGGAAAGTGAGTTTTGAAAGCCAGAGAGCTGTCAGAGCAGCTGATCAACAACCCCATCTTATACAGTACAGGTACAATTTAGTGCTATGGGACAGTATAGATCTTAGTTATTTTACCTTTGAACTAAGTCCCCTGTCTGTCTGTCTGTCTGTCTGTCTGTCTGCCTGTCTGTCTGTCTGCCTGTCTGTCTGCCTGTCTGCCTGTCTGTCTGTCTGTCTGTCTGTCTGTCTGTCTGTCTGTCTGTCTGCCTGTCTGTCTGTCTGTCTGTCTGTCCCTCTCTCAGGGGGAACCAGAACTGGCCCAGCAATGGCTGGAGAAACTCAACGACATGTGGGAGCTCCAGAGGTTTCAGCAGGACTGTCACGAGGTATGAGACCCACACATGCGCACTGCAGGCTGGTGACAGGGCTATGAAGGCTTGACACTGAGGGGAGAATTACAGCAGTTTAGCAGCATTTTTCATAGGGAAAGAGTGAACAGGATGGCAAGCCTTTTGGTTAAAGCATCGATTGTAAAGAAAAGTGGACGTAGTGAGTGTGACATCACCCATACATGTAGGTTTCTGAAGGGCCGTTTTGAAGCCAAACGTTGGTGTCTACAAGCACTGCCATGTTGACATGTTTTGGAGCTGGAGCAGCCATGAGCGAAGCTGAGGGTTTGCCAGAGTTTTATAACCATTGTATCCCATTAATGATGCAATTATTTAGACACATCTTAGAAGAAGTGAAATGAGCTACTAAGACCATCATCTTGTCGTGACTAGGCAGACCGGGCAAAAACAAACAAAATAGCAGACAAGGTATTTTACTGAGAGTCCAAGTATTTACAATGGGCTCTCTGGCCAGAATGTGCAGAGAAGAGTGAGCTTGGCTTGTGGAGGCTGAGGCTGGTTGCAGCATGGATGAAAGGGTGGAGCCGCTCTGGGCAGAGGAGGACTTGAGGTCCCAGGTTGGAGGCTGAGGCTGGTTGCAGCATGGATGAAAGGGTGGAGCTGCTCTGGGCAGAGGAGGACTTGAGGTCCCAGGTTGGAGGCTGAGGCTGGTTGCAGCATGGATGAAAGGGTGTGTGATGACGTTGCACAGAAACCCATCTATTGAGTTCATAACCTGTTGAGCATTGGTTAGAGGACAGCTATAAAAATGTGTGCTGTAAACAGAAATCCATTCTTCAATTTTAATCCAAAATAATGCAACTTCCGGACACGATACATTTTGCCGCAATACTGTATCGATATTTCAGAAAAATATACCATATCTATTTTTTTGCACGGCCGTGTGTTCAGTAATATAATAAGAATACTTTTTATTTCAGTGCCTTCAGTAAGACACTCAACACTCGGTAGTTTTGACTCAATTTGTCCACTTATCAGTTATCAATATAAAGTGATGTACATATTATTACACTACCTGGGTGGTGTACAGCGTGTTGTATTTTTAGCTCTATATTAAAATTTTCAGTAAATTATGTAGAGTATTGCAATATATCGCAATATGTATTGTATCGCAATGTATCGTGATACAATCGTATCGCGACCCATGTATCGTGATACGTATCGTATCGTGAGGTCCTTGCCAATACCCAGACCTATATGTGTAATATATTAAGTGTTCCTCTGTGCTCTATGAGGCCATTTAGAGGCCATTTACACCTGGCGCTAACATGCGTTTTCTGTGATCAGATTGTATTTGATCACTTCAACCTGATTCCATTTACACCTGGCGCTAACATGTGTTTTCTGCAATCTGATTGCAATCTGACTGCAGAAATTGTTGTCCTCTCAATCCGCATAAAGTTGCTGTATCCAGATTGAGAGGACACATTGCATTTACACTTGTGTTCAATGTGTACACAATGCATCCCTGACCACCTCCGGAGGTGGTTTGGCCGATCAGATTGCAATCCTTCAATGCGTTTTGGGGGTGTTTACACCTGGCATTTCAAGTGATAAAACACAATGTGATTGCAATCTGATCACAGAAAACACATGTTAACGCCAGGTGTAAATGGCTGCTAATGCATAAGCTCCAGCGCACACATCATTTACATATCATTCACATATCATTTAACTACAACGGCCAATCATCATTTTAACAACCTGTTTTCTCGATTTCTTAAAGGTTTGTAACAGAGGTGACAGGTTCTAGACTAGTAGCCTAACACAATACAGGGCTATTCAGGACAGGGTTTCATTTGAAATAGTACATTAAGGATTGTGTCATTTGTGTCTATTTGTGTTTTCAGCAATCTGTCCTGGCTGCTCTGTGATGGAGGTAAAGTCACAACTTAGCGTTTCACTTATTGGAGCTCCTTCATCCCAACAGCCGTCCGTATTCCAAACAAACAATGAAAGACTTTCACACACTGTCATATTTGCACGTTGCCACATGCACTTTTACTTACTTTTAGCTCTAATCGTATGTATGTTTTTAACCCTTATGTCTGTTTATTTGTTTTTGTCGTTTCTACCCAGTTTTCTCATGTTTCTAAGCTGACATAATAAATAAATGTTAATATATATATATATATATATATATATATATATATATATATATATATATATATATATATATATATGATGATATATATACACACACACACACACACACACACACACACACACACACACACACACACATACATACATGCATACATATATAATATAAACATATATGATGATCTTTGACAGGAGTTGATAGGTTCATAGTTAACCCACTTCACAGGCTGAGAGCCAGTCTTGTTGTTAGTGCGACACCTAGTGGCCAAACATCAAACTCGGCGTCCCTGTAATAGACCAAATCACCGTGACGTCACCATGTAAACAAATTTACTTCCGGGTACCACTTGGGGAAGGCGGCAGGTTTAAATGTGCGTGTTGTCAAATAAATGCTGTCAAACCCTCTCGTTGTTTTCGGCCGACTACTTTCAATTTAAATGGTTAAACGGTTGGTAAACATGCTTGTCCGACGTATCTAGCCTTTCTTCTGTGTTTGTTTTATGTAGTGTTAGCTAGCTAATAATGTTTGTTTGTCTGTCAAACTCGCTGTTTTGCAGACTCATTAACGTAGAAGAGCCTGGTGACGCGAGGTTACGTTAACGTTACAAACAGAGCTACTGACGCCACGTTAATTTAATTTAGCGTCAAGTCTACTCTGGTCTGGTCCAACAGGTAAATTAGCTAGTCTGGTCGTTAGTGAAAGTGTTGTTATGAATGATATTAAACAACAACACAACACGGACGAACCATTTTTGTCTTCTTTGTCTGTTTTTGTCTTCAACACGTCAGTTTGTGCCGTCCACCGCCATTATAATGTGTGGACCCAGGGGTACCCGGAAGTAAATGTAAACATCCAGGTGATTTGGTCTATACAGTACTTTTGAGTTCAGGCTCTGGCAGTCTTTTGAATGGCCCATGTGTCTTACATTGTGTTGCATCAGTATTCCTTGAAAAACACCCACTTCAAATGTATTCATACATTTTCCTCTCATGTTCTATTTATGATAGAGACAGACAGCACTTTGCCCAGGCCATCGCCATTCTGAACACCCATGAAGGTGAGAGGTCTGCCCTCCACACATTACCCAAACATCTCTCTCTCTCACTCTCTCTCTCTCTCTCTCTCTCTCTCTCTCTCTCTCTCTCTCTCTCTCTCACAGATAGATTTAATTCACTATAAATAATATCACTTTATGTGGATATTCATATTATTTTCGTTATTTTTCAGGACTACCAGCGCATGTTGGATTTGATGAGGGACATCATTCTGGCCACAGACCTGGCTCACCACCTTCGCATCTTCAAGGACCTTCAGAAGATGGCTGATGGTGCGTAGTGTAGCAGTAATACAGTGAAGTGTCAATGAACAGCCGTATACATCAGCTGCTCTCAGCTTCTTTCACTCACAACCTCTACTTGAGTCCAAAACTGTGACACCAACACGTGGTCTTTATTTTCCTTCTTCACGTTATTTCATTAAGATTAGAAGTGTTTACTGAATTAGAAACTTTTGTGTTGTTGAAAATCATTTTGTGATGTTCCCAACGGTGCACCATGAGTATACCCATCTCTTCTGGGGATATATTGTGGAATTACAATATATACTGTACCAATGTTACCATTATGCTTTCCTACGTTTTGCTTCATCTTATTCTCATACCTCTGAAGTCAAACTCCAAAATCCCCTTGCAGTATCCATCCATGGCTTTCTTACCTTCTGATCATTTTATCTGACTAAGTTCCCCCTTCATAGTGTAAAGAGACAATGGGCTACATGCACAAGTCCACTACTTCCTGAAATGAGTACAGCTTCTTTATTTCCTGTCATCACTATTGGATGAAGTGATTAATGTCAGGTGTGCTGCAGTCACAACAGTCATCAGGCACACCTGATTCATCAGTTCATCCAATAGTGTAGGACAGGAAATAAAGAAGCTGTACTAATTTCAGGAAGTAAAGAAGTTGTGCATGTAGTCTATTGCTCAGTGCAGCCTTATGTAATATAATTGGCTATAACTTCCTGGCCAGTAGTTTGCTACGCCTGAATGCAATCAATGCTACATTACCGCGAGTGGAGCTGTCCTCAGTCGAATCAATTTTGAGCAGTTAAAGTGCTTCAATGACATGAATAACCTCTTAACTGGTGACTGCTTTACACCAGTGTGAAACATGTCAAACTTGCTCTACAGCACAATTAAACCAACACAGAACGACAGGCTGCTACTGGGTCTAAATTTCATTAAATATATAATTTCTTCTTACCAAACTACACGTGCCCAACACAACACAATCCCTTATTGTGGCGTTTAATTATTTTCTACTTTCTATTCATAGAAAGTCTTAGGAGCACATACATCTGAGTGTGGGACACTGAATACAATTTGTGATAATCAATTACTTTTTCAATCAGACATTTTATGGCAAAGCTAATGCGTTTGTGCCAAAGGATAACTTAGATTCTGATAATAGACCTTATTCGCTAACCCTGACGCCACCATATTGTTGACATACCGTCCTGCGCGCACACAGCGCTGCAGCTGACAACTAGTAATAGCCTTATTGTCATTTCTGTTCCATTACAAAATAGCGATGGTAATGACAGCAATAAAAACCCCACAGTTGTTTGTATGCTGCCGTTAATGCCTGTAATAATAAACAAAAGAAAAAACGAGGTGAACAAACTTTGCTGTGAGGAGCTGTCAGAAAGTTTCACCTGTCTCTCCTAACTATCCACACCTCTCCTGTGCTGCTGACGTATCCTCCGTCTCGCTCCCTTCACGTCTGTGGACGGTAGAGATAGAAACAAACCACAGGGACTTTATTGCTGTCATTACTACAGCCGTGTGTAACGCATGTCACCATCCAAACACAACAGGAATGATACAGGTAACGATAACGGCGGCTAGCTTCCTATAAACGCTGCTCTCACATAGGCTGTCACTTAAAGCTGCAGCGCTATGTCAACAATATGGCGGCGGTGTGCGTGCCCGTACGTGAGTGACGTCAATCGAATAAGGTCTATAGCAGTATGGAAAAGTCAATTTTATTTATTTAACGCCAAATCATAACAAGTTATCTCGAGATGCTTTATAAATAGACGGTTTACAAATAGCTGTTCAGAGAAAGTGATTTATGATAGCGTGAACGACATTGTGTGTGTGTGTGTGTGAGATACAACCCAAAGAGTCGGACCCACCGCTCCATGCTGTTGTGCCTGTTGATGACATCATGTGACCTGTCAGACCAGACCAAGGGTTGGAAGACAACGCGCAAGATCGCTGTCAGTTCAAAGTCGACAGCAATGTCTATAGGAAGCGTTTGAGCCCAAAACATGACTCGTTTATTTTTTGGGTTTACGACAACAACAAAAAATTAGCTCAAAATAACTATTACTGTAAATTTGATTACACGCCACATTTTTTACATTACACCCCCCCCCCCCCCCCCCTTCATATCTTGTTTTGGAATGAAATTATTCCTATCTTAATCCAATGCTTTGCTTTCACTTCACAGCTCGCCGTGGGGCTGCAATAGGTTTATTTCAATTGTGGAAGCAAAATGGTGTGAGCCAAAGCAATGCTATATCAATGCTATCAGCACTCAGATATTTAGATCTTATTCCTGTGCACAGCCTACTATGGGGTTTGAACTACACTGTCTGACAAATATAGTTTATTCCACAATACAAATATTGCACATTATTATTACAATGATAATCATTTGAACAATTATCACTCTCATGATTAGTGTAATATCAGATAGTTGTATTGGGTTCAGAGATATTTGTCTCTGGAGAACTATTTTCATTCTACTTCTACAGTGACACTAAAGTTACTTATGGCCCATTTCCACTGCAGGTAGTAGCGCGGTCCCGCTCCGCTCGACTTGATAAATGGTCTCATTCCACCGGTAAAAACTGTCCCAGCCCGGGTTGTATTGGCCTCGAGTCGTGCTACTTGTCGTACCTGCCTCGTCTGGGTTCTATTCTGTGAACCCGGTACCATACGGTGACGTGAAAACATTGTTGACGACTGATTGGTCAGGCAGAATCGTGTCAATGCAATGCTGCATACCAGTTTAGTGGGCTTACCTTCTCTTCTGTTATGTATATTTCCATCAGTCTTTTGTTTTGCTGCCTTCGCCTCTGGTGAAATAAAATCGCGGCGGTGATTTCAATTGTCTGAAAAAAGTCAGCTGCTCAGGAAGCTAGTTGAGTGCAGCGCTCCGCTAGGCCGCAGCGGGTCTTTGGTGAAGCCGCGGTCTTGCCTGGTCAGAAGCCGCCGGGGTACAGGCTTCACTCTGTTGCGCCTCTCCCGTCCGCGCGCAGCGCATGCCTGTGAGTTTGACTAACTACAAAGTGATATCCATTCTCCTGGCCGATTGTCACATTTGCCCATGTACACTGTAGGTCATTTAGAGGCACCAGTATTTCATAAACAGTTTAAAAGTTCTGTGGATGGATTTAATTGTAACGTTATGTTATAGCCTACTTCGGCTATTAGGCGGAGGACAGATATGCGGTCGCTATGACGACCAGCTGTGGGCGGGGGCAGATGAACGGCGGTCGAAGCAGAACATCCATCGCGCCGAAACGAGTAGAGCCGACTGGTGACGAGCTGTGCAGGGCAGTAAAATGTGGTGGAAATGAGCCATAAGCTACCGTAAATTCCGGACTATAAGCCGCACCTTTTTTCCCGTTTTTTGGCCTTTTTTGGCCCCTGCGGCTTATATAACGGTGCGGCTTATCTATGGATTTTTTCAAAAAAAAAAAAAAAAAAGCTCTTTTTTAGCACTCTTTCTAACTATAAATCCACTTCTGTTTTAATTTCCTCTCTTGCCCTCTTTTCACCACACTGTATGACACTGTATGACACTGTATGACACTGTGTGCACTGTAAATAACAACACAGGTGGTGTTGTGTTATGTTGTTTTGTTGAAATGTTAATAAATGGGAGCATACATATGGTAATTAAACATTAAAACACAATAAAAAAAAATAAAAAAAAACATTAAAACACCCGTGGCTTATAGTCCGGTGCGGCTTATATAAGAAAAAAATAGTCAACTTTGAAGGTGCGGCTTATACACCGGTGCGCCTTATAGTCCGGAATTTACGGTAATTAAACACAGTCCAACAGCGGTTTCTAAACAGATTAAAACATGCATTAGCGCCACCCACACTCACTGCTCAAATGACCCAGCCCTTCAGATTACTTATTTTATTGTTAATGTAGGCATTACAGGTGGTATTTATGTAAAATATAGAGTGACAGCTTGGAATAGATATAAAATTTAAGTTTCTACACTTCACTGTGGGTTTGTGATGCACCTGTGTTGAACCAATGGGCGCTCAGCTTGATGTGTTTCTCGTCATCCTCTGTCAGCCACAGTCAGGCGCAGTTGGTGGGGAGCTCGTTGCTGGACCTTCCTGTCGGGTCTGTTTGAGGAGTGGTTCTCCCTGTTGTTCCTGTGAGGTGATCGGGAGCGGCTCCTCTCGTGGCGTCCCGAGTGAGCAGAGGACTGGTGATGTCTTCCAGCAGGGACCTGAGAAGAGATTTCACAGTTACTGGTTCCAGTGCCCTGTCAGTGTTTGGGCCCTAAGCCCTCCATATTAAATTGTCTGGATGGGCCTGTCACTGACAATACACATCAGTGGAAAACTAACCTGCAAATTAAATATGGCTGAATTTGTGTGCCGTATCCTCCAGACTGCTGCATTTTTCACTAAGTAGGGATGCCGCTAGTTATTAAGACTAACTTTCATATTTATTTCAATGTATTAGAGCAGCACAAATTAACTCGATCATCTTGGCTATCGTCAGCAACAGGATTTTGCTTAACACGTTCACTGCCAATGACGTGTTTTTACGTCAAACAAAATCCAACCGTTCACTGCCAATGACGTGTTTTTACGTCAAATTTTTTTTCCGATTTTGTTTTTTTGACGGTGGGATGTGCATCTAACCCTTTTACATCTCTTATATAAGTATTGGACGTGTACAACGTGTACAACCCATTCCACCGACCCACTAAGTGGCGACAGTGCTTTCCTGACTAGAGGAAGGCAAGCAAAAAGCAGTGTGACGAAGCCATTCTCATGAAAATGGTTTGGCGAAAACGCTTTCGTTTTCGCGCTGATTGCTGGCGATGCGGGATTGCAAATTTGCATAATAGATTATGGGTGGAACACACTTTGAAACACGCAGCATAAATATGACCAGAATCGCAAAAGCTTCATCAAAGCTCTCAACCAAAACTCCAAGAAGCGAGCGAGTCCATCCAGACTTCCTCAAACAGCGGCCGCGCAGACAGGCAGCAGCAGCAGCAAAGCAGTGAGACTGGTGACAAGCTTGTGACACGGCCGCTGCAGCCAAGAAGAACGCCCACGGAGGGAGGAGTTGGAAGCAGAGGGGGGTTTCCTGCTGTTATGGAGGAAATTACTGTTCAAAACTATTGTTTAGATGTCTGACGTCTTACTGATGCCAAAAATGAATGGTTAAAGTGACTGTTCTATCGAATTTCACAAAAAGCCGTTTATCTCTGAATAATTTTTCTGACGCTGAAACCATGCTGTATTCAACTGCTAATGCTTACATAACTACTAACTCTACAAACTAACTCTTTTAGACAGAGAAAGCACACATTCTATTAGTTCTTTTGAGATATTGTGTGTTCACAAAATCTTAGCAGAAAAGAATCCTCGGGTCTTGAAAGATGAGCCAGAATCCTCAAAAAAACCCTCTGGCAGAACCTACCTACAGTAAAAAAAAAACGTCTGGCAGTGAATGTGTTAAGAAAATTATATTATGAAATTTTAATATGTGGACTGGAATTCCCTGCATGCAGTGTAAAACAACTTGAACTAATGCTTACATCTCCGCCACCATCCTGCCCCGCCCAGAACACCATGAAGCCAGGGAAGCAGCTCCTGAGCGAGAAGAGCTTTGGTGTGGCGGTTTGCTGTTTGTGTTTAGTTAAGATGCTGCTCAGCATTTTTAGATTAAAGGCCCATTCACAACTAGAATGTTTACTATAAAGACGCTTTTTGAAAAAGACCATCACCTTTTGGGATTAGCGCTAAGGCTGTTTACTGACCTGGAAGCTAGTTTGCTAGTTAGCTTTTGCTTGCATGATGCTAAGAAAATAGCATAATCTCTTGGCCACCCTGACTGCAAAATGCGGTATTATCCTATGTTTTCAATATGAGCAGGGTTTAACCACATGTGTCTCCAGTAGCCTGTTGAAAGCCATTTAGCCACGGTGAAGTTACAGGTGTTTCTTTCAACCCCATGCTCTCAACATGGGCTCCAGGGGACTTGACTCTTTGATCCACAGTAGGCTACAATAGATTTGGTGTGCAGAGTCACCTACTGCTAAAAACTTGGTGGCCATTAGCACCATTAGCTCTGCTCTCATAAGCACAATCATCTCATGAAAGCACCATCAAACATGTTCTCTGCAAATCCATTGACTATGTTGTTATTTACTTTAGAGAGCAAGTCAAGTAAAAGCACGTCGCTAAAGTCATCATGGTCCATTTTTTCTCTGAATATTTGGTGCTGATATTGTTGGTAGTGTGAACGCTCTCTCTTCTCTACTCCCCTCTCTTCTCTCCTCCCCTCCCCTCCCCTCTCCTCCTCTCCTCTCCTCTCCTCTCCTCTCCTCTCCTCTCCTCCCCTCTCTCCTCCTCCCCTCTCTCTCCCCTCCTCTCCTCTTCTCTGTGCAGGAGGTGCAGGTACGTATGGGCGAGACGGAGCAGCTGTATGCAGAGGTGGCTGAGGTGGCGGTGCTCCAGCAGCATTGGCTCCACGACACTCTGGCCGTCTACAGCATGTTCAGTGAGGTCAACGCCTGTGAGCTGTGGATCGACGAGGAGGAGCAGTGGCTGGACAAGATGGAGATCCCCGAGAGGCTGGAGGACGTGGAGGTGGTGACACACAGGTTAGTGTGTTACAAACTGACTTTTGTATCCAAGAGTGGATACTATGACTGTCCCATTATATTCCAAAATGCCCTTCCCTGTAGGTTCGAGAGCCTGGACCAGGAGATGAACAGCTTGATGGGAAGGATCCTAGATGTCAACCAGATAGTCCAGCAGCTCCTGGATGGAGGTCATCCGTCTTCTACAGAGCTCAGAGGCTGTCAGGACCACCTCAGCTCCAGGTACTGACCTCACACTGGCCGCCCACTCTGGGTCTTTAAAGCGTTCGGCTCTGGGCAAAGCGTCGGACCGCAGGCCGCCCAGTGTGGGTCTTTAAAAAGCATATTGGCCTAAGCAAATTAATGGGTCGCGACTTAATGACTAAGGAAAAATGTGGGTCATGAGGCTAGACCAGTTGAGAACCACTGCTCTAGGTGGTATTGTTTCTAAGCTACAGCTAATTAAATTCAAGATTTTGCCAGATTTTTCTAAACCCCATTCAAGTCAATGGTGGAGAAAATGGCACTTAATCGCGAATAGCACCCAGAATGCCCAAAATGTTTGGCAGATCGAAAAATAGGAGTTTATAGATTGTGCCTTGCTTTCAGAAAGCACAATAGTAGAATGTGAATGACTCTTCTCCCTCCCTCTATCCCGTCAGGACCTGGACTCGTTCCTGACCTGGCTGGTCCAGACTCAGACGGCTGCAGCCTCGGACCAGCTGCTCTGGAGGAGGCGGAGCCTCGGACCAGCTGCTCTGGAGGAGGCGGAGAGACTCATCAACAAACACGCCGCCCTCAAAGAGGAGATCGGACGGTGAGCTGCTGAGGGGCGGAGCCACGGCTGTGGTGACTTCAAGAAAACTACATCACAAAACACAGCATATTGTGTTGACAATTGAAACAAGGAAGTGCACACAAAGCATCAAGGTGTCAGGCAGCTGAAAGTAACATCAAACTAGACTAGACTAGAGGTATTGAAATGAGTAATGTATCAAAACATACAACATTTATAGTAAACATGTTATCCCCCACCAGTGATGTAGTTCCACCCTTGGGTCAGTCCCATTCATTGTCAATGCCGCCCCCTAGTGGCACAAAGTCAACATTACTGTTTGACTGAACAATCTGACAGATGGATCCATAGCCCCCTTTAGTTCATGCATTAACATCATGCATCATGACACAAATGGGACAAGATGTCACTTAGTTTCCTCAGTAATAGTAATGACATATTCCCATTAGCTATTGCCTCTATGCCGGTCTACCTAAAACCATTGCTATCTTTCTAAAGGACATACAAAGAGAAAACACAATCTAATGTCTCTGTGGACCCGGACATGTATTTTAATCCCATGAGTAAAAGTCCTGCAACCAGGCTAAACCGTAACTAGACACAATCTGGATGAGAGAAATGTGTTAGGGCCAGGTGTAAAGGCAAGTGGTCCTGTGTCCGGCAGGTATGAGGAGGACTACCAGTGTCTGCAGGTGGTGAACGAGCTGTTGGAGTCCGAGGAGGCTCCTCTGCTGCACGCTGCCCTGCAGCAGTGGCTCCAGAAGCTCCACGTCGGCTGGAACAAGCTGCTGGAGATGTGGGAGAGCAGGAGGGAGGTGCTGGTCCAGGCTCACATCTTCCAC